>NC_074712.1:18475414-19075414 GCF_947242115.1 Biomphalaria glabrata
CAAAACAAAATAAAAAAAAAAAAAAAAAAAAAAACAGTATCAAACATGAACTCTCTAATTATCTTTTATGTTTCATTCAGGATAAGTGTTCTCACTTCCAAACAATTTCAAGACAGAAAAGTTGTTACTTCTTGAAATTATCTCAATGTTAATTTTTACAAAGCTTATATCAACTCACTCTATCTGGCCAAAAGTTTGTACACGTTATTTCTCCAACACCCAATCTCGGATAAAGCTGAAATTTCGTACAATTATTTTGTTTGCCTGACAACTAAAAAATCAATAAAACAATATTACAAAGCGAGTTTGTGTTATCACAGAAACTCAGAGGCGCCACCGTTGGAGTCGTATCAATGTCAGATTCGCTTATTTGCAAGGAATATTTAAGACGTGATTTTGTTTTGATTTTCAAAAGTAATAATGTTTGAAAGATTCATTCAAAAAATGTTTTGCACAATTTTTTTTCTGCAAAATGTTTTACATGTTTCGGATGTTCCTTCAGAGTTTAAGATAATTTACTTCCTAATCCAAAACGTCCACTGGACGACGAGGGATGGGTATGAACCCGGGACCGTCGAGATAATCAGTCCAGCGCGCTAACCACACGACTAGGCATTGCTGTTAACTTAATAACAAACTAATAGCCTATTATTGATAAAGAGATATATTACACATTACGGCATAACAACTACCGGATATGTACTATATGCCAGACGAGCGATTTTAGATAATCTTTTGGTCTTGATTTGTAATTGAAAAAAAAAAAAAAAAAAAGAACAAGGCATCGAGCTTGTACTTCGGCAAAGTCTGCTTGATGTCCCAGCACAGTTACCAACAGAGCTATTGGCATGTTCATTTAAATTGAACTAAAATGAGGATGTAGATCTACCTAAAATAAACTTCTGATTTATCACTAGATCTAGATCTAAAATATTAATTTGGATAATGTAGATGTAATTAAGATTAAATTTATGTAAAAAAAAGCCTAGATAATCTATCAATAGACTGCATGCAATATTAAATTTCTGATTTTGTAGATTAGTTGTACAATTTTATAATTTTTACAATATTGATCTAGACACTAGGAATCTACTTTTTAAGTCTAGTAATTAAAATTATATATCTTTATCTCATCTATATCATTCTAAACAAGAACTAGAAATTCTAGATGTAGAATCTACAATGATTTTAATTAGAATATAAATCTAAATCTAATTTAGGAGATCTAGATCTAGAGTAAAAAATCTAGTTCTAGTGTAAAAAAAATCTAAATCTAGATCTAGTGTAAAAATCTAGATTAGATCTAACTCTAGCTTGTAATGCGAGTCAGATGACGAGGTTTAATAAACATTAATGCACGAGTTTTTTTTATTATTTTATTTGAAGAATTCATTCCATATTACGTCAAAGGAAAAAAAATCCACTACGTCACAATGCCTAGTTCGACTTGAATTGTCTTTATCAATACGAGCAGGTTGTCGAGGGTTCACAGACATTGGAGAAACCGAGTTATTTTTGCATTTCATTTAAAGAAATAACTCCATATGAAGTCAAATGAAAAAATTTCCATTACGGCACAATTTGCTAGTTAGACTAAAAATGTATATATATATATATTGTTTGTTTAGTGCACCAATCAGGATTAAAGCCGCATTATTTGTGCGTTTTGTCTGACAGTCTGTCTGTCAAGTTAATATTGGAAAAAAGAAAGACTAATAGCTATTGAAAATCTGATTAACCTTTAATTTTCCTTCTGAAACATCGCAATAGTTTTAAGTATGTATAATAGCTTGTTTCGGATGTTTGTATTTAATGTGAGAGAAAAAGAGAATTTCAGATAAATCTAATACCGTAAATTAAATTTTCTGATAGTCTCGTATGAAAATTAGATGTACCATAGCCTTGTGTAGAGATTTTCATACCATACTTTGGTGTTAGGAAGTTGTTCACCTTGAAAATCGGAACATAATATTAACGATAATTAGATTTTGTAACGTTTTAGCTAGAAAATTAAATGTAGTGTAAGAGAGAAGTGCGATTTTACATATATTCGTAAATGAGAAGAAGATGATTTGTTCCATTTATTAGAAGAGGGATTTCAGTTATTTGGCGTTAGTAGATTTTTCATAGAAAATTTGGAAATTTTTGGCGACGATTTGTAGTAAAATTCAAGTAATATAGGTTGATTTATTTTTCAAAACAAAATTTTGAAAATTCTTTACCGTTTAAACAACTTTTGTTATGTTTCAGCAAGAAAATTAAACTATAGTGACGTATTGACAAGAATATAAGTGTAATGTAAGTCAATGATGCGGTATTCAACCAGATACCCCCTGTTTCTTCCACATCCCCTTTCTTATCTGGTCGCTACTGATTCAGACAAGTTATTGGATCATTGCGTATTGAGAAAGCTTTAATCATAAAACTGCCCTTAACAAATTCAACTGGTAAAAATACTTCTAATCGCACAGATTTATTATTGTGATTCTAGATCTGTTACAAATCTAATTACACGAATGATCCAAACTAATTGATACAATTACACTTACTATAAGCTTTGTTTTTTTTTTTAGATAATTTTTTTTCCATATTTCATTGTTTATGTATTTATTTTAACTTTCTCTGTTTCATTTCTGTTTCATCTGCCAAACACAATGTAACAGAACCCGGATGGCACGTGGAACGGAATTGTTGGAGATCTGATCAACGGTAAAGCCGACATGGCTGTGTCCTCCATGACCATTGACGAGGACAGGAGCACGGTCATCAACTTCTCGCTGCCCTACATGGAGACAGGCATCACATTCATAGTCGCTATTAGAGAGGGGGCCATCTCCGCCACTGCCTTCCTAGGTGAGCACTGCAGGGCATGTGACTGTTTTGTGTTAAAAGTGTCGCTGAGTAACCAGACACTTGACTTGATGGAAGAAAAATGCTATTTAAACTCGAAGGCGGCCCCTGTATCGTTAACTTTCTTCTAAACCACATTCGTATCAGAGACATGAAGTGACGAATAAGAGATAGAATAAGAGATAGAATAAGAGATAGAATAAGAAATAGATCTAATCTCTTCCGTTTGTAGCTAAATCATATATTCTTTTTAGTTGACACCATTGAGGTTTAATTTAACGTCCTGGATATTGTTATTGTGACAATTTGAACTGAAAACAATAAGGGAACACTTTCATTCAACAGACTGGTGCATTTCCCTTTTTTTCTTTGTCTATCATCTCATCACATCTCATATCCGCCTGTGGTCCCTTCTGGGGCGTAGGCAACCAGCCAGCTTTCTCCAGGCGCCTCGGTTCTGGACGAGTCTCTCCAACTGTCCCCACGTCTTGCCCATCTGTTTGGCTTCTGCTTCCAAATCGCGGGCCATGTATACCTGGGCCGTCCACTCTTCCTCTTTTCTTGAGGGTTCCAAGTTAGGCTTGCCTTGTTATTTTTTATGCAGGCTCGCAAAGGGTGTGACCTATCCGTCCCCAGCGTCTCTGAAGGATATCTTCTTCAATGGGCTGCTTCTTTGTTCTTTGCCACAGTTCCTCATTCGAGATTTTATCTGGCCAGAACAATTTCCAACACAATTCACCAGCCGCATCGCTGCAAAAAAGAAGGAAAGAAAGAAAAAAAAATACATTAATTAAAAAGGGTAGAGAACAACGGAGACGAGTCTTGTTGGCTGATTTTGATCTGTAGCCAGAAATTTCCCCAGGATCGACACTTCTGTATCACTGTTCGAATCTATCCCACTGGTCGTAGTTTAAACACCATTTAGGTCTTAAATCATAAGAAGCCATTCCACTTGGTTGAAACACGATGAAGTCTGTGTTGAAATAAGATAATCCAAAGGATATAAAGCTAAGAGATGAGCGACACTGCGTTTGACCACACGATTTCTAACATGAACAAAATTCTTAATGGACCTCATTCACCAATCGTAAACAAACAACATTTAGCCACGTGGTGCTCTATCTCTTCTATATAATTTACGATCTCATGTTTAATTCATGATGGTTGTCACGTGACAGTTTTTTTCGTTGTTTTATCAATAAGATCACGTGACTAAATATTGTTTGTTTACGATTGGTGAATGAGGTCTATCGAATATCATACCTACAGAGTTTGCATGCACCATATGTTAAATAGCTGGTGCATCTTCACTAGTGCTTTTCGTTTTGAAGATCTAAACCTAAAAACAGAACAAACGAAACAAAACAACAACAACTGATAAAATCAAGGATTCAGTCAATTTTCTTCTCTCTCTCTTTGTTTATTTATTGTTTAGAGGAATATTTCAAACTTTTTATTGAATTATATCATTTTAAGGAAGCTCGGTGGCCTAGTGATCAAGCGCTTGGCTTCCAAACCTGAGGATATCTTTAACGAATCCTGGTGAATAATGGGAATTTAAATTTCGGGATCTTTAAGGCACCTCTCTGAGTCCACCCAGCTCTAATGGGTACCTGACATTGGTTGGGGAAAAAGCAAGAGTGTTTGGTCGTTGTGCTGGCCACATGGCACTCTCGTTAACTGTGAGCTATAGAAACAGATGTCTCTTATAGCATCTGCCCCTTAGATGGCATGGTCTGAAATGGAAACTTTTTACTTTTAGATCATTTTAAGTTACAAAGTTGTATGAGCTAAAGAGAAACTAGAGTTTCTTTAAAATAGTTTAATTGATTGTGTTAATTAGTAATTACAAAAAAACACAGACAGTGACTTCTAGTGTTAAACACACGGAGTCTAGTCCTTAGTGTCCACCAGCCCATTGGGTCAAACACACGGAGTCTAGTCCTTAGTGTCCACCAGCCCATTGGGTCAAACACACGGAGTCTAGTCCTTAGTGTCCACAATCTCCCTGGTACACGCTACCCTGTCTTAACGTGACACTCGAGTGGAAATGACCGCTAGAGGAAACGATCAAGCTAAATAGTTAGTAAAATAAGACTCCCGTGGAAGTGTCCAAGGAAGCGCTAGAGCATTCCCATCGCACAGTATGGAGTTGATAGAGAGCTTCCACGACCTTGTCAAAATCCTTAATGGACCGTTTAATCTATGGCGTGTCTTGCCATCAGCTTGGTAAACTATAGGAAAAAGGCGCTGTAGACTTTAGCTTGGATCTCTTCCCGACAGAGCGGTCTGTTCAATCAGGCTTACATGCCTTGAGTTTCAAGAGCTTAGGCTCAACTCTTTGACTATAAAACGATCTACGATCAGTTCTCAGGCACCACAAAGGAAGGCTCGTAAATTCAGGACACCTCAGACTGTTGTTTCAGGCCAATGAAGATTCTCTCTATTAATAGTGTTATTGTCCAATGTGAAATAGAGCGCTAGTGCGCACAATAAGCGCCGGTGCAGGCCAGACATAGAAAACTACTGATACTAGTGATCATATAAAATGAAGGAATACAATTAGATTATCTTATTCAATTTCTACGTTTATCCCATGTTCCTTTCATAGTCAAAAGGTGGCAGATGGGTGGAAGTTGGTTAGAAGATACAAGTCTAAAACTCAAGCAAAAGAATTTCAATAATTTATTTCTAGCTAAAATTTCTTACAAAGAAGTTTGACTCGGCAGCTTCTTTGATAGTGTCGCTCTAATAACACGAATTCCCAATGTAGCCTTTTTTTGTCTCTTTTTTAAAAAATGCCAAATAAAATATGTTTATATATAACTATAGAATATATTCACCCTAGCCACCAAGTTGATGTTTTGTTGTTTCCCCCTAGAGCCATATGATCTGCCATCTTGGTGCCTCATTTTGGTGTGCAGTGTGCACGTGACTGGCACGTCCATCTTTCTTTTTGAATGGTGCAGCCCATATGGTTTGGATCATGGCCGTAAGTTATCTTCAAGTAAGTATCCATAAACGTATTTTCGTGATTACTGTCACTTTTTTTAGGCTGTTCCGGATAACGCTTCTCAACCTCGAAGTGGCGTCCAGGCGGAAACGTTTGTTCCAGCAGTCAAAATAGTGGCGGGGATTAAGACACACCGTTGTCACTATCGCCGAAGGCACGTCAGATGTGGTATTGACAAGGAAAATGAAAGGGTCTCCATAGAGTTGCTACGCCTTCGGTCTCACCCTTTAGTCCTAGGTCTGGAGCGCTAAGAAAAAAAAAAGGACGCCCTTGACACTGAAAGATTGCTTTCATTCATGTCGGTACAAGGGAACTTCCGTTAGTTAGGGGTGTCCCAGGGACATAATCTTAACTCTCATGGCAATAACAAATGTCAGAAGGAATTAGAGAAACTGGGCTATAACTTTGTGTGTGCTATCGTAGAAATCGTTTGATCTAATAATGTTGTTGTTATGTGAAATGCACAATTGTAAAACGAAATTTCATACGGATAAAAAAGATTATTATTGTTATTAATATTAATATTACTATGCTTCGGATTCTTTTTTTTTTTTTTGCAAAGCTCATATAAACTCTGTCTGTCTGTGTGTCTGTCCGGTACAAAGTTCGAGTACGTTATTTCTCCACTTCCCATTCTCGTATCAAGTTGGACCTGCACAAGTATTTAGTGTACTTTAACAAAACATGACTGTAAAAAAATTATTTAATATTAGAAATTAATGAATTTTGTTTGATATTGAGAAAGGAAAATATATTCTATACTTTGCTTTTTTATAGTAAACATTTCGTTAACAATGGAAGAGAAATGAACCAAATAGTAAATGTAGTCCAATAGTTTATTTTGATACGATTATGTTTTCATTTTGAGACCCTTATCCTTTTGTTACTTTGAGCTGACAGCAGAAATAAATACGTTTTGTTGACTTCAGGCATGAATATTTACATTATCAGAAAAACAGTTTCTGTGACTCAATTAAAAAAAAATGGAAAAGGCTAACTTAACCCTTAAAACGCGTGTGGTAGTTTCGCCTCTAAACCAGGGGTGGGCAAATTACGTCCCGCGGGCCACATGCGGCCCGCCGGAGTGTTTTATGCGGCCCGCCGACACCTACAGAAGTCAGGTGTGCCCACTGTATATACTTATAAAAATGCAAATATATTAAAAATAATAAAAAAATAAATTATTGAAACTGTCATTATAAAAAGTTTCAAGCAAACGAAGACTATGCTTATTGGCTATACATCAATACACTCAATTCAAAACACAATCTCTGATCAGTTTTATTCAATGCTATGAAGAACTGTGTTGAATGTTGAGTATGCTTGGAACAAGATGACAACTGGTGGAGCTCGATCTTTGACTGAATAAAATGGTTTGTTTTTTTTATATCCCAACCATAATCTTTAAACAGGAAAGTTTGCACAAAGCTTCACAAAATTTCAGCCTTCAAAGTAGCAAAGGATAAAATAGTAATTGAATGTATCAGGACCATATCTTATCAACCACAAGTAGTTCCGATTATGAACAAACTAATTCAATATGTCCATTACATGAGCATGGGTACGGTATACGAGAACAATGTAAAATCTCCAGGAATAAATTGTTATGTTACTTGAAGGACATTGACTGGACCTTATTACCAATATTTCTAATGAAGCGTGGAAGGCAGATTTCATGTTTCATAATTGCCATTGCAATGAGCTTTTTGCATATGAAATGTAAATGGATGTTAAATCTTTTCAAACAAGGCTTTCCCATTTCTACAAGCAAGCAAAAAGAAAACAGGTTTTGTCATTTTCCTTTGCAGAAAGGTGAAATTATTTCTAGTGAAATGATTAAAAGTACAACACTTATTTAGATCCCTTAATTTTGCAATTTATAAAAGCAAATTTTAAGACGTCAAGAACCGGTTTCCAATACCATTAGCTCACCATTTAGCGCAGAAGCTGATTTAGCTCCAGAGGACATAACTCCGAGCAAAGAGAATTTCCAGTCAGTACTTCCACAGGAGTCTTATGAGTGCCAGAAGCAGTATGTCAACACTTAAAAAAATGTGCTGCTGTTCACACTATTTGAGTACAGATTCATCTGTTCTTCTTCTTCTTTGTTCTCATTTTATATGTTGGAGAGTTCAGAACAGTATCTAAGATGAACCGCGCAATGTTTTCCAGATCAGGCAGTTCTCCGAATATTTTTGGTTCTATAGGAGGCCTTGGGGCCAAAGTCCTGTTTGGGTCTCCGATTTAGTATGCACCATTGAAGGACATGGTCAGCATTCTCTGGTGATGCACCAAAAGGGCAAGTTTCGCTCGTCCCGAAATTTAATTTCCGGAACATATATTGTCTCATCCAGTGAACAAGCATTATATTTTGGGTGGGGGGAAACTAAACAAGTATAATTACTGGTCGATTTTGACTGACTGTAATTTGACAGCAGTCACAAGGGTAACAACTAGTAAGCTAGTTCCACAGTTCCGGAACATTATGCACGAGTGTAAAAGTAAAATACTGCACATTAAGTACAACTGTATATTAGTGGGGTCATTGTAATATAAAAAGACAACAGCAATAAAAAAAATTATTAATTGATTTCAGAAATTGCTACCTCTTCTTGTAAGTCCTTAACGTGGAGTGTGGAAAAAAAGAAACGTGAATATAATACAGTGTAACTATGAATTAAAAGTTAGCTAGAGTATCTTTCTAAGTTGTATATACATATGCGGCCCGCCATTCCCAAATTTAAGGAAATGCGGCCCTCGATACAAAAAGGTTGCCCACCCCTGCTCTAAACAACACAATTGTAATTAAAACAGCTCAGCATTTTAAGGGTTAAGACATGAATAATAGAGAAAGGGTTCGAGGAAGAGGTTAGGTTGGCATATTGTCTTCAATTTGAGAGTCCCTGTAGGAAAGCATAATATGAAACATTTTAAAATGATTGTGTTTTATTTCCTACATTACTATAAAACAACATACGTCATAGCACCTTATTGTTCATACATCCTAAGACCTTATTGCTCATACATCATAGCACCTTATTGTTCCTACATCATAGCATCTTATTGTTCATACATAATAGCACATTATTGTTCATACATTATAGCACATTATTGTTCATACATCATAGCACCTTATTGTTCATACATCATAGCACCTTATTGTTCATACATCATAGCACCTTATTGTTCATACATCATAGCACCTTATTGTTCATACATCATAGCACCTTATTGTTCATACATCATAGCACCTTATTGTTCATACATCATAGCACATTATTGTTCATACATCATAGCACCTTATTGTTTATACATCATAGCACCTTATTGTTCATACATCATAGCACATTATTGTTCATACATCATAGCACCTTATTGTTCATACATCATAGCACCTTATTGTTCATACATCATAGCACCTTATTGTTTATACATCATAGCACCTTATTGTTCATACATCATAGCACCTTATTGTTCATACATCATAGCACCTTATTGTTCATACATCATAGCACCTTATTGTTCATACATCATAGCACCTTATTGTTGTTCTTATTCTTTTTTAATAGAACAAAAATTTTCGTTGTTCCGGACGTTTTGGTTGATGTGGGCCATGCTGTTCGGAGCGGCGGTCACCACAGATTCGCCCAGGGGCGTGTCCAGCAAATTTATGTCCAACATTTGGGCGCTGTTCGCCTTGGTGTTCAGCGCCTCGTACACGGCCAACCTGGCGGCCTTCATGATCACCAAGGAAGAGTACTACGACCTGAGCGGCATGCAAGACTGGAGGGTAGGCGAGCGTTGTTTGTTTTGTTTGTTTTTTACAAAGCGTATATCTACACACTCTTGTCTGTCTGGTCAACATGTTATTTCTCCCACACCCAATCTCGTTCTCGGATCAAACTGAAATTTCGCACAATTATTTCTTTTACCTGACAACACGAGAATCAATTAAAAAAAAATCAGTTAATTGAGTTCGAATTTAGGTCGTTTCCCTTTTTTTTTATTTTAAATTTTCGTAAATGCTTTTAAAAAGAAAAAGAGATTACGGTAAAATTTACCCAGATACCCCCCTCCCCACCTCTCCTGTTCCCAACTGGTCCAGACAAGTGATAGGATCATAGAGTAGTGAGAAAGCTAAAAGCATGAAATTGCGCTAAACAAAACAATTGGTAAAAATATTCACGGATTTATTGTTGTTTAATTTTAATTGCATGACAGATCCAAACTAATTGATACGATTACATATCGTATAAGCTTTCCTTTTAGACGAAAAGTATTTTATTGTTTTTTTGTTGAAAGTACTGGAGGGTAGGTAAGTTTTTTTCTTTTAAAGTTTTGTTGCGTTTAAATATTAATGGACAGGTATTTATTGAGATGTTGCATTTGTTTGGAAGGTAGGGTAGATGGTTACATTTGTACTTATGTATTTGTTTTCAGTGGCAATGCTTTTGGCGGGGAAGCAGAGTACTGGGGGGGGGGGTAGATAGGGGATGCAACTTGTAGTTTTATTTTAGAATCGTTTCCTCGTTTTGCCAAGGATCTCCTAGGTGTCAAAGATCAGAAGATCACTTACATTCACGACCACGTTGATATCTAGTTATAATACTATTTTGTGTGTTTGGCTTGCCAACAGCTTCAGAAGCCTCAGTCTATGAGCCCACCCTTTCGTTTCGCCACCATCGTGAACGCCAGCACTGAGAACAACATCAAGAAACACAACATGACGATGTACCAGTACATGAAACAGTTCACGCAGACATCAGTGGAGGACGCCATGGAGGCACTCAAAGCCAAGTCAGTTGGACCAATCGTAGTAGTGCTCTATAGTTTTGCGCTTAAGGCCTAAAAAATTTCCATAAAAGTTGCGCTAAACAAAAATTAAAAAAAAAATTCAATGCATTATTATTAGTCTAGATCAGTGATGCCGAATACCAGATTCGGCCCGCGCTGTGGTTTCATCCGGCCCACCGAAACGTCGGTACAGAGTGTAGAAAATTCCCCTCCCGGCCCTTTAAAAAAAAAAAAGAAAGTTGGAAAAATCTATCTTTACTAACCTAAGGGCCCTGACTTTTTCTCTGATGGATTGGTTTCAAAATGTGTAGGTTTATGCAATGGGAGAGACGAAGTAATTAAAAATAAACTCTGAATTTAGAATCTACCAGGAAAAGTGAACGATCTTATTTATTTTTTGGAACATGATAATAAACCAACATATTTGTTTGTAAAGTGTGGCTGTTATAAAGCACAACAACATCTAAACGGATTGTAAAACATTCTTAGTTTGAGACGCGAATTAAAGATGATTAGACTGAAGGATCGATGGAAATATTTACCAACAAGAGACAAGTGAATGAGTCGTTGATAAAGCTATTTACAATGTTGCTCACATTTTAAGTAGAGAAATGAAGCCAGTTTCCGACGCTTAAAAAATAATACATTTTCAATATTCCATTCATTAGTGTAAGTACTAGATGCAACAGTTTCTAATAAACTTGTTTTAGGTCAATTATATTTCGTTTTATACATTTTCGATCATTTGGCCCGTGACACGAGTGTCGAGAATTAAAATGGCCCTCAGGTCAATTAGGTTGGGCATCACTGGTCTAGATCTAGTTAATTACTTGATAGATTCAAAATAATGTATTCAATTTCACTCAATATAAGCTTTGTTTTCCTTTTCAAAGTATTTTTTTATATTTTACTTTTAAAAAAAAATGTCTTCAGCAAACTGCACGCTTTCATCTATGACGCCAGTGTCCTTAAATACCAAGAAGGGAAGGATAAGGACTGTCGTCTGATCACAGTGGGCAACTGGTTCGCCACCACTGGATACGGTGTCGGGTTCCCAGTGGGCAGCCCGTGGCTGGAGAGAGTCAACTCGGTTATTTTAAATCTCCAGTACGAAGGTAACTTCATGTTAAACAAATGTCCTTTCCCAAATGTTTTAAAAAAAGATTGAAACCGAACGCACTTAGCATGGAAGACGAGCAATAATAAAATTAGAATGAAGACATACCTGTGTGTTTTATTATACAGACTGAATGTTTAATGGCCAGAAAAATATCTGATACTGAAGTCCTTCGAAGAGCGGGCCTGCAAAGCATCCACACAATCCTGATGCAGTTTCGGCAGGCCACGTCTGCAGAATAGAAGACTTCCGCATAAAGGACGTTTTTTTAGGATTAATTAAAGGGAAGCAATCACAAGGTGGACAAAGAAAACGCTTCAGGGAAACCCTCCAAGCGTCTCTGAAAGCCTTGACCCAGCCACATGGGGGGGGGGGGGAGTACGGGAGCACACAAGAGAGCATCATGCAAAAACTAGCGCGACAATTGCAGAGGGCAAGAGAGCATCATGCAAAAACTAGCGCGACAATTGCAGAGGACAAGAGAGTAGCTCTGGCAGAATTCAAGCGTGAGAGTGAAAAAGAAAGCCAATGACACGAGCTCCATCAGGAATGACCTGCTCCTTGTACAGCCAAACGTTCAACGCTCGCACAGATCCTACCAGTCACCCCAACGCTCTCAGCTCCATGAATGACAAAAGTGGTCATTATCAAACCATTATGAACGGCGCACCGGCACCTTTTCCAATGTGGTTAAAAAGTATTACTTATCTTGTATTTTAACGTTTATTATTAATTTATTAGAAGTTAAAAGTTAGTTAGGCATTGCATCACTGAGTATCGGCTCCCTTTTTGGACTGTATATTCATATCGTTAAGACAATAAAATTTACATTCAAGTATTTTTTATCAAAATTGAGTCATGACATGAACATAAGCTGCATATTTTAAAGGACCAACAAAAGTTGTAACGGGGCGTGGAGTCCGAACCCTAACCCCTCTGTCTTTGGCGGCTGAATTTGTTTCACAATCTAATGACATCTTCCTCACCTTCTAAGAGCTACTTGACATTTTCTGATGTTTCTGAAGCTGGCCGTTAGTTGTTTCTCGATAATGCTAAACTTTACATGATCTGGTTATTACACTTCAAGGCCTTCAAGGTGTAGAGAAACGTTAAATCAATAAAACTAACCTTTAACCTTTTCTTCATTTTAATCAGAGGCATCAAGTTTGTTTTTCTTTCTAACACTGCAGTTCTTACGACTTTAAAAATAACTTTCATTACCTTTCCCCCGCAGGTGAAATGGAGCGGTTAAAAGACTTCTGGCTGACAGGGGCGTGTCACATGAAAAGGAAGAAAGCCAACAACAGCCGAGGTATCGGGAATGGCGTGTCCAGCTCCACACTGGGCATTCTCAACTTCACTTCGGCCTTCATCCTGTTAGCGGCTGGGACTGGACTGGCCGTGTTGACATTGGTTCTGGAACATTTCTACTTCTGTTTCGCGAGGAAAAAACTTCGATCTTGGGATAAAAAAGGTTGTTGTGCTCTTGTTAGTTTGGTAAGAAGTTGGAATAGGTTGTTGTGCTCTTGTTAGTTTGGTAAGAAGTTGGAATAGGTTGTTGTGCTCTTGTTAGTTTGGTAAGAAGTTGGAATAGGTTGTTGTGCTCTTGTTAGTTTGGTAAGAAGTTGGAATAGGTTGTTGTGCTCTTGTTAGTTTGGTAAGAAGTTGGAATAGGTTGTTGTGCTCTTGTTAGTTTGGTAAGAAGTTGGAATAGGTTGTTGTGCTCTTGTTAGTTTGGTAAGAAGTTGGAATAGGTTGTTGTGCTCTTGTTAGTTTGGTAAGAAGTTGGAATAGGTTGTTGTGCTCTTGTTAGTTTGGTAAGAAGTTGGAATAGGTTGTTGTGCTCTTGTTAGTTTGGTAAGAAGTTGGATTAGGTTGTTGTGCTCTTGTTAGTTTGGTAAGAAGTTGGAATAGGTTGTTGTGCTCTTGTTAGTTTGGTAAGAAGTTGGAATAGGTTGTTGTGCTCTTGTTAGTTTGGTAAGAAGTTGGAATAGGTTGTTGTGCTCTTGTTAGTTTGGTAAGAAGTTGGAATAGACAGTTAAAAATTGTAGAAATTCAAATACAATATTATGTCTTATAAATTCGAATAGAATATTATATGTCTTAGAAATTCGAATAGAATATTATATGTCTTATAAATTCGAATAGAATATTATATGTCTTAGAAATTCGAATAGAATATTATATGTCTTAGAAATTCGAATAGAATATTATATGTCTTAGAAATTCGAATACAATATTATATGTCTTAGAAATTCGAATACAATATTATATGTCTTAGAAATTCGAATACAATATTATATGTCTTAGAAATTCGAATACAATATTATATGTCTTTGAAATTTGAAGAGAAATGTACAGGTTGTAGAAATTTTAAAAGAAATTTACAGGTTGTAGAAATGTCTTTTGTTCTCATTGAGGGACACAAAGCAAATCTATGACTTCAATTAGTTCTTAAGCTAAATATTCCTTACTGGGCTGGAATGAAATAAAAGCCTTGATATTATCTATATCTAATTCGTGCTGCGTGATAACACATTCTATTAAAATAGCAAACATTAGTTTTTTCAATAAGCTAAAAACAAAATGGACGCTAGGTAAAAAGATGTCAGAAATTAGCGGCAATTTCTGATGCCCGAAGAGGGGAACAGTTACTATTAGTTTTGTGTGGTCTGTCAATGTCGTGGACTACAGTTTGAGAACCACTGCTTTAGAAAACCATCATTAGATAATCATGTAATAGCATCAGTTAGGCCTGGTTCACATTGAACTATATCTGTATAATGAACAGTTAATTGTATACATATAAATATTAACAATATAAAAATAATAACTTTAGTATATCTCCGTACCCTCGTGTCATCAATGGGCCGAACAATACACGAGTATAGGCACCACTTTCGCCACGTACAAGTCTCTTCTTTTTGTAAAGGCGGAGATGGGGTTGTGGCTGTTGATAGTGTTTTAGTTATTAGCTTCTAAGATTCATGCAGTAAATATTGAAACCTGCCTATTTACCTGCGTAATATTTATGTTTGGCTATTTTTTGGTAAGCTAAGTTGTCTACATTGTCGTGCTCGTAACGCAAATGTCATGGGTTCGATGCTCATTCTGGACAAAATTTGTTTTTCTCTTTTGTTTCCCAATAATAAATATACTATGAATGTTTAGTTGACCAGATAATTGGAACATAAACATTTTTTTTTAAAATTTGCTTCTTTCCTTCTTTCTACCTCTCAGTCTTCTGTTTTCCTCCTGTGTCTCTTACTGCCTCTTGTCACACATTGGCATAACGTTTCTCACTCTGCTTTGTGGTTTCTCTTTCTCTGAAGAGTATGGGCATGTCATTGAGGTTCCAGACCTCAGACTTCACCCCTAAGCAATCCAAAGAGAAATGCAAGAGTCCGTTGTGTGAGAGCAAACTTTGGAAAGCTCAGTACGAACTGAAACAAGCGAGACACGAGATACAGAAACTACAGTCAGAACTGGCGTAAGTTGTTTGGTTGATTTTGTAGGAATTTAAAGTGTGTAGCTAACAGTTGTCCACGAGACGCAATCTACGACTTCTGATA
The DNA here is from genome assembly GCF_947242115.1 of Biomphalaria glabrata. Lineage (NCBI taxonomy): Eukaryota > Metazoa > Mollusca > Gastropoda > Planorbidae > Biomphalaria > Biomphalaria glabrata. The sequence continues at coordinate 18,490,761 of NC_074712.1, forward strand.
GACATAAGAAACATGCACTTGAATTAGCATGATCTGTAACGGATGCATGTGTAATAAGCTGTATTTGAAGTATTTCTTAATACCTTGATAATTCTAGATGCGTGAGTATATTTTAAGATGTATACATTTGCGAGTCTTAATGCAGTCCGCCACAAAACAGTATACGATAACAAACAGGTTCATAGGCTCAATGACTAAGTTCACTCAAGATGAAAATATAACTAATCTTTAAATCAAAATGGGCAATGTTATCCCTTTGAGAGCCTAGCAATAACTGTTCTAACAGTCTACACTAATCTCTACCTCCCAACGTCTATGTAGTCACTATAAAATGTACGTTCACTGTCGGTCTATTATAGTGCGTAACTAAACTAACTCAACTAAGTGTCTAACAGATCACAAACGAGATTGGACATCCACATTAGAAGGGGGTGAGTTCTATTTCTTATGTTCAAAACATTCCCCCTGGTTTCTTCAACATTTCTACAATCTAAAAGGTGAAGTAGTCATTTTGTTTTCGTTTGTGTAACCTACAGGTGAAAACACATAGAGTTTGTTGGTCGACTATATCCGAGATCATTCATTATTCAAGGCCCTAACACTGACCTGCAACGTCGCAAACTATGGGCAGTGGAGACCAATAGCTCGTTGCCATGTCATACAGATCTGTGACGTAGCAACAAGCTATTGGTTTAAGCTGCCCACAGGTTGTGACGTTGTAGTGTTCAGGCTGCCATCACGATTGGTTTCTCTATATTACGTGTCATAACTCTATATCACGTGTCATAACTCTATATCACGTGTCATAACTCTATATCACGTGTCATAACTCTATATCACGTGTCATAACTCTATATCACGTGTCATAACTCTATATCACGTGTCATAACTCTATATCACGTGTCATAACTCTATATCACGTGTCATAACTCTATATCACGTGTCATAACTCTATATCACGTGTCATAAATTGTGATGTCACGCTTAAAACGGCCTCCATTCCGGCCATGCTTATAGGAATTTAGAGCGTTTATGAATGGAGGCGCGGTGGCTTAGTGGTAATGTGCCTGGCTTCCAAGCTGAAAGATCGCGGGTTCGAATTCTGGTTTCAATACAAGTGTAGACTGGGATTTTTCATTTCGGGATAGCGTAGAGCGCCTCTGAGTCAATCAATGTCTGACATGTGTTGGAGAAAAGTAAAGGCGGCTGTCTGACATGTGTTGGAGAAAAGTCAAGGCGGCTGTCTGACATGTGTTGGAGAAAAGTCAAGGCGGCTGTCTGACATGTGTTGGAGAAAAGTCAAGGCGGCTGTCTGACATGTGTTGGAGAAAAGTCAAGGCGGCTGTCTGACATGTGTTGGAGAAAAGTCAAGGCGGCTGTCTGACATGTGTTGGAGAAAAGTCAAGGCGGCTGTCTGACATGTGTTGGAGAAAAGTCAAGGCGGCTGTCTGACATGTGTTGGAGAAAAGTCAAGGCGGCTGTCTGACATGTGTTGGAGAAAAGTCAAGGCGGCTGTCTGACATGTGTTGGAGAAAAGTCAAGGCGGCTGTCTGACATGTGTTGGAGAAAAGTCAAGGCGGCTGTCTGACATGTGTTGGAGAAAAGTCAAGGCGGCTGTCTGACATGTGTTGGAGAAAAGTCAAGGCGGCTGTCTGACATGTGTTGGAGAAAAGTCAAGGCGGCTGTCTGACATGTGTTGGAGAAAAGTCAAGGCGGCTGTCTGACATGTGTTGGAGAAAAGTCAAGGCGGCTGTCTGACATGTGTTGGAGAAAAGTCAAGGCGGCTGTCTGACATGTGTTGGAGAAAAGTCAAGGCGGCTGTCTGACATGTGTTGGAGAAAAGTCAAGGCGGCTGTCTGACATGTGTTGGAGAAAAGTCAAGGCGGCTGTCTGACATGTGTTGGAGAAAAGTCAAGGCGGCTGTCTGACATGTGTTGGAGAAAAGTCAAGGCGGCTGTCTGACATGTGTTGGAGAAAAGTCAAGGCGGCTGTCTGACATGTGTTGGAGAAAAGTCAAGGCGGCTGTCTGACATGTGTTGGAGAAAAGTCAAGGCGGCTGTCTGACATGTGTTGGAGAAAAGTCAAGGCGGCTGTCTGACATGTGTTGGAGAAAAGTCAAGGCGGCTGTCTGACATGTGTTGGAGAAAAGTCAAGGCGGCTGTCTGACATGTGTTGGAGAAAAGTCAAGGCGGCTGTCTGACATGTGTTGGAGAAAAGTCAAGGCGGCTGTCTGACATGTGTTGGAGAAAAGTCAAGGCGGCTGTCTGACATGTGTTGGAGAAAAGTCAAGGCGGCTGTCTGACATGTGTTGGAGAAAAGTCAAGGCGGCTGTCTGACATGTGTTGGAGAAAAGTCAAGGCGGCTGTCTGACATGTGTTGGAGAAAAGTCAAGGCGGCTGTCTGACATGTGTTGGAGAAAAGTCAAGGCGGCTGTCTGACATGTGTTGGAGAAAAGTCAAGGCGGCTGTCTGACATGTGTTGGAGAAAAGTCAAGGCGGCTGTCTGACATGTGTTGGAGAAAAGTCAAGGCGGCTGTCTGACATGTGTTGGAGAAAAGTCAAGGCGGCTGTCTGACATGTGTTGGAGAAAAGTCAAGGCGGCTGTCTGACATGTGTTGGAGAAAAGTCAAGGCGGCTGTTCGTTGTGCTGGCCGTATGACAGCCTCGTGTGGGACACAGAAACAGATGCCCTATAGACAAACAGATGCCCTATAGACAAACAGATGCCCTATAGACAAACAGATGCCCTATAGACAAACAGATGCCCTATAGACAAACAGATGCCCTATAGACAAACAGATGCCCTATAGACAAACAGATGCCCTATAGACAAACAGATGCCCTATAGACAAACAGATGCCCTATAGACAAACAGATGCCCTATAGACAAACAGATGCCCTATAGACAAACAGATGCCCTATAGACAAACAGATGCCCTATAGACTGCATGGTCTGAGAGAGGAACTTACTTTACTACTAGGAATGGATTACAGCATTTTTTTTTACACGAAGAGTTTAAAGAATAGAAAAATATCCTAGACAGCAGCCTCCAGTTTTATTGACGTCTACTTCGCACCATTCAAGTAGCCTGCTTTTCTGAGGTGTTCTGCCCTGTATTATCTCATCAATAACTTTGCCACTAAAACTGTCTGTATTTAAACATCAATTGATTGTTAAAATTATTAGGTAGAAATCGACATTTCATTTCGGTATACTTTTTATTTTATTAAACAGAATAAGTCGGAAAGGGAGGAAACTTGTTGCTTCTTTAGCTCAAAGCGACTAAATTCTGCCCATATATTTTTAAACATTAGTATTGTAATACTAAAAATACATCCATATCTGATAAAATTAAGCATTACTAATTATTTTACTTGTAAGTTATAATAAATTAAAGCATTAGAAATAGGTAAAAAAAAAAAAACACACAAAGAAAGAAGCAATGTGATAATGAAATCTGACTTTACTATCTTATACCGTTATATATCATATTTGTAAGGGGATGACTATTCTGAAAAAGACTCACTTATGACATTGTAAAACACTGCGTAATGTCCTTAATGATATGCATAAATTAAATCAATCTTTGCTTCCATTTAAACCAGGCGCCTGACTCTGGAAGGCAACAACCACAACTGGTACTATGAATCCATCTGCTCAGCAGACGTGGATCGATCTCACAGTCCTGTCGCGCGGCACAAGCAGAGCAGAAGAGAATCACGCGAGAATTCGTCATGCAGGAAGGACCGAAGGCGATTGGACGAGGAGGCAGTTAGAGTAACCCTTTTGTGATTGGCGCCTTATTTCAAAATGTTTTGATTCCAGTTAGCGTGAATATTTAAGGTATTAGTGAAGGGGGGATGACACTAACTACAGCACATCTGGTCTTGTGACAACTGCACTACATTCCTTATTACAATTGGTAAAAAAAGATCAAATCCTTATCGAAGCTTTTATTTGCAGCCTAATAGAATTTTAAGAAGTAGAGGCTGTTATTTTATATTTTTATCGTTTTAAACATTTCATCATTATTGTTAACAACTGATAGCTCAAGCTGATATTACTTAGATTGTATTTTTTTTTTTCCATCTTTCATTATTATAAAGTATCGTGGTATTAGATCTAGTAAATATTGAGACTTTAACCTCTGTCACTTAAAACAGTCATAGCTAATTCAGAAGATTTGTCTGATATGTGACGTGAGACTTGTTGTCAGAAGCCGGTTTTTTGATGGATTGGTATATCTGAGGCTTGTATGTTAGAGTTTGAGTGTTAGAGTGTGACGTATGCTGACAAGTCAAAACTCAGAAGGATGATCACCAAAGTTATGTCCCAAAATGGCGTGAATTGTTATTGAAATCAAAGTGCCAACAGATTTTTGTAACTTGGGCTTCCATTCGAGGTGAATTTTTCTGTATCCTAGCTATTTTTAGCAAATAAACCTACACATGGAAATCCTTCCTACAGACTCTTATACTAGTAAACCATCGCAAGATTAATTCTTCTTACAGATAAAACTTTTAACAGATTTAACTTTTAACAGATGACCCCCCCCCCTGCCAAAGAGAAATCCACTCCTAAATGGGTCAACGAGTGGAATACAGACAAGCAAAATGTAAAAAATGCTTTAAAAACAACACCAACAACATTATCTCAGGAACAGAACTCCACACTTACAACTTTTTTCTGTGAATAATGTTTCCCATATTCGATATTAAACTAAAATATTAATTACCAATAATTAATTGATCAATAGGTTAATTTTTTAATTGATTCATGGTTTGCTAGATACAATTAACAATTGTTTAAAGTTTCAACTTGATCCTTACATAGGGGTAGGAGAAATAAGGTGTTCAATTCTATAAGAGAAAGAAACCATACATATTTAGTCATATATGTGATTACTGAAGGCTTAATTTCCCTTCTTAATATAAAAAAAATAATTTATTGCCAGTATTTAATTGACTAATTAGTTATTTTCTAGATTGATACATGTCTTGTCTATACCAATAAATAATTGTGCAAATTTCAACTTGATCCGAAAAAAATTGTGGGAGAAATAATGTGAACCAGTCAGACAATTTAATATTAATTTAATAAAATACTCTGAAAGACACAAAGATAAAGGCAAATTCCTCATCCCATATGCTAGGACAAATTTGTACAAATACTCCTTCTTCCCTAGTGCTATTAGAGCATGGAGTGGGTTGCCTGAGCTAGCCAGGAAAACCAGTGACTTGGCAGAATTTAAGTCATTGGTTAATATGCATGACTGAATGCATGGCACTTAGGACGTAATCATCTTCTTTTTGAAGTAACGTCTATATTATATAAGATAAGATAAGAGTGAGTTGATATAAGCTGTGTCAAAAAGAAGCGTAGAACATGTTGAAAATATAAGAGAAAAAATAAAAACTTACGAGTTACGAAACAATTATTATCTATGAATTTAGTGTAATTGTGCTGACCACACGATACCTCCTCAAACACAAGATCTTCCCACTGTTTAACTAGGAACTTTTTTTTTTGGTGTTTAGTAGTGCACCTAGGATGACTTGAAGTTGTTGCTGAATTATCACAATCGGTGAATTATCATGATAGATGAATTATCACAATCGGTGAATTATCATGATAGATGAATTATCACGATCGGTGAATTATCATGATAGATGAATTATCATGGTAGGTAAATTATCACAATAGCAGCTTGTCGTGATAGGCGGCTTGTCATGATGGACTTGATATATTTTGGTTAGAGAATCAAGTTGGATGAACTACTAAGTATGTTCATGAATCAGAGAGAGAGAAAAAAAAAAGCTTTTTCCATGAGCTTGAATGAGAACTGACTTCATGATTGTTTCAATAGCAGAGCATTGATAGTACAAGGATGTACACAACTATTGTGTGTACCTACTGGCCTATTGTATACATGTGTCTGGCTGTTTTATAGAAAAGTGAACAATTCATCAAATAAAATGTTGTATTTGAGCTGTTTTTGTTTATTTTCAACAACTATTTTACATTGTGAATAGCAGTTTACACATTCATAGTCTCATTATTTTGTTTCGTAATTTGGGCATTGGGTTCAAAATGTACGTCCGTCGATACATATCTACACTAGTAGCTGTCTAGCCAAGAAGGCGGCATATAAAGGGACTTAAGAGCTGAGTAATACAGATAGTGACTTTCCCACAGACTGTGCACCAGTTTGGTTTCCGTCGAATATCGGCCATTTATTTTCATCCAGTTTTGTTTTCCAAAGTTGAAGTTTCATTTGGACGAACGGATCTTTTCAGACAAATCGAGGCATATTGTAGTTCGCCCTTGCATTGAAACAGTTAACTGTTCAAGGTGACAAGATGTCTACCAGGTCGGTATTTTCTATATTTTTGCTTGCTGATAAAAGAAAAACAACAACTTCTTCACGGAGAAAAACAAACAAAAAAAAAACACAACAATTTTTTAGAACTTTGGCTCTCGACAACTGTATCACATCAACACATTGAACACATCAAACGAATCAAAAGAAGTAACTATCATTGAAAAATAACATGTCTACCTTCCAACAATGATGTTACACTCACTAACTCAAAGTGCCATCTGTAGCCACTAACAAAATATCAGCCTTCTTAAATTTTAGTTTGACGGCCGTTTCGTAATTTATAAATCTAGAACAAATCTGAGTAATGTCCCTTTGTTTTGTTATCAGAAATGAAAATGTATACAAACAAACTGTGGTACAATTATGATTGTTAAAAACGGCCAAAAACAGAAACCCACAGGTTGATCACCCCTAATTTAGAAGTGTTTTTTTCCCTTTTTCAATATCAAATAAAATAATTAATTACAAAGGATTTATTGACTGACTGGTTAATTTTAAATTGATCCATGTTCTTTTTTTGTACGTACAATAAATGATTGTTTAAAGTTTCAACTTGATCTGAGAATAGGTGTGGGACAAATAAGTGTATAGTTATTTAAAAGGACTAAACACCATAATGTAAGCCAAATCTCTAAATAGTGAAGGATTATTTTTCACTTTTTGGTATCAAATAAAATAATTAATTAACAGTCCTAATCGACTAATTAGATTTTTTTGTTCGATTCATGTTTTATTAAGTAAAATACATAATTGTGTAAAGTTTCAACTTAATCCGAGAGTGAGTGACAGAGTGAGTGAGTGACAGAGTGAGTGAGTGATAGAGTGAGTGAGTGACAGAGTGAGTGAGTGATAGAGTGAGTGAGTGACAGAGTGACGTAGTGATAGAGTGAGTGAGTGACAGAGGAAGTGAGTGACAGAAGAAGTAAGTGATAGAGTGAGTGAGTGACAGAGTGAGTGAGTGACAGAGTGAGTGAGTGACAGAGGGAGTGAGTGACAGAAGAAGTAAGTGAGAGTGAGTGAGTGACCGAGGAAGTGAGTGACAGAAAAAGTAAGTGAGAGAGTGAGTGAGTGACCTAGGGAGTGAGTGACAGAGTGAGTGACAGAGTGAGTGGGTTACAGAGTGAGTGAGTGACAGAGTGAGTGAGTGATAAAGTGAGTGAGTGACAGAGTGAGTGAATAACAGAGTGAGTGAGTGATAGAGTGACCGAGGAAGTGAGTGACAGAAGAAGTAAGTGAGAGAGTGAGTGAGTGACCGAGGGAGTGAGTGACAGAGTGAGTGACAGAGTGAGTGGGTTACAGAGTGAGTGAGTGACAGAGTGAGTGAATGATAAAGTGAGTGAGTGACAGAGTGAGTGAATAACAGAGTGAGTGAGTGATAGAGTGAGTGAGTGATAAAGTGAGTGAGTGACAGAGTGAGTGAGTGACAGAGTGAGTGAGTGATAGAGTGAGTGAGTGATAAAGTGAGTGAGTGACAGAGTGAGTGAGTGACAGAGTGAGTGGGTGACAGAGTGAGAGAGTGATAAAGTGAGTGAGTGACAGAGTGAGTGAGTAACAGAGTGAGTGAGTGATAGAGTGAGTGAGTGACAGAGTTAGTGAGTGACAGAGTGAGTGAGTGATAAAGTGAGTGAGTGACAGAGTGAGTGAGTGATAGAGTGAGTGAGTGACAGAGTGAGTGAGTGACAGAGTGAGTGAGTGACAGAGTGAGTGAGTGATAAAGTGAGTGAGTGACAGAGTGAGTGAGTGATAAAGTGAGTGAGTGACAGAGTGAGTGAGTGATAAAGTGAGTGAGTGACAGAGTGAGTGAGTGATAGAGTGAGTGAGTGATAAAGTGAGTGAGTGACAGAGTGAGTGAGTGACAGAGTGAGTGAGTGATAAAGTGAGTGAGTGACAGAGTGAGGTAGTGATAAAGTGAGTGAGTGACAGAGTGAAAGAGTGATAAAGTGAGTGAATGACAGAGTGAGTGAGTGACAGAGTGAATGAGTGACAGAGTGAGTGATAGAGTGAGTGACAGAGTGAGTGAGTGACAGAGTGAGTGAGTGATAAAGTGAGTGAGTGACAGAGTGAGTGAGTGATAAAGTGAGTGAGTGACAGAGTGAGTGAGTGACAGAGTGAGTGAGTGATAAAGTGAGTGAGTGACAGAGTGAGTTTGTGATAGAGTGAGTGAGTGACAGAGTAAGTGAGTGACAGAGTGAGTGAGTGATAAAGTGAGTGAGTGATAAAGTGAGTGAGTGATAAAGTGAGTGAGTGACAGAGTGAGTGAGTGACAGAGTGAGTGAGTGATAGAGTGAGTGAGTGACAGAGTGAGTGAGTGACAGAGTGAGTGAGTGATAAAGTGAGTGAGTGACAGAGTGAGTGAGTGATAAAGTGAGTGAGTGACAGAGTGAGTGAGTGATAAAGTGAGTGAGTGACAGAGGGAGTGAGTGACAGAAGAAGTAAGTGAGAGTGAGTGAGTGACCGAGGAAGTGAGTGACAGAAGAAGTAAGTGAGAGAGTGAGTGAGTGACAGAAGAAGTAAGTGATAGAGTGAGTGAGTGACAGAGTGAGTGAGTGACAGAGTGAGTGAGTGACAGAGGGAGTGAGTGACAGAAGAAGTAAGTGAGAGTGAGTGAGTGACCGAGGAAGTGAGTGACAGAAGAAGTAAGTGAGAGAGTGAGTGAGTGACCGAGGGAGTGAGTGACAGAGTGAGTGACAGAGTGAGTGGGTTACAGAGTGAGTGAGTGACAGAGTGAGTGAGTGATAAAGTGAGTGAGTGACAGAGTGAGTGAATAACAGAGTGAGTGAGTGATAGAGTGACCGAGGAAGTGAGTGACAGAAGAAGTAAGTGAGAGAGTGAGTGAGTGACCGAGGGAGTGAGTGACAGAGTGAGTGACAGAGTGAGTGGGTTACAGAGTGAGTGAGTGACAGAGTAAGTGAATGATAAAGTGAGTGAGTGACAGAGTGAGTGAATAACAGAGTGAGTGAGTGATAGAGTGAGTGAGTGATAAAGTGAGTGAGTGACAGAGTGAGTGAGTGACAGAGTGAGTGAGTGACAGAGTGAGTGAGTGATAAAGTGAGTGAGTGACAGAGTGAGGTAGTGATAAAGTGAGTGAGTGACAGAGTGAAAGAGTGATAAAGTGAGTGAATGACAGAGTGAGTGAGTGACAGAGTGAGTGAGTGACAGAGTGAGTGAGTGATAAAGTGAGTGAGTGACAGAGTGAGGTAGTGATAAAGTGAGTGAATGACAGAGTGAGTGAGTGACAGAGTGAATGAGTGACAGAGTGAGTGATAGAGTGAGTGACAGAGTGAGTGAGTGACAGAGTGAGTGAGTGATAAAGTGAGTGAGTGACAGAGTGAGTGAGTGATAAAGTGAGTGAGTGACAGAGTGAGTGAGTGACAGAGTGAGTGAGTGATAAAGTGAGTGAGTGACAGAGTGAGTTTGTGATAGAGTGAGTGAGTGACAGAGTGAGTGAGTGACAGAGTGAGTGAGTGATAAAGTGAGTGAGTGATAAAGTGAGTGAGTGATAAAGTGAGTGAGTGACAGAGTGAGTGAGTGACAGAGTGAGTGAGTGATAGAGTGAGTGAGTGATAGAGTGAGTGAGTGACAGAGTGAGTGAGTGACAGAGTGAGTGAGTGATAAAGTGAGTGAGTGACAGAGTGAGTGAGTGATAAAGTGAGTGAGTGACAGAGTGAGTGAGTGATAAAGTGAGTGAGTGACAGAGTGAGTGAGTGACAGAGTGAGTGAGTGACAGAGTGAGTGAGTGATAAAGTGAGTGAGTGATAAAGTGAGTGAGTGATAAAGTGAGTGAGTGACAGAGCGAGTGAGTGACAGAGTGAGTAAGTGATAGAGTGAGTGAGTGATAAAGTGAGTGAGTGACAGAGTGAGTTAGTGACAGAGTGAGTGAGTGATAAAGTGAGTGAGTGACAGAGTGAGTGAGTGATAAAGTGAGTGAGTGACAGAGTGAGTGAGTGATAAAGTGAGTGAGTGACAGAGTGAGTGAGTGATAAAGTGAGTGAGTGACAGAGTGAGTGAGTGATAGAGTGAGTGAGTGATAAAGTGAGTGAGTGACAGAGTGAGTGAGTGACAGAGTGAGTGAGTGACAGAGTGAGTGAGTGATAAAGTGAGTGAGTGACAGAGTGAGTGACAGAGTGAGTGACAGAGTGAGTGAGTGACAGAGTGAGTGATAGAGTGAGTAAGTGACAGAGTGAGTGAGTGATAAAGTGAGTGAGTGACAGAGTGAGTGAGTGATAAAGTGAGTGAGTGACAGAGTGACAGAGTGAGTGAGTGATAAAGTGAGTGAGTGACAGAGTGATAGAGTGAGTGAGTGACAGAGTGAGTGAGTGATAAAGTGAGTGAGTGACAGAGTGAGTGAGTGACAGAGTGAGTGAGCGATAAAGTGAGTGAGTAACAGAGTGAGTGAGTGATAGAGTGGGCGAGTGATAAAGTGAGTTATATAAACTTTTTAAAAATGAAGGAACATAAGAAAAGAATCCAACTAATTTTAAAATGTCACGTGATGCCATTCCAATGTAAGAGAAGAAATATTTTCTGGACAAAGCAGAAAAAAACAAACAAACAAATACTTCAGATCTATCCATGTCAGATCTATCCATGTCAGATCTATCCATGTCAGATCTATCCATGTCAGATCTATCCATGTCAGATCTATCCATGTCAGATCTATCCATGTCAAACCAAATTTCATTCAATTTTTCTTTTGCTTTGTAATTTAAAAAAAAGAAACAATAACACTAGGACATTGATCTATGACGTCTTTAATGTTGTCTTAGTCTATCAACTCTTTAATGTTGTCTTAGTCTATCAAATCTTTAATGTTGTCTCTCATACATGGATTCAAACACAGACAACAATACACTACAGTACATTCATGAACGAACATTTGTTTTGACTATACATTTTAAATAACAATCTTTGAAATGAATATATAAAGCTTATGAATTTCATTAAAAAACAAACAAACAAACAAACAAAAAAACAAACAAACAAAAAAACAAACAAAAAACAAACTTTTTACACGATCCATTTTCCGTTCATAACGTATTTTACAATTTTTTGTTTCGTAAGAAAACTTGACAAGGGTGAAAAAACTAAAATACAAAACTTAATATAATAAACGTCGAACGCTGCCATCAACCCACTTAAGGCAAAGTACTGCGTGCGAGTTAGGGTGCATGACGTCTCACAGTGGACAACGTTTTAAAGAGGGATGCGCGGCTGACTACCATGAACCGCCTGCTTGCCTGAGCGGAAAATCCTGATACAGATTAGTGATTTTTAATATTAAAATAGGATTCAAGGTGAAACGTGATTTCTGAGAACCTAAGACAGCAAGGAAACCTTTAATAAGGTGAGATGTCATTCTACGCAAAGGTAAGAGAAGGAAACTCGTGAAATTCTCATTGTACAATGGTTTCGTGGGTTATTTCCTTTCTTCTGGAGGTTATGGGAGATGAGAGTAGCTATATCCTACTGGAAGCACTGGAATCTATTTTGTAACTTCAGAATGAAGACTTGGTCTCTCGGTTCTCTACTGAAGTCTTCTACGTCATCTTAACACCCGTGTGTCTCAACAAGTAACTGACTTCTTTTGTGTGGGAGTATAATATCTCTATGCTACCTCTGCTCCTAGGTGGAAACATCAACATGTGCACTATTTGTACTTATTAAGTCTCAATTATCATATCACAACAATAAGTCACTACTTTTTTATTTGAGAACATTGTCCAAGTACCCATTCGTCGTTAACTTTTTTTTTTTTTTTTGGGGGGGGGCAATATACCAGAATGCTTATTATGAATTTTTAAATCACAAAAATACATTAGCATCGTAGTTTGACAAAATATTTGGGACAACTCTTCAGTCACTCAGAGTACTACCCCTTGAATGAATTGCACGAACTAACAAAAGGGCTGTATAGTTAACAATAAAATCCCTACAAAATACAAGATTCACTTCGGGTGTTTATACTGGAAGAACTGTTTGAACAAGTGTCTTCAATTGCAATACAAGAAATGTATTTAAACAATAACAACAACAAAAACAACAACAACAAAAAACCCTTCCTCACATTTCTTTACCCCTTTGTCTCGACTCAATTTGGCGCATTAAAACAAAATGACATGACATGACATTGGGCGCATAAGAAGAAATGATAAAAAAAATATTACAGAGTAGAATAGCCTTTCTTATTAGCAAAAAGTTATTTCTTTTGAAACATGCACTTCTATAAATATGAAAATGCTGAGGGTATTAATATTTTAATAATCATAACTTGTGTGAATACATCAAGGCACTCTTAATTTAACAATAGTCAGTGATAACTTAGTACACCAGACTGATCTAGTCAGTGTACAGAATGTCATGGCTGATCTAGTCAGTGTACACAATGATGAATACTATTTCATGTTACTCACAATGCAGTAAAACAAAGAAAGTTCTCACATAGTATGTACAACTAGAGTTCATATAAGAAAAAAACAACAACATCCGAATAAAAGTTTGTCTTCAAGTCCAAAGATAAAAGAAGTAATTCGCAGACCAATCTTTGGTCTGTATATTCTTCCATACTCAAAGCAGACAAGGCCATGCACTGCTTATATCCGTCAATATTCCCATACGTAGAGAAATATATTAAACTTGTTACTATATCGGACCACAGTCCAGATATCATTAAAACAACCAGTTTTTTTCAGTGTATATAATGAAAGTCCACTATATATTACATTCTACAACGAACATCAAGCAACTAAGTAAAAAAAAAAAGGTCCAACATTAATAAAATTTGAATCCACGCTTTTAGTCACATTTACATATAGATTGTTATGATTGAAAAATAAAGACTTAAACATTATTCGATCTACAGAGAAAACGATTGAACCCATCTCTAAGTTGACATATTGAGCATATAATGAACACTATTACAAAGTGTCTGAGGTAAAGTATCAGAGCATCTGAGGTAAACTATCTTCCTTTGGAGGGTTCTATTCCATCTCTGTTCTAACGTGAGTTGACTGCAAACATTTCGGACTGACGACGCTAAATAAAATCTAGTTTTGATGCACAGCCCCCACTGGACTGGCTGTATGGGCAAACGGGCAAATGCCCAGTGGGCCTGTACCAAATGTGCTGGTCGGGTCGAGACCAAAGAAAAAAAATTTTCAATGCAGACAACTTTAAAAAAAAGTGACAGCAGCAAGACACAGAGGCCCGAACACGTTTTCTTGTTTTTTTTTTTAAATTATTATTACAATGAATTTTATTTGAAATTCAAAAAGAATATCAAAAAAATTACACTATACACTTTTTTTTTTGCAAAACGTTAGACCGTACTTTTTGCTATGTACGAGCGTGGTGGACTTTAACACTGCTTTGATGTCTTCGAGGTTGTGTTTGGCCTAATCATTTTGCTGGTCGGCATGGGCGTTTGATAGCACTCCCTTTTGTTTTTGCTCCTTCCCTCCCCGTCTTTCGATGGTTGCATTGACAGTTACCAAAAAAGAGGGATGAGAGAGGTTAAGTTAGAAAACATTGATATAACGCAGAAAAAAAGGGGGCCATAATTAGCTCTTTAACAATACTTAGTAGAAATTAACTTTAACACACACACACAGCCGCGATATTGCAAACCAACCAACATTTCTTTTTCTTTATTTTTAATAGCATATATCTAAAAATACTACATCCATTCTTTCATAGTATTATAAGTAATGGCAAACTTATTCTTAGTATGAAGTCATTATAGATGGAGATTCTTATAATAATTATAATAATTTATATAGCGCTGTCACATCAGATATTTAATGAAAGATTTATATTTATATTTTAGATAATGGATCATGATATATTCATGTACAATTCGCGTTTTGGAGAAAGTACTAGTAAGTGCCTCTCTAACTGTTCTGCATTCTCTTATATTTTAATGAAATGGGTTGCCTGAGTCAGCCAGGAAAACCAATGACTTAACATATTTTAAGTCACAGATCAACATGCATAACTAGATTGACACATGAAATGCGTAGGACGTAGCTCTCTCATTTTTTGAAGAAACGTCTGTAATCTATAAGTAATACCAAAAAGTTTCAAACTCATTTAGGCTGTTATTGTAGTGATTATAGTTTTCAGACTACATACATGTGTAAATAAAATACATTATATAATCCTACGCAAGCATACATCCAGTTTTCGATGCGTTATCAAACTTTATTAGACTTACACATTAAACCTATAATATGACACATGGGCGTAGCCGAGAGGGAGGGTTGAAATCATTATTTGCCTCTGACCTCATTGTCTGAAAGGAAAACCTTGCTTACTGCCCCAGTGCATCCAACTTAAGCAAATTACAGTCACCAAATTTCATGAGCGTAGCCCAAAGAGTTTTTTATTTTGTTACTCTCCCCCTACAATACAAAAGCTAACGCAACCATAGTTACCATTTTCTACCAGCAGCTGGACTCCATTAATTAAGTGCAGTGAATAGCAGATTTGGTTATTAATTTTTTTTAGCGTAAGAATAGCAGGCTAATTGCACTGTAGATACCTCAGAATATTCGTTTTTTAAAAGCTTAAAATAACGGAAATAATACTTGGATCAGGGGCTTTGCCCCGGACCCCGCTGGAGTAGCTCACAGCGCCCCCCCCCCCCCCCCAGACACCCTAACTGTCCTTGGCGGTGTGTGCTGTATTTCCACTAATTAAAGAAAGAGAGTATTCTAGGGAAAAAAACTCTGAAAGAAAGAAAGGTCAGAATGTAATGAAGATTAACACACACACACTCATATATATATATATATATATATATATATATATATATATATATAAAAATTGCCCGGGGGGGGGGGTTTACAAAAAACCCACACCGAAAAAATCTTGGCTCCGACCATGATATGATATGTCATTTGTGGGCCGGTTTATCTGGTAAAGCCCGGGCCAATTTTGATACCCTGGTTACATATATCATGTATACAGACGTAGACTAAAAATTGAAAGTCCTGCACATATCAAATTATATTTTATACAATATAAGTCACAAATAAATCTAATTGTTATTCTTAATACACTTTGTAACACCATTTTATTATATTCTCAATCTGTATACATCAGCTTATTATATTGTCATTTGTAGTCGTTTTTACACCAGTAGATGTATATTGGTTAATCCAACTGTACACATATAAATATATCCATCATTATATGAATTATGAAACAACGCTGTATAATATTGTAATATAAAACATCTTGACACATCTGTATATGAAATATTTCATAAATAATACGACACACCAAAGTCTTCTATGCGAATGCAGAGACACATATGGATATTTTATTGACATCACACTGATCTTGATACACCAGCAATCAATGTCCTTCTATTGACCAGGACTTCAGAATATTTTAATGCGATTTAATACATTTTGACGCACCAGGATATTATATTGTTTTTCTATATAATTGACACACTAGTTATCATATCGTCTAAGTGTACACATTGATAACACATGAATTCCTCGTAACTCAGCGACGCACCATGAATAATAATGACACACGTCGATACACTATGCACTATAACACACCAAGACGCACTAGGACACACCTTGACGTATTTTGACACACCATGACAAACCTGGACACTG
This sequence comes from Biomphalaria glabrata, assembly GCF_947242115.1. Taxonomy (NCBI): domain Eukaryota; kingdom Metazoa; phylum Mollusca; class Gastropoda; family Planorbidae; genus Biomphalaria; species Biomphalaria glabrata. The sequence goes on from NC_074712.1 coordinate 18,506,772, forward strand.
CAAGACACACAGAGAGAGGTCTTATCACAGTTCTTGATGAGCGAACCTCTACAATAGTCTAATTTTTATAGCAGTGATAACATTGCAAGGATCTAAGATACGATTTAAAGGCATCAAATAATGTGAAAAAATAGGATGCTAAAATTGTAATTTAGTCTAATGATAAAACAATTCCGAGACTGTAGTGCCGTAAAATGTTGTTTTCTTTACATTAAACTAGTGTAGTAGTATTTCGTAGATTAATGGTGTATTGTGTGGAAATTATAATAACAAAGACCATTAGATTGGTTATTATTTACATTACATTTTATGTGTTTAAATAAACTACAATAGATTAAATATAACATTTTATCATTACATGAGAATCAATTATTAAAAAATTAGTTGTAATGTAAATACATCCTTAAAAAAAATATTTTTTTAAAAAATTGATCTGAAATTTATTTTAAAAAAAATGAAAAAAAAATATAAAAAAATGGGATAATTAAAAAATACAGATTACTCCCCTCTTGAAATAATGTAAAAATAGTCAATGGAAAAAAAAAATTACACTGGCATACATACAATTCGGTATTGCTTTGATAAGATATGAACAAAGCAAAACATTGAACTTTGAAATATGAGAGAGAGAGAGAGAGAGAGAGAGAACTAATTTAATGACAGAGTTTGATGCCTAAAGATAAATTTGTGAAAGTGTCAGACAGTTTCAATGCTACACCCAACAACTCACTCAGCACAGACGGAGGTACATACTTCAATGCAATAGAGAAAGAACTTGTCAAACTGCAGCTATTTACACTCAAAGAGAAATACAAATCATTTTAATACTTTCAAAAAGTAAATCTAGCGACTATTTATTTTGGATATAGTTTAGTTTGTTTTGAGACGTCTTCTCGTCATGCTAATGGCCTATTTCAAAGTCTGCCGTTACAGAAAATGCGAATGTGTATATAGTGTACTATGCACATCACAAAATCATGGAGTACTGGTTTGGAGTTTAAAATGACGTTTCTTTACCAATGATGTCATCAACATTCACGTAGACATTGCCGTCATTGTCCAGAAGCCGTCGAGCACTGACGTCATTATCGTCTTCTTGAGACTGTGTCTTGTCAGATACTGTCTTGTCTTTGTTGGCATTGTTTTTGTTCAACGCCGCTGGCAATCTCTGAAGCGAATGTGGTGCATTGCTGTAAGCTGGTGACATGCTCCTGATGCCCCTCACTCCGCCTTGAGGGTACCTCATGTCCGGGCTCGAGGTAAAGTTGGAATCCTTACTGGGAGAGGCGGGCGAGGACTGACCCTCGTCTGAGAGCTTCGAGAGATCGCCAGGCGAAGGCAGGCGGTTCGTGTCTGAGATCTCTGAGAAAGTGGAGGACGGAGACTCAGGACTGTCTAAAATAAAAGGCTCGTAACGCTTCCCATCAGAGGAGGGCGATGTTTCCACAGACCCAGGCACGTGTGGTGGGGGCGGGAGCGGCAATCCAGGCGTCGGAGGGCTAATGTCAGCCATATCACCATAGCCCAGAACTGCCTCATCGAATGTTGGAGGAGCTGGATGAAGCTCCAAATCCGCCACCATGCTGTTCTTGTCCCCGCGTATTTTAGAAGCTTGGTTTGGGGACGTTCGTTGAGCAGACCCATCTCGACCCACTGCGACTTTATTCTCATAGATGGGTCCAGATCTGTCAGCCTGCTGTGGAGACACGTGCATGCTCTGCAGTGGTATATGAACACTATGAGGTGGACTGTTGTTTGGATTGGAAGAAGTTCTCAAAGGAACGGAAGGTTTTAGAAGGCCGTCTTCTTCATCAGTATCTCCTTTGCCTTCCAAGGCCAGCAGAGGTTGAGCAGCATTTTTCTCAGCGCCAGATGACGCCGTATCGCTCTTCTGCTGACGCCTTCTCTTGTGGGCATTTCCATTGACCTGTGTCGACTCTTGCATTTCCAGCTTGTATGGTGCTCTTTGTTCTCGAGACACTTCTAGTGATGCAGAGTGGCTGCAATGTACAAAGAAAAGGGGACGCCGTAATTATTTGTTTGGAAAAAAATTCAGTTAAACACAGTAATTCAGATTTCCTGTGTGTGTGTGTGTTTGTGTGTGTGTGTGTGTGTGTGTATAAAGATGATGTTAGGCTGTAACTCAACTATCCTGTTCTTTTCCAAATGTACTGATCGAATATCAAGTGACAACGTACACAATGGGTAGTGGCTAAGACTTGGTCAAATGAATAAAGTGAACAAGAAAAAGCAAGTGTACGAGACAGAGAGAGAGAGAGAGACAGACAGAGTGTCAGAGAGAGAGGCAGAGAGAGAGGCAGACAGAGAGAGGCAGAGAGAGAGGCAGAGAGAGAGGCAGAGAGAGAAAGAGGCAGAGGAGACAGAGACAGGGAGACAGACAGAGAGACAGAGACAAAGAGAGACTGACAGAGAGAGAGAGAGACAGAGAGAGAGACAGAGAGAGAGAGACGAAAATTAAAAAAAGAAGGGAGAGACAAAGAGAGAGTCGAGTGCAGGAATAACCGCTGAAAACGGTGTTGAACCTAGCCTAAATTAATTTGAAGTTGATTATATTTAAAAAAATGTACAAGTTGAACCAGAGTTTTCTCTTTCATCGTAAGCTAGTTAGGTAGGTCCCCCCCCCCCAAAGATCAACATAAACTGTCGAATTTCTAGTTACATTGAAATACCTCTCCAGTGTCCAGTATATATAAAGCTAGTAAGAGACATTGAATGTAAATAAAAAAAAGGAGCGGTAGAGAGAAGCAGAACATATGATGGGAGCTGTAGAACATATGATGGGAGCTGTAGAACATAGGATGGGAGCTGTAGAACATATGATGGGAGCTGTAGAACATAGGATGGGAGCTGTAGAACATATGATGGGAGCTGTAGAACATAGGATGGGAGCTGTAGAACATATGATGGGAGCTGTAGAACATAGGATGGGAGCTGTAGAACATAGGATGGGAGCTGTAGAACATAGGATGGGAGCTGTAGAACATATGATGGGAGCTGTAGAACATAGGATGGGAGCTGTAGAACATATGATGGGAGCTGTAGAACATAGGATGGGAGCTGTAGAACATATGATGGGAGCTGTAGAACATATGATGGGAGCTGTAGAACATATGATGGGAGCTGTAGAACATATGATGGGAGCTGTAGAACATAGGATGGGAGCTGTAGAACATATGATGGGAGCTGTAGAACATAGGATGGGAGCTGTAGAACATATGATGGGAGCTGTAGAACATATGATGGGAGCTGTAGAACATAGGATGGGAGCTGTAGAACATAGGATGGGAGATGTAGAACATAGGATGGGAGCTGTAGAACATAGGATGGGAGCTGTAGAACATATGATGGGAGCTGTAGAACATATGATGGGAGCTGTAGAACATAGGATGGGAGCTGTAGAACATAGGATGGGAGCTGTAGAACATATGATGGGAGCTGTAGAACATAGGATGGGAGCTGTAGAACATATGATGGGAGCTGTAGAACATATGATGGGAGCTGTAGAACATAGGATGGGAGCTGTAGAACATATGATGGGAGCTGTAGAACATAGGATGGGAGCTGTAGAACATATGATGGGAGCTGTAGAACATATGATGGGAGCTGTAGAACATAGGATGGGAGCTGTAGAACATAGGATGGGAGCTGTAGAACATAGGATGGGAGCTGTAGAACATAGGATGGGAGCTGTAGAACATATGATGGGAGCTGTAGAACATATGATGGGAGCTGTAGAACATAGGATGGGAGCTGTAGAACATAGGATGGGAGCTGTAGAACATATGATGGGAGCTGTAGAACATAGGATGGGAGCTGTAGAACATAGGATGGGAGCTGTAGAACATAGGATGGGAGCTGTAGAACATAGGATGGGAGCTGTAGAACATAGGATGGGAGCTGTAGAACATAGGATGGGAGATGTAGAACATAGGATGGGAGCTGTAGAACATAGGATGGGAGCTGTAGAACATAGGATGGGAGCTGTAGAACATAGGATGGGAGCTGTAGAACATAGGATGGGAGCTGTAGAACATAGGATGGGAGCTGTAGAACATAGGATGGGAGCTGTAGAACATAGGATGGGAGCTGTAGAACATATGATGGGAGCTGTAGAACATATGATGGGAGCTGTAGAACATAGGATGGGAGCTGTAGAACATATGATGGGAGCTGTAGAACATATGATGGGAGCTGTAGAACATATGATGGGAGCTGTAGAACATATGATGGGAGCTGTAGAACATAGGATGGGAGCTGTAGAACATATGATGGGAGCTGTAGAACATAGGATGGGAGCTGTAGAACATATGATGGGAGCTGTAGAACATAGGATGGGAGCTGTAGAACATAGGATGGGAGCTGTAGAACATAGGATGGGAGCTGTAGAACATATGATGGGAGCTGTAGAACATATGATGGGAGCTGTAGAACATAGGATGGGAGCTGTAGAACATAGGATGGGAGCTGTAGAACATAGGATGGGAGCTGTAGAACATAGGATGGGAGCTGTAGAACATATGATGGGAGCTGTAGAACATAGGATGGGAGCTGTAGAACATAGGATGGGAGCTGTAGAACATAGGATGGGAGCTGTAGAACATAGGATGGGAGCTGTAGAACATAGGATGGGAGCTGTAGAACATAGGATGGGAGCTGTAGAACATAGGATGGGAGCTGTAGAACATAGGATGGGAGCTGTAGAACATAGGATGGGAGCTGTAGAACATAGGATGGGAGCTGTAGAACATAGGATGGGAGCTGTAGAACATAGGATGGGAGCTGTAGAACATAGGATGGGAGCTGTAGAACATAGGATGGGAGCTGTAGAACATAGGATGGGAGCTGTAGAACATAGGATGGGAGCTGTAGAACATAGGATGGGAGCTGTAGAACATAGGATGGGAGCTGTAGAACATAGGATGGGAGCTGTAGAACATAGGATGGGAGCTGTAGAACATAGGATGGGAGCTGTAGAACATAGGATGGGAGCTGTAGAACATAGGATGGGAGCTGTAGAACATAGGATGGGAGCTGTAGAACAATTGATTCTTACTTCCAGTGGTGTAGCTAGAGATATGAGGGCCAGGGGGACTTGGACTTTTTTAGGGGCCCTGCATTATGGAAATCGACATAATGATATGAGTTATAGCGTAATTTTTAATGCAAAAACAAATTTTGGACACTCATTTGGGAGTCCCCTCAAGTTGGGGATCGGAGGGATTTTCAAATTTAGTCTTACTTATCACAAAGTTTTTGACTGATCGTTTAGACATGTAAATGTTAAGAGTTCGTTTTTAAAATAAAATAATGACTTTGTTGACGGTCACTGACACACGAGATGGTTTTACTACTTACGCCAAAAGCCTTCTTAACTGTGAAATTTTGAGGAGGGCAATGTCCAGTTCATGCTTGACCTTCCAGAGTTGGGTCTCACACAGAGGGTCCTTACACTTGTGGTGCTTGTGGTAGTCTATGGCCTCTATCACCGACTGCTCAAAGGTCAGAGACTGACCCATACTCTGAAAGTAATGGTAACAGCTACGAATCAGTTGAAAACGTATCTAGTACTATTTGTTCAACTTACCCCATTGAATCATATTGGTCAACAACCACACAAGTGATGGACGATATACGTTGGACAAAATGTGTCCTTTGTCTGTACTCTATAGACATGTACATTTTTTGAAACTTTTCTAATATGATTTACAATAGATTGGCTTGCATTTCAAATAGCACCAGTCCAAGTATTCTTCAACAAATAATGTTTTGGTAAGTCAATTAGGTCGTCAACTGGATCTTGTCAACAGGGCCGCCGCGAGGGTTGTGGCCGCCTGCGTGCGAAATTTTAAAATGCCCCCCCCCTTTTTTTTTTTCTAGAAAATGAAATTCATTAGACTGGGCTGAACACTGGACCAAAAGTGTCCTTTGATTTAAATCCATTTTTGTAGACCGTTCCTTTCCAATTGGCACCGTTGTCGTATCACCCATGCCCTCTAAGATGTTTTATTTCCAATTTTAACTTTGATTTTTTTCTTCTACGATGTCACAAATTCCTTCTCCAGACCCAAGTTGTCTAAGTATTTGGGCGAAACTGCAGAAAATTTCCATGCATCTAAACATTAGGTTATAATGACCATAAAATGCAGAATAAATTTCTTGAAATATAAAAGTCATTGATAGTGAATCTTTTTCTTTTTCCGTAATTTTTTATAATGATTATCACGATTGTCACCACAATCATCTGACATACGCGGATTCGGAAGTGCGTACAAATTTATCCAATACACCACCAGGACAAAATAAAACAACACAGCGCTGATTATTTTTGTTGCGTTAATACAAAATAAATAATCCAAAGAACAAGTTACTTATACAATGACTGGAAATAAAACAGAGTAAGGCAGTGTTTCTCAGACATTGCCGGGTGCGACCCCTACATGACAAAATTATCGCTCGAGCCTTCCTTAGAAGCTGGGGATCTAGAATGTTTGTTTGTTTTACATGTTTCGCATGTTCCTTCAGAGTTGAAGATAGTTTACTTCCTAGTCCAAACCTCCCGCAGGACGACGGGGGATGGGAGCGGGCAGGATTTGAACCCTCGACCATCGATAAATCCGAACGACAGTCCAGCGCGCAAACCGCACGACCAGGCAGCGATGTAGGCTCCCACAGTGAGGTACGTGCATTATTTTAAGGAAGTAATAAAAAAGAAAAGAAACTGATTCATAATTTCTTTTTGTTGTTTCAACTTATAGTAATTTAACACTATGTTTAGAATCGAAATTAACATAATGAAATTTCACAAAAAGAGTCCGTCGTTGATTTTTGTGTGTGTGTGTTCAGAAATAGTGTTGCTTATACAAGTTTTAGGCGTTGTAAAAAGTTCTTCCTGGAGATACAAATGAAGATGCGGAGGGTTTCCGCTAAGTCGGCAAGGCGTCTGATGTCGAGACGGAGCCCTGGCGCATTCCTGTGTTTTCATCTTCAGAAATTCTTTCTCCTGGCGTCTACAGCTCAATTTTGTCTTGTAGTCAGAAGAGAGTATATCGAAAAATGTTGGTGTGTTTTCGTTCAGAAACTTAACCTAGTAAAAATAAGTTGACGGCCATTTCAAATCTAATAATAAAGAGGCAGCCCTGGTCAATAGTGTGAGAGACATTCTTGGTTCGTATAGCGCACGGACGTCTGTAACGGGCGTGATCTTTTTTAAGACCATTTTTGTGTTAAGTTCATCTCTGTCGCGGACCATTTTTTTTCCACACAAAAGTCGAAACTATAATAAATTTCCAAAATAAATTTTTATGAACGAATATAGTTTTTTTTAAAGTTATTAAGGGATTCTGGAATAATTTGAACTAATATAAAATATTTAAATATTGAATTTTTTTTTTTTAAACAAAATTAAAAAACTAATAATGAATAATGATTTGGCCGCCCCTTAACTTTGGCCGCCTGCGTGCAATGCGCACATTGCACAATAGGTAGCGGCGGCCCTGCTTGTCAATAAAGAATGAGGTACTAACTTTGCAAACTGTGGATAAACACTGAAACACCAGCTTGCCAAACTGTCGATAAACACTGAAAAGTGTGTTAAGTTCATCTCTGTCGCGGACCATTTTTTTTTCCCACACAAAAGTCGAAACTATAATAAAGTGCTATGGTCGGAATAGATTCGACCATTCTGAGACAAGAAAATCCGGATGAATCAAACTGGCATAAATACCAAACTTACCAAACTGACCAAAGAACAGCAACCACACTTGTCCCATTTCTTCAAAGACTTCCGACCAAACCGGAAGTACATGTGCTCCAAGATGAGAAGTAAAACTCCAAGGATGACGCCTCCGCCGAGAAGAATGAAAGCGGAAGTAAAATTTAATATCCCAAGAGTGTGACTGGACACGCCCCTCTCTTTTTTCTTGTGGCACGCTCCTGCCAACCAGAACTTCTGCAATCTTTCTATCTCTCCTGGGAACAAAAAGAAAATAAAACCAGACTAAAGTGTTAATTGTTGGTGTACGTACATATATTTCAAAATGTATCCTGAGTTATGGGCCTTATTAATCATTTGAAAAAGATTGAACAAATATCGACAGACTGGTGGTATAATTGAGTCAGGAAATATTAAATTTAAAAAAAGTAAAGTTCCTCTTTCAGACCTTGCGATCTATAGAGCAGATGATGTAAAGGTCATCTGTTTCTGTGGTCCACGGTTAACGATGGTGGCATGTGGCTAGCACAACGACCAACCGCCTTTACTTTTCCACAATTAATGTCAGGTACCCATTTGAGCTGGGTGGACTCAGACGCCACCAAATATACCGAAATTAAAAATCCCAGTCTTCACCAGGATTCGAACCCGGGGTCTCACTTCAGAAGCCAAGCGCTTTACCACTCAGCCACCGCGCCTCCTAAATATTAAATTACTGAAATAAAAATGTATAGTGCAGAATATGAAATACTTGTTTTCAAACTTATATTGACAATAGTGTAGACCTACAACTTGCTGTTCATAATAATAAGAAGGCTTGTCTGAGTCCAACTAATGTTACATAATTCACCATTTCCTGTGGCTACTAGCCCCAGCTACGACCTACTAATGAATCATATAACATAAACTCCAATATCAACAAGCCCAAGTGTTTATCAACTCTGCATCATGCTACTCCTATCTTCATTGTTACTTATTACTCTACTTATCCTCCTGACACTGCCTCACTCTTTCTATCTTTCTTTTATCTTTTCTGTTATTCTTGTTCTCTCTCTTCTCTATAGCTTTCTTTTTTTTCTATTATTATTTTTGTTTACTCCTATCACATTGTCTCTCTCTCTCTCTCTCTCTATTGTTATCAACTCTCCACATAAAAGTTGTCTATTTAATTTTTCTTTAAAAAACCCTGTCCTGCAGACATGAGCAAACTACTTTCTTTTCAGTGACTTCACAATCCACACATTCAACTCCAGAGGTTTATCTTTAAACTGTTGTCCACTTTCTGGTCATTACCGCCTCTGACTTTTTAATGAGCTCACCGTCTTCTTGAAGCTTAAGTAACGCCTTGTCCACTTTCTTGACCCATTGTGACTTCTTGGGAAATGCCAGACCATAGCCAGTCTCTGCTATTCGTTTTCCAACTGTTTTCAATTTACAGCCAACGTCTTTACCAAATTCGTACTCCAAGGTAGTCGAGTCGTAAATAAAAGCTTGGATCTCTCTGAGGGAAAAGTTCAAAACACGTCGTCAAAATAACAACGTAATCAAAGCCTAAATAAAGTCAAAACTAGAACCAACAAAAAGTATAAAAACAACAAAACAAACAAACCAAAAAAAAAAAGAAAAACAAAAATACTTTTATTTAAACAACACAAAAACTTCTACGAAATGTACAGGTATCACGTGGTTTGGATCAGTCATGCCATTGAATTTGTAATAGATCTAAACTAACAACAATAATACTATTTTAAGCGGCCCCCTAAAGGGGAAAAGACGCTATTAGTTTTGTGTGGCCTGTCTGTCCGTCCTTCCCGTTTAGATCTCAGAAACTAGAAGAGAAAATGAAATTCGGACATAATGATATGTTAGATCATTCAAAGTTCTGATGCAACGGCTACTTTGTTTTTCCGAAAGTGAACCATCTAATTTTTAAAAATTATATATGCAAGCAGATTTTTCACAAAATTACAACACTTTTCAATGAAAAACTTCAGGGGAAGTAAGTCTTTTTAAAAAAGTGCACAAGCTTCTTCATTAATAAATCAAGCTTCATTCATAGATTCGCGCATTGGTACAAGAAAAATTGCATCTAAGGTCACAATTGAAAAAGTTTCAAAGTATCATTATAAAATAGATTTTCCATTTATTAACTAACTCATGTTACTAATTGTTTTTATTTAGCGCTATTTCATGCTTTTAGCTTTCTCAATGTGCTATGGTCCTATGTCTTGTCTGGACCAGTTGGGAAAGGCTGGGGGATGGGAAATAAAAGAATATCTGGGCGGGTTTTACCGTCATTGGTTTTTAAAAACATGGACAGAACCAAAGGGAGAACGAACTGAATTCGTGCTCGTGGCTGACGCCTTCTCGGGCAGACATGCTAGCCACTCTGCTAGTGAGATACTTATGTCAAGAGAAGATTGTATAGTTATTCATTGTTTGTTTCAATTTAGAGTGTTGACCTATAATGGGGACTAATTCAGCTTATACCACAATGTTAGTCAAGTTCAATGTCTTTCCCTTGTTCGTTATACCAAACAAAATAATTTATTACCAATCGTTTTTAAATTTTTAAAATTGATTCTTGTGTTGTCAGGTACAAGAAATAATTATGCTAAGTTTCAGCTTGATCCGAGATTGGGTGTGGGAGAAATAACGTGAACAAACGTTTTAACAGACAGAGTTGATATAAGCTTTGTAGAAAATAGAAGCCGAGACAAGAGACTACATTAAAAAAAAATAATTTAATTTTAATAAATGTCGAAGTTTGGTAATGTCATTAACTATATAGATTTGAGACGTACTGATTTTTTAATGCTCTAATGGCGTCCTTGACACTCGTCTGTGGATAGTTCTTCATGTAACTGTGAATGGCCTTGTAGTTTTTAGCAATGTTGAGATCAGTCGATGAATTGGCGATGGTGGCGTACTTGAACGGTGGTTGTCTGTGATGAGGGTTTTTCAACTACAAAAGACGTTCAGACGTTTGAATAACAGTACTCAGTACATAGTACTCAAGCATTCAGTGTAAGAAAATAGTGAAACATGAATAGATTAGACTGTGTTTCAAATAAGATTGATATATACACGTCTTCCTTGCCCATATTTATGCACAAAGGACTTTACTTTAAACATTTCCAATTTGTTTTGACGCTTACAATCGATTTTTGTAAAGTGTCCTCGAATAACACAGGTAGAAGATCATACGAGCTTAAACCAAAGAAATGGGTATTAAATGTGACCGGGAAAGAGATATAAACTCTTCGCAACCCCTTCTAAACCAATGTTCCCCATCAGCTAAAAAATTATTGAATGAAGTTCCTTTGGCGGAATCACTTTTCCTTGAATCACACCCAGTTTCCCCTGCCTAAGTAAGGCCAGAGTAGCAGCCCTCAAAGCTAATTATGTCAGATACTCAGATATTTTCGAAAGAAAGACAAGGTGTCCTCCGACACATCAAAGTTTTCGGTACAAAAAATAAAGAGTTAAAAAGAGACTTTATAAGAGAGTGTAAATACAAAGAGAATTGAACAACTCACTCTCCAATCTTGTATTCCACTCAGATCGTAGTAGTCATCTTTTGTGATCATGAATGCAGCAAGGTTGGCCGTGTAGGAGGCACAGAACACCACAGCGAACAAAGCCCAGATGTTGGCCAGGAAGCGACTTGCACATCCCCTGGGCTGGTCTGTGGAAACACTGGCTCCGAACAACATCGCCCATATCAACCAGAAGGAACGGAACAATGAAAACTTGTGAACTGCAAATAGTGTAAGGATATTACAATGTTTTGTCAGGAATGCTCGTTGCTTTATAGACATTATGTAATCGTTTTTAAATCAATATGAAAACAAGATCAGGCATTAATAACTGTTTCAAAGCTGTAATGCAGCATTTCTCAGACTATGAGGCTCAATGAGCTTCTATGGAGTGCACGGCGTGCTTATTTATTTTTGTAAAAACACCTATTATAAACACTTGTTGTATTTGCATTCTAGTTATCGATTCATAATTGAGAAACTGGTTTATTTTATCAAGTACTAGCCTGACATTACCCGCGGTTTGCGGGTCTAAGTTTGTGTTTACTAATCTAGTGGATTGGATTTAGATGTACGTTAAAGTTAGCTAATGATCCTTTCAAGTTTTTGTCTTTCGCTACGAAAATAAAATTAGTTTTGCGAAACTGAATTTACCCGAAGCCATTACTTTCATATATATTAAAAACGAAAATAGCGATAGATGAATAGGATATAAAGTACAATTAAAATGGGTTTACCCGATTTGTTAAATGAATGGTATTATAAGTAAGTCAGGACTTTCTGAATTCGCAGATATATGGAACGAATTTATGTAAAAATGCTTTTGAAACAAAATTTAAAGGTCAATTTTATTAAATAATGAAATCAATAGTCTATATTTTGTATTTTCATGTGTCAAAGTAAAAAACTATATGTGCAAAGAGTAGTTCTTAAAATTAGATCTAGATCTAAATCCTTTCGATCTTTTCTCATGTCAACATTGTAAACAAAGCCTAGATCCATAAATACAATAGCTTTAATAGAGTCGGACAACTTTATATTTTTTGAGGGTCTTAAGTTTGTTTTAGGGCTACAATACATTCACTACGGTCTAAGTTAGTACCCAAGGAACATTTCTGCCAAGTTTTATCAAGATTGGTCAAACAGTTTTGATTTCTATTCGTCACACACATACATACGCCTTACTTTCTTCTTTATAGTATAGAAGATATATATAACTAGTAAAAACAGTATTACAAAAGTTAGATTTTAAATGATTATATGATTAAATTAAGTGAGGTCGTCCATAAATACTCCAAGATGGTCTATATAGGCCGGTAAGTACATTATGCTGGTCTATATAAGTCTGTAAATTCTAGAAGCTGGTCTATATAGGTTTGTAAATTCTAGAAACTGGTCTATATAGGTCTGTAAATTCTAGAAGCTGGTTTATATAGGTCTCGAAATACTTGACGCCCTTGTATTCAGATACTCTACAGCGTTTCTCAAACTAAGGGGCTTACAATCATTATTATATAGATGTATGTGGCTCTTTCTGTTCCGATCGACGATGAATGCCCATGATGAATTACTGGTATTGATTGTCTGTCCTTGAATTCAGACAGACTCTGCGATGACTAATTAGATGAACACGACGATCAAGCTGATGATATGTTCTTCTGTCTGGAGTGTCTTACACTTCAGTCTCGGCCTGACCCACAACTTCTGGTCGTGACTTGCTTATAAGAGAATCAAGACGTAGCAGACATGAGACAAAGCTGTGAAGCTCAGGATGCAAGAAAACTCTTGGTGTCTGTCACGTCGAAGATGGTAAATGAAATGTTTCGGTAGCATAGCTGAGACTTCTAGATGACTTAAATAGTCGCAAACATTTTTAGATGGATTTTATATGCCAGTGGTAAAATTTTGAGAATCACTGCTAACATATAAACCTATGTAATTTGTCCACTAATTTTAGGCTGTGTTTTTTAATTGCTGAATCTCTTAGAAATAAACTTTTCGTAAATTGGTTTAATAATATGTAAGACTCAAAAAAGTCAATTTGAATAACTGAAAACATGCATCACAAAAACATTCACTTTTAAAAACATTTAAACTAGAACTAAAAAACTGAAACTAGAACTAAAAAACTGTAAATAGAACTAAAAAACTGAAACTGGAACTTAAAAACTTGTACTGGAACTAAAAACGATAAAAACTAGAACTAACCTCTAAGGGACGTTTTCCCTTGGTCTAAGCCATAAGGACTTAGCCATTCGAAGATAAAGATGGAAGCTCCTGTTGCGTGGACACTAAACAGTAGAATGAGACTCCAAGATGGATAGTCGTAAGGCTCTGTAGAGAAGGAAGTTCTCTTGTTTAATTTGTTAAAGTTTCTTTGTGGAGTAGAAATTTCAGTGTCAAATTTGTTTGAGTGTTTTTTTGCTAGCCAGAAATAAGTAGAATTCACAATATGTACATGCCTCCCCCTCCCCCCCCCCCCCACACCGTTGTCCCTGCGTCGTCCTGCAGACAGGGAGTTGGGCTTTGGGCTAGGATGTAATTATCTTCAAATCTGAAGGAACATTAAAATCAATTCATGCTATTTACAAACAAACCGTGCGCGAAGATATAAGTAACAGCATTTGTGGTAAAGATGTGAAAGTTTAGGTCGCCAGCGCACAATGTTTGCTCGAGAACCAAATACATGAGATCATGATGGTCTTTAAAGGTCATTGATTTAAGATAATGAATATCAGTAAAAAAAAAAAAAAGGTCGTTGTGCTGGTCTTACAACACCGTGGTGAACATCTCTGAGCCGAGAACGGTTAGTTCTGCTTCTACAGCGGTGAGGCTGAGAGAATTGTTTCCAACGGTTTTAGGAACAGAAGACAGCAAAAGGCTGAATACTAACAGAAACTCAATGTAAGGTCGCTGTTTAAAAAGTGTAACTAACATGATACAATTGTACAAAGTGACACAAAACGAAACAAAATCTACAAAGATACTAACTGTACCATACCTAAGAAGGCGGTGGGGGATATGGCGCCCTCCCGTATGGCTACTATAATGGTGATGCCAGTTTGTAGAAACGGCATGGAGAAGTCCACAGCATTTGACCGTTCTGGTGTGATGGACAGCGCCCCGATAGCCATGTCCGCTTTCTTGTGAATGAGCATTCCAACCATCCCTGTCCAGTCTGACTCATTGTTCTGTTAGATACATAAAACATCAAGAGTGCTTATAACAACTGTACTCAGGTTCAATCCAAACAAATGATTTGGAGGTTGTTTCAATGACCTGACTAGTTTTAGTCTAAACCTAATGTTCACCATTAAATATATGATCTAGAGGTAGGAATTTTTTCAATGCCCAATAACAAACATCGTTATCCTGGCTATGGTATTAAACATTTAATATTTTTTAAATACAAATATGTGTTTTTGAACACTTTAGTCGATACGAATATTTCTAAAGTTTTATTACATTTTTAGAGGGTATTCAAAAGAAAAAAAAATCTAATTTCCCACCTTTGTTTTCTATAATTAATATCACACAGTAAATATTTGTGCTACTTTTATTTACGATACGTGCACTTTATTAGATCTTTTCATACATGAAGGACAATCTATAAATAGTTTGTTAGTATATCCTGTGTACAGACTACGGAAACATTAATAAGAGAACTATTTAAAAACAAACTTTTATTACTTTTCATGCAATTTTTTAGCATTTTGAAATCAAATTTTCTAATCTCCTTCGCTTCTAGCACAAAGCAGCTAGTATTAAACACCGGCAACGTCCGTTGATTCCCCCCCCCCCCCATTTATCACAAAATGCTAGTGTTTAACTATTCAAAAATGCTTTATAACTAATTCTTTTAAGATTCGAACATGGGTTGTGAATTCAACCACTCACAATGCTCACGCTTTGTTATATTCACTAATTGATACGCTAATTGTTGCTTATTTTGGCCAGAAAACTCCTCCCCAGTGTATGCATCCTTCTATGGCACGGCCTGCATTATAAACATTTTATACGCATAATGATTTTTGTTTATCCCTTAACCACCCTTATATATATATATTAAAATAGCGTCCTTGACATTGTTTATGCTCTTTATTTCAAAATCTTTCTTAATCTTAATCTTTTCATTTTTTTATGCTTTTTTCATTTCTTCATATCACTTTCTCTTCTTTGACTCTCTTCCTTGATTTTATTTATTCCTTTAAACAATGTGCCTGGCTCTTAATACATCAAAGTGTTCCTACCTCTCTCATACACTATGTCTTGTAGCCCTAACCCTAACCTATAACCCTAACCCTAACCTATAACACTAACCCTAACCTATAACCCTAACCCTAACCTATAACCCTAACCCTTACATTGATTGGACTCCCGTAACTTCCGTCAGCTACCTCTGTCAGCTGCACATCAAAGTTGAGCATCGTGCACAGCCTCTTGAGGAGATCAATGGACAGGCCAGTACAGCAGACGTCACGTGTTTGATTACCTGACCTGGGACACACAAGTGGACAATAGAAGTTCAAGAGAAATGTTATTGATGAGTTCTAACAGCTAGTTCTTTACTAAATGGTACTGCAATATTCAAGACAGATCTTTGAAACCATACCAATTGTGTTTTATCAGCAGGTGGATACATGTCTTGTTAATCTGTTTAGAGCCAATATTTATCTTTTACTTGTTCACAAACATTTCTAATGTTACTTTCTGAAACAGTTTGCCAACAGATTCTGTCCAGTGCACAATTTTATTTGGTTTAATAAGCAATCATGTCTTAGTGTATTAGTAGATTACGCTTAGGCTGGGTTAGGGTTAGGTATATTACGCTTATGCTGGGTTAGGGTTAGGTATATTACGCTTAGGCTGCATGCAAACTACACACTTGAACTGTATGTCAAAAGATAACTTGCAAGATTTTGCGGTAATCTTGTTGTTTTCAGATGAGACAAGATTTTATAGTGCCGTATGTTAAAATCTAGTTATTCCACATTTTTTCCCCATGTCATTAGCTGTGTTTATTTTGTAAGAAAAATGTTTAAAAAACTTCCATAAGCCCCATGCAATTATTCACATCTTCCCACTTACGTTTAGTTATTTATGGTGCCATACAATCATAGTCGTCCATTGTGCAAGCAGCCTAACACTAGATAGTTGATACTTTGGGTCAGATTTAGTTGGGTGTTTTGCCAGGGAAATTGAATTAGTGAGGTCACAGTAAGCTTTCTGTCGTCAAACGTACGTGAAGTAATGAAATAGCTCGTAATGCATACTTAGCTGAGGTGAAGCAGTTCAGACTGAACACCCCCTAAGGTTGGGCCGGAAATATTTTCCCCCATTCTTATATAACTTCTAGACCATTTCAGTTATTCACTTTAAAACTGTTCGTACTCTTAAAGGTCGTGGATACCTAACCAGAAACTTACCTTTGGAGGTGATCGTCGCGGACATAAATGGTACATGGCAGTGCGTTGTTGTCACAGCTGCTGTCTACTTTTAAGGTATCATTCTTCTTCTCAGTATAGATGACGTGAGGGTCCTCAGCCCACGTGACCACCTTCAGCACGTACTTTTCAGGCTTGCCTTTGGGGGGAGTGCTGGCACCTCCGGGCCAGACGATGCCCGTCACGGTCAAGTTGTGTCCATTCCATGTGGCTACCTGTAAGAAAAAAAAAGCAACAAAACAAAATGTAAAGCTATTTTTAAAAAAGCTTATATCAAGTCACTCTGTCTGTCTGTTTGTCTGGTAAAAAGTTTTTACCGTTATTTCTCCCACACCCATTCTCGGATCAAGTTGAAACTTTGCACTCTTATTGGTTGGCATAGACAAGACTTGAATCAATAAAGAAACAACAACAATAAATCAATTAATTACTGGTAATCATTTTTTATACAAACAAGGGAAATTAATCCTTCAGTATTCATAGATATGGCTAATTATGTTAGGTTTGTCTTTAGATAGTTCTCCCACACCTCTTCTCAGATCAAGTTGAAAGTTTTTTAAAAAAATATTTCGCTTGTTATAATAACATTCTTTATACTTGCTAAAATTGTGTAACAATCTTCGCTTAATGTAAACTAAAGGTAACGATGGTGAAAAGAAAGAATTACCTTTTGTAGAATATTTAAACTAAATTTGTCACTAGATTGACGCCTTGGTCGTCTGTGCTTCTCAGCGTACCGCCTTTTGACGTCATTTTTTCCGTACGGCTTCATCTTGGAATTCCCGATTTTCTTTGGGTATTTCCGCGAGCTATTCTTGTACGAGCTAGATCCACTGTTGGCGTCAGGGTCGTCGTTAAGATCAAGGTCTCTATTCTCAGTTCCCTCAGGGTTATCAGGGTTATCAGGGTCAAGGTCGTTGGGACCAGTGAGAGGACCTGATAATCTATCACGGAACAGAGGCTTTCTCGTGAACCCCTCAAAACGAGATTCTCTTGCAGTGTCTCGCGATTTGGAGAAGCCGAAGTCAATATCTCGTTTGGAAGAGAAGGGAGATGTTTTAAGTGGAAACCTGCCACCTCTGGAGTCTGTAGACTTGGATGTGCTCTGTTCTACTTTCCTAAAACAACAATCGATATATGCCACATTAATTATTCTACCTTTGTTTTAAATGAGTTTGTAATCAATAGGGGCAATCATCCAAATTAAACGCTACATTAACAATTCGTTACTTTTCCTTCTTTAAAATATAAGTTATAATATAAAGTACTATTTGTATACAATGTTTAGCGTTTAATTTTCTCTTTGTTATGTGCGGTTACTATAGTATAGCTTGTTCAAGGGAAGTAAACATTAATTTATAGTTGAAAGCACTTCGTCGGTATTATAAATTAAATTTTCTTTCTTATCTCTACTCTCAAAACGAGATAAGTGGTTTCTTTAAAATATACACAATTTAGTGAGGATTAGAAAAGTTTTATCAAATTTACATAAATTTCCTAATTTTAAACCACATAACAGTGCAAATGTCACTTCTTTAACATCTTTTATATACTTTCCAAGTGATACCTAGTGAAACATGAATATTCATACATTACGTTCTATGGTTCATTCAGTAACTTTTCTTGTTCCGCAAACCGAGATAGGCAAATAATTTCGAAATTTCTAATGTTGACTCAATCAACTAAAAGAAAACAACAACAAAACAAACACAAATGTTTTACTCTGTATTTGGACTCTCTGCTCTCGGTTGAACATTTTTAATCCAGAAGTTGTTGAACTTCAAGTAACCCTTGTCATCAAATCCAATTTGATTATTTAGAAATTTGGTTTTCAACAAATATCTAGAACAAAACGAAAAAGAAACAGATCAAAACGACAAATTAAAAACAAAAATTGTGCATCACAATGATGAAAGCCTGAAAGTATAACTTCCCGCATTAAACAAAAACAATACAGAAATAAAGACACATAGATCAAACTTACTGAACATTAATGAACGGAGAAGTAATGTCGGGAATTTCAGAACTTTTTGATGAACATTGTATGGCAGTTGCTTTGTAAAATAAATTGTTTATTAGAAAAATGTCCATGCTTTTTATTCTGCAATCGTTAGATAGTTTTCTATATAATTTCATAGAGTTGAAAATACAACTGAAATTGAGCAAAAGAAACCCACAGCAGTACACATAGTCATGGTTGTAATATTCACTTTTCTAGTGGCGTCACAGTTTAGTATATTCTAACCCTTCCTAATATGAGAAAATCATGCGTACCTGGGTACTAGACGCCACGAGAAAGAGTTTCTGAAGCTCAGAAATGTAGAAAAGCGATTGGCGCACAACTCTGAGGACGCTTAAGGCACTCCCCCAAACATCTAACTGATCAGTTGAGTGGCGAACGTAACTTTTTTTTTATTGTAAAACGTTGAGAAACACTTTCTTAAGCCCGTCACCCGCCATTCAATGCATAGGGATTCAAGCTCTCACCACAGAAATCACAGCCACTTCCCAGACTTTCACAGCTACTTCCCAGACTTTCACAGCTACTTCCCAGACTTTCACAGCCACTTCCCAGACTTTCTCATCTACTTCCCAGACTTTCACAGCCACTTCCCAGACTTTCACAGCCACTTCCCAGCTGGTGCCCACGAAATTCAGAACTCCTAAAAGGCCATGTTTTTAAGTTCCTTTTTTCAGCTTTCATGATAAGACTAATTTCGGTAAACGTTTCGTCTTGTCTAATGATAAGTCTCACAAATGTCAATCGAAGCTCAGACACAGACTTCCCTTACTTTTTGAAAGATGGCTCCTACTTTCCAACCCGACATGATAGGCATCTCCATCGCTCCACTGCCTAAATAGGTGAACTTTTCTATTTGTTCAAGATCTATGTGACCAATGTTTATGTGTGTACTGGGTAACCTGCACCCATTATGCACAACTTTGAGGGCGTCTTTATCCGTCATCTCGTGTATACAAAGTAATACTATGTCGTCTGCAAAATCCAACTCGGTTTGGTTTACGCCATGGGAACAAGAATGCAGCCTGTTTAAAGTATTTTTATGATATCGTCAATGACTACAAGAAAGAGAAATAGAGAGATACAATACAGCCTAATCTCATATCCGTCTCTATGTAGAAGTATTTCACCGTCTGTTGTTACACAACTGCTTGATTTGCTTTAGACATGTCTGCTAAATCTGGATAAATTGTTGCGAGATGCCTTATTCTCTTGCCATTTTCCAGACGCTATCAAACCTTTTTGTGTGTACATGTACAAAACTGGCCAACATCCTGTGTTGGTGTTTCGCAGGACGTATACCTGTTCATTACATTTACCTGTGAGTACATCTTCAATAATCTCTAATACGATATACTCAACTCAAGGTTTCTCAATTCTATAGTTGTACATTTTTAAGTTATGTAATAACTTTTGATAAAATAAAATAAAAAACACCGACATTTAAAAATATACCGGTAATCGAAAACCATTGTTGTGTGTAACAATAAATTAATTGGCATACAGTATATTGTTCAACATAAAGAGACAATATATAGAATAGTTGTTTATTTTTTAGGGCAGATATTTTCCTTAAAGGGGGAGGGGGGGTGACACCGACCCTAGTGACTCCCAATGCATCTTTCAACTAACTTTTGATAATTTAATTAGGAAATAATGAAAGATAGCATGATTGATTGGTGAATTTGAATATTCTTATAGACACGCTTCACTAACCACCAACAATGTCCATGAAAGACAACGGTAGCCCTTTACGCAGTGGCGTAACTAAGGGGGGGGGAGAAATTTAAAATCCCCTCGGGCCCCCACCTAGGGGGGGCCCCCAAATGGGTGTCCGAAATTTATTTATAAATACATACATTAATATATTTGATTGACAAATAGTGTCAACGGGTGTCTTTTTTTTCAACATTTATGGATTAAAAATTTATCACAAAGACTAAACCTAGATCTAGGTCTATCAGTACGTTGACTTTGTTGACATTTTAAAAATATTTTTTCCCACAGAGATCAAAGTTTTTTTTTAAAGTTAGTTTTACATTTTAAACTTTGTTGCCACGAATAAAACTGCATGATATACAGCGAATTCCAGGTATCTTATTACCTTTACTAATAATAGATCTAAATGGCGAGTATTTTATGGCTACACTAATTAACCTTGAAGCAAAATTTACAGAATCGAGTATAACAGATCCAAAAGTTATTCTTAATAATGCAAGAATAGTCCATTATTAGGGTTTGGCGTCTTTAATTTCAGAATTAAACTTCACTCTCGAGTTATTACCCCTCTATTCATCTTTCCTCAATCCAATGGAAACTCTATTTTTATTTCCATCTAATCCTTTTGCTTTCGCACAAAACATAAACAACAAACAATAACGTAATATCATATAATATTAGCACATCCTTCCTTTTGAAGTTATTATCACACCCTTCCTTTTAAAGTTCTTAAGAGTGATATCTACCATTTGGAGGCCCTATGCAAAACTGATCGCGCGGGGCCTAGTCTGGGTAGGGATGAGCATAATGTCAATATTATTTTTTTTTTGAATTAGAAAATAGGCCTACTTTCGTCTTTGCAATACATTTTTATCAAATGAAAGCTCGAAATGCCACTTTTTATTTATTGGCACCCCAAAATGTCAATTTCGTCTATTCTTCAGGAGATTTGAATAAATTCAAAAAAAGTTCAGGACTTTATCGTATATTTTGCCTTTTCATGAGATTTCCTGGAGGCCCTGGAAAATCAGGAGGTCACGAAAACCCTGTTATTTTATATACGTTATAATGGTTTAATTTAATAATGTACACTTAGAATTAGCGCGTGTCCTATGAAAGCGCGGGGCCCACTGCGACCGCATAGGCTGCAGTGGCATAAGGCCGGCCCTGTCTACTAGGAACTTTAACAATTCGTCCACTTCTGGTTGTCTTGACTGGCACAACAAGTTCTCTAGACGTTGGTCTATAACTGTCTGTTTCGTTTGTTCCAACAGTTTGCAGTTCATTGTCTCCATCGGTATCATAGTACCCAGAGATGTCTTCATCGAAACTCTTATTCAAAAAGCGTTGATTTCTTCTGTATGTTTTTCCGTTTGTCTTTAAGATGTAAGATCTGGGTGCTGAATGTTTTTATGACAACTGCTTTCTGCCATGTTTGACCTAGACGAACTCTCCGACAGAATAATCTTTAGGTAGTCTTGCTTTTGCATTGTATTTCACTTTGCTTTTCATCTGTCGTTCGTTGAGTAATGTCTCTGCATTTTCAGCTACCGATGGTTTAAATAGTTTGGGATCAGTTCGAATGATTCCCTGAGTCTTCTACTCGTCACCAGTTGTGATGGTGAATACGGCAGTCCACTTATCGGAGTATTTCTATACTCGAGCATAACGAGATATGGATCTTTCCCACTTTTGTATGCTCTGAATCCTTTTGTTTGCGCACAAAACATAAACAACCAACAATGACGTAGTACCATATAATATTAGGACAGAATCTTCTTCATGCAGTGGAAAATTAAGAATTTTTTGCCTATCTTGAATTCTGGTCAAAGCTCTTGCTCCCAATTAATATAGTTCGGAAGAAACTACAAAAGTCTGGACTGCATAAATGGAAAGCTGCTAAAGAAATTAGTACCCTTTCATGCTTTCTGCAAAATGATGAGAAACTGACAAAAACCCAATCCATCAAAAAAGCAAAAGAAGGTAGTGAATACTATGGATTCCCTGTAATCCCTGTGGGAAGCGTGGTCGAGAGGCTAAGTGCGCTTGAACTTGGCTTGTCTTGGCTACCTAGAAGGGGACTCGAGGTTCGACACCCGACTCGGGCAGAGTTGCGTTTACTGAGCGCCTAAAGGCAGAATTTTTTGCCTATCTTGAATTCTGGTCAAAGCTCTTGCTCCCAATTAATATAGTTCGGAAGAAACTACAAAAGTCTGGACTGCATAAATGGAAAGCTGCTAAAGAAATTAGTACCCTTTCATGCTTTCTGCAAAATGATGAGAAACTGACAAAAACCCAATCCATCAAAAAAGCAAAAGAAGGTAGTGAATACTATGGATTCCCTGTAATCCCTGTGGGAAGCGTGGTCGAGAGGCTAAGTGCGCTTGAACTTGGCTTGTCTTGGCTACCTAGAAGGGGACTCGAGGTTCGACACCCGACTCGGGCAGAGTTGCGTTTACTGAGCGCCTAAAGGCAGAGCGGAAAACCAACTCCTAGATTGGACCAAAGCGCTCTGAGCATGCTATAAGCATGAAAGTAACGCTATATAAAAGCTATAGAAGAAAGAAAAGTTGAGATGGGAAGTTGAGTTCTAATGTAGGACTGCAATTCAACAGATTTCATATGGAGATGAAGGGCATTTTCAAAGGCTGGAAAGAAAATGGATACCTTTGGGTTTCTTCTTGAACCAAGACACCTGTTAGATGAAGACCCGCTCATGACAAACTGTGCTACTTTTCCTGTTTGTATGATGTCATTGATGCACGAGCACTCTTCATCAACAAACCAGTAATACAATCACCAATAGACATATTGAGGAAACAGGCTTCATATGGTAATTACGTGTGCTCAAACTTTGCAACCTCCTCCGAATACTGCTAACTCAGGCCACTTCCATTACGTCATGTGAGAGATCATTCTCAAAGCTCAAGTTCATCAAAAGCTATCTCAGAAGCACAATGACACAAGAAAGGCTTATCATGGCTTTAATGTCAGTGAAGTCACAAATACTAGAAAGTATCGATGTAGTTGATGTTATAGATGTCTTTGCTGCACAGAATGCACGACGTGAAGCGATATCAATTGAGATTTGTCACTTGTGCATTATTTAACTAATAAACAAAGCTTTTATTCATTAAAAGAGTCTTGATTACTTTTTGTTAAGTTTACTGATATACTGAACCAATTTGATTTGGGGCTTATATATCTTTGCGTACATTATTCCATGTCATATGTCGAATGTCAAAATGCAAGGGGCCCCCAAAGAGGTCAATCCCCCCGGGCCCCCAAATCCCTAGTTACGCCCCTGCCTTTACGCGCCATTGTCTTCACCTCGTGAAATGGAGCAGAGTTAAAGCTCTTCAAACACAGAGACGTGGGCAGAGATGTAGGTCACACTAAACTAGAAAATTGAACTGGACCTAAGAGAACTACATCAAGTTGACTAAGCCACCACTTAGTCTGTACTCTCTGCTTTTGAAAACAAGGCCAAAGGTTCACATGAAAAACTGAACAATATGCGCGTTAATTGAAGAGACTATTGCGAACTATTAGAGAACAGAACAAAGTAGTCCAGATTGTTGCTAGAGACTCAACTATTAGAGAACAGAACAAAGTAGTCAAGATTGTTGCTAGAGACTCAACTATTAGAGAACAGAACAAAGTAGTCAAGATTGTTGCTAGAGACTCAACGTTTCCATTTTCTTTAAAATAGTTTGATTTATTTTTGTTTAGGTTAAAGGTCGAACTGATATCGCACTTACTTGTACAAATGTTCCCCATACTTCCAATACAAAGACCGAGCCGATTGGTTGGTTGCCTGGCTTCGCACATCGCACGAGAAGTGAGTCTGGAAATCAACAGACTCAAATTCTTTGGATACAGCCATCATCTTCAGCGCCGAGTACCACATTTTGCTCACTTGGTTGTGCAATTCTTTGACCTGACTCGCGTACGAGTCAAAGCCGATAACTGCAAACATAGACAAATAACAAAAAGTAAGTTTCATCAGGCTTTTGAGAAGAAGTTGTGCATGAGCATGTTAAAATGTATGAATTAATTAACAAGCAAAATAAAATAAAATCATTAAAAAAAAGATTATCTAAGGATAAGAATTCAACATTTATAGTCATATATTTCAGTATTGTAACATTTATTTCTTTTTTTTATAATATAAAACAAAATTAATTAGTTAGCTAATTGTTTTATTTCCCAACGATTCGTGTTTTATTAGAGAAAAGGAATAAAGTGTCAACAAAGTTGGAACTTGATCGGAGAATGGGAAAAGGAGAAATTACGTGTTCAAAATTTGTACCAGACAGACAGACAGACTGACAGACAGACAGACTGACACACAGAGTGTTTTGATATCAGCTTTGTAAACCATTAAACCACTGTTACATAAGATCTGAACGATGTGGTCGTCTCCTTTCCATAAGGACTAAAACAGAAAGATTTAAAAACTCCTATATCCCACTTTCGGTCAGAGTATTACATTCATAAAGCGCTGGTTGTGAGTGTGTATGTGTTTTGGTGAGTGAATGTTGTTCGATTTTTTCATCCATATTGTTTTTGTACAGTAGTTACGCTGATATTGTCAATTGTAGTCAAACTGAATTTCCATTTGATTGGATCAATAATAAATTATAATATCTTATCTTAAAAGCTTGGCTTTTGCATTTCATCAAAATATATTATGTTTAAAGAGAATTTTCAAGCAAACATTAAAAAGCACCAAAACACAGCCTACTTCAACACACAACCTCCTTCAGCCTACTTCAACACACAACCTACTTCAACACACAACCTCCTTCAACACACAGCCTACTTCAACACACAGCCTACTTCAACAAAAAGCCTACTTCAACACACAGCCTCCTTCAACACACAGCCTACTTCAACTCACAGCCTCCTTCAACACACAGCCTACTTCAACACACAGCCTACTTCAACACACAACCTCCTTCAACACACAACCTCCTTCAACACACAGCCTCCTTCAACACACAGCCTCCTTCAACACACAGCCTCCTTCAACACACAGCCTCCTTCAACACACAACCTCCTTCAACACACAGCCTACTTCAACACACAGCCTACTTCAACACACAGCCTACTTCAACCCACAGCCTACTTCAACACACAACCTCCTTCAACACACAACCTACTTCAACACACAGCCTACTTCAACACACAGCCTACTTCAACACACAGCCTACTCCAACTCACAGCCTCCTTCAACACACAGCCTCCTTCAACACACAGCCTCCTTCAACACACAGCCTCCTTCAACACACAGCCTCCTTCAACACACAGCCTCCTTCAACACACAACCTACTTCAACACACAACCTACTTCAACACACAGCCTACTTCAACACACAGCCTACTTCAACACACAACCTACTTCAACACACAACCTCCTTCAACACACAGCCTACTTCAACACACAGCCTACTTCAACACACAGCCTACTTCAACACACAGCCCACTTCAAAACACGCAAACTTAGAATGTCTCAGAATGTAAAAAACAATGTTACCAAAAGACCCAACAGGGTAGGTTTTTTTGATAGTGTCCCTTGAGGCAGCCTGCTTCATTGCAGGGAGGGTAAATATCCACACGTAGTCCTCTCTGGTCAGACCTAGTCTCTCGGCTCTCTCCATCACGGACAGCACAATCTCACTGGCAAAGAGAAAGTGGTTCAAGTTTTTGTTATTTCTAACTTGGCATAATAATGTCTACGTTGAAACTCTTGCCACAAGGAGATCTCATTGTAATGTCTTTGAGACAATCGAACATCTCTAAATTACTGCAACAATAATTGAGTGTTCACAAACTAATCGGCTCGCTTAAAGACAAGCTGTTATTGATGAAAAGTTAACTATACGTCTGTGCGTCTTTCAAATTTAGATATAAAAATTTGATTTCTAATCATCGCCTTTATCAAGACTGAAATAAGTGCCTCACATGTCTACTTATTGTCAATGTCTGTTTATTGGCAATGTCTGTTTCTGGAAATGTCTGTTTCTTGTGAATGTCTACTTCTTGGCAATGTCGGTTACGAAGCAATGTCTTCTTGATAATGTTACTTATTTAACATTATCTCTTATTTCATGTTACCTCTTGCTTGACAATGTTTCTTATTTATTAATGTCTCTTATTTTAAAATGTATCTTGGTCTCTTAATTGACAAGATCTTATATTCGACAATTTGGTAATGTTTTCAGTAAATGAGCAAGTCTCTCAGACACAGTGGACTAACTTAGCAGCGAGTCTCTAAGACACAGTGGACTAACAACAGCAAGTCTCTAAGACACAGTGGACTAACTTAGCAGCGAGTCTCTAAGACACAGTGGACTAACTTAGCAGCAAGTCTCTAAGACACAGTGGACTAACTTAGCAGCAAGTCTCTAAGACACAGTGGACTAACTTAGCAGCGAGTCTCTAAGACACACTGGACTAACTTAGCAGCGAGTCTCTAAGACACACTGGACTAACTTAGCAGCGAGTCTCTAAGACACAGTGGACTAACTTAGCAGCGAGTCTCTAAGACACAGTGGACTAACTTAGCAGCAAGTCTCTAAGACACAGTGGACTAACTTAGCAGCAAGTCTCTAAGACACAGTGGACTAACTTAGCAGCGAGTCTCTAAGACACAGTGGACTAACTTAGCAGCGAGTCTCTAAGACACACTGGACTAACTTAGCAGCGAGTCTCTAAGACACACTGGACTAACTTAGCAGCGAGTCTCTAAGACACAGTGGACTAACTTAGCAGCGAGTCTCTAAGACACAGTGGACGAACTTAGCAGCGAGTCTCTAAGACACAGTGGACTAACTTAGCAGCGAGTCTCTAAGACACAGTGGACTAACTTAGCAGCGAGTCTCTAAGACACAGTGGACTAACTTAGCAGCGAGTCTCTAAGACACAGTGGACTAACTTAGCAGCGAGTCTCTAAGACACAGTGGACTAACTTAGCAGCGAGTCTCTAAGACACAGTGGACTAACTTAGCAGCGAGTCTCTAAGACACAGTGGACTAACTTAGCAGCGAGTCTCTAAGACACAGTGGACTAACTTAGCAGCGAGTCTCTAAGACACAGTGGACTAACTTAGCAGCGAGTCTCTAAGACACAGTGGACTAACTTAGCAGCAAGTCTCTAAGACACAGTGGACTAACTTAGCAGCAAGTCTCTAAGACACAGTGGACTAACTTAGCAGCGAGTCTCTAAGACACAGTGGACTAACTTAGCAGCGAGTCTCTAAGACACAGTGGACTAACTTAGCAGCGAGTCTCTAAGACACAGTGGACTAACTTAGCAGCGAAACTCTAAGACACAGTGGACTAACTTAGCAGCGAGTCTCTAAGACACAGTGGACTAACTTAGCAGCGAGTCTCTAAGACACAGTGGACTAACTTAGCAGCAAGTCTCTAAGACACAGTGGATTAACTTAGCAGTAAGTCTCTAGGACACAGTGGACTAACTTAGCAGCAAGTCTCTAAGACACAGTGGACTAACTTACTCGTTCCCATGGACCAGTATGATTCGTGTGTCCCTGTCCAGCTCGTCGGTCAGTTTCTCATCGATAGCCTCAAGGTTTTGAAAATCCGTTACATTTAAATAGGAGAGAAGACGATACCTGAAACATAGAGAGAAACATGTAGAGAATCATATAGAGAAACATATAGAGAATCATATTGTCACCATCTCAAAGTTGGTGCCATAGTGTAGAAACCATATTTCAGTATTGTGAATGAATTTCTATATTGTGAATGTTAGTCACAACTAATGTTGCACTAAGGTGAACACTTTTGACCTTAAGTGAACAAGAGTTAAGGGCAGTCAGTCAATATAGGGAAATGGTAGCAAGCACTTGATAGAGTCACTTGATATAGTCAGTTGAGTTAGTTGCTTAAAGGAGTTAGTTATAGACAGTTGAGAGAAAGAGTTGTTAGAGTTACTTAGTGGTAGACAGTTGAGAGAAAGAGTTGTTAGAGTTACTTAGTGGTAGACAGTTGAGAGAAAGAGTTGTTAGAGTTACTTAGTGGTAGACAGTTGAGAGAAAGAGTTGTTAGAGTTACTTAGTGGTAGACAGTTGAGAGAAAGAGTTGTTAGAGTTACTTAGTGGTAGACAGTTGAGAGAAAGAGTTGTTAGAGTTACTTAGTGGTAGACAGTTGATACAAGGAGTAAGAATAGTTACAAAGTTATTATTATATTCGCCATATTTCTAAGAGGATTAATACTGATCATTCCTGAATTGAATTGTGTATTATATTCACTATGTAATGTTATTACTTATATAAAACTATTATTATTTGTGTCTGCTACATCAAGTGTCATTTCCTTATTCTGTGCAAGTGAAGTATGATCGCATTATAATATGAACCCAATGTCACCACCACGCCTACATGGATAAAATAAACAATAATATCCTAGTGCCCAAAATATAACCACGGTGACACATAGAGAGAAACAATAGAGAGAAACATAGAGAGAAACATAGAGAGAAACAATAGAGAAACATAGAGAGAAACATAGAGAGAAACATAGAGAGAAACATAGAGAGAAACATAGAGAGAAACATAGAGAGAAACATAGAGAGAAACATAGAGAGAAACATAGAGAGAAACATAGAGAGAAACAATAGAGAAACATAGAGAGAAACATAGAGAGAAACATAGAGAGAAACAATAGAGAAACATAGAGAGAAACATAGAGAGAAACATAGAGAGAAACAATAGAGAAACATAGAGAGAAACATAGAGAGAAACATAGAGAGAAACATAGAGAGAAACAATAGAGAAACATAGAGAGAAACATAGAGAGAAACATAGAGAGAAACAATAGAGAAAAATAGAGAGAAACATAGAGAGAAACAATAGAGAGAAACATAGAGAGAAACATATAGAGAAACATAGAGAGAAACATAGAGAGAAACAATAGAGAGAAACATAGAGAGAAACAATAGAGAGAAACATAGAGAGAAACATAGAGAGAAACAATAGAGAAACATAGAGAGAAACATAGAGAGAAACATAGAGAGAAACATAGAGAGAAACATAGAGAGAAACAATAGAGAAACATAGAGAGAAACATAGAGAGAATAGAGAATCAAACAAGTTCACTTCTTAGACGTCTCAATTCCAACTGATAGATAACAAATTAACACTAATAATAGTTTATCAATTAACGACTACGCCAGGAGACATTGTTTTAGTAAAAATAGAAATAGTTTTGTTTTTCTTTAGGTGTCAACTTTCAGACAAGAAGGAACAAGCTGGAAAGTAATGACTTTGTCATGTCTATGTATTTCTCACTTCTCGTTATAGCAAATTGTTACTCCTTCTACCCATTGATTAGAATACGTAAGCTTACCAATAAATACAATGATATTTGTTTCATGTAATTAATATTTACGGCCATAGACATAGAAATATATAAATGTCTGTGCTTACAACTGTGGAAATGAATTAGTTAATTCTTTAAAATTACTTCCTTTCATGACCAGAAAGCGAAACAAAATTATTGCTTTTGTATCGTGTGTGTCGTCCTCGCTCGTATGGTCTGCTTAGTGCTATTTCTTTTGTCAGCATGTATGAGAAATACCACTGAGCTGAGTTTGTCTAAAATTTAAAAATTCCAAGTCTGTATGAAAATTTAAACGCTACACCTCTCTCTCTGAGTCATCCCTAAATATGCCGCCCAGTCACAGATCCCATTACAGACCTATAAAATATTTGGGTTGTCTGAATCAGCCAGGAAAACCAACGACATAGCAGCTGATTAACATGCATGTCTAGATTGACACATGGATACACTTAGGACGTAAGTATCTTCTCTTTTGAAGGGACGTCTGTAACGTCTAAGATGTCTGCTAGTAATACGTGACTTACGCAAAAATCTCTACGCCGTAAACGCTGATATTGTATTTCCTGTTGGAGTCCTCAACTTTCTGGCGGATGGTTTCAATGTAGGACTCGCACCCATTTGGCAGAGCACACAGAAACGAGAAATCCGTCCAGCCAAATTTCTTCAGGAAGGCGAAGAATGCTTCCATCATTTGGTTGATGGTTGGCGCCAGTTCAAGAGTTAATGCTCTCTGAAATATAGCATGCAGTAGGAAGTCTACAGGATGAAATAAAACACTATACACATTGGTATGGTAAATAAATGCATAAAGAATTGTTTCAATTGTTTCAATAGTGTTTCATCTGGCATGTTTGGATTCACTTGACCGGGAAATCAAGACGTCGCATGACAGTTCTATCAAAGATAAACAGAGTAGCGCTTAACTAACAAGCAAAATATAGAAAAATATACTTTTAAAAAAAGCTTCTATTAGGGAAACAGCCACTTAATTACTTCCATATCTCTCTATACTAAAATATGTATTTATGAATCTATATATATCTAGCAAAGAGCAAGTAAATATCCTTGATGGGTCATATATAGGTTAGGGAATATCCTTCAACTTGATATTCCAAAATAACATTAACATTACACGTTTGATGGAAAGGAAATGGCTGCTTTCGTTTTCAAACGAGGCAATGAGTCCGCGCGGGGCTAATTCAATCACAGCACAAAGTATGGGCAAACGAGTTGTCAATGGGGGGCAATGTTTGAGTTCCAAGTTGCACTCCTTCACACACACACAAACACACGCTTTCGTGAACACTGTGACATAACGTGGTAGACTTTGTTTCTAAGCATGTTTTAGTTTTTTTAACTGCAATCTAGTTCCTTATCTCAACTTCTGTAATTGTGTGTTCCAATTCAGTTTTTGTGGTAAAATTTGATGTTATGATTGTATTAATCATCACAATTTCCCCCCCCCCCATATGTGACGTTTTGCCTAATTGTTAGTTAAAAATGCAAATGAATTCTAATCCTCATTTACAGTCTACAAAAGTTTTACCTTAGAATGTTCAGGCGATACTGTGTCGTAAGATATCACCGGAAGTCCGAGGGACTCAAACGTCTGCCGGAAGTAGTTTGCTGCAAAAGGCAAATATAGTTGTTAATAATCTTTGATAAAAATGAAAGATAAATAATAATTAAAAAAAAAAACTAGCTCTGTATGTAGATATAAAGTAATTAACATGAAAATAAATAAATTTATTCCTCAAAGCGTCCCAAACTATGGGATAGAGACCAAGTACTGGTATTAGCCCGCCTTCTTAGACCCTGATTGAAAACTGATTTTGTTTTAAACAATTCGAGTTGACTCTTCTACAATAATATAACAGTTGACCTTTCAATGACATTGTTGAATAGACTCTTACAGGTAGATAATAAAAGAAAGGTAGATTTTAAAAAAAAAATTTTACCCCCTCCCTCAACATGTGTTTGGATAAAAGAAATGCAAAAGAAATGATGTATTTGAAATGAAAGCAAAAAAAGAGAGGTTGTGCCACCCGGTGCGGTAAGTCAGTGAAGTCCAGAGAGGTTGTATCACCCGGTGCGGTAAGTCAATGAAGTCCAGAGAGGTTGTATCACCCGGTGCGGTAAGTCAATGAAGTCCAGAGAGGTTGTATCACCCGGTGCGGTAAGTCAGTGAAGTCCAGAGAGGTTGTATCACTCGGTGCGGTAAGTCAATGAAGTCCAGAGAGGTTGTGTCACTCGGTGTGGTAAGTCAGTGAAGTCCAGAGAGGTTGTATCACCAGGTGTGGTAAGTCAGTGAAGTCCAGAGAGGTTGTATCACCCGGTGCGGTAAGTCAATGAAGTCCAGAGAGGTTGTATCACCCGGTGCGGTAAGTCAATGAAGTCCAAAGAGGTTGTATCACCCGGTGCAGTAAGTCAGTGAAGTCCAGAGAGGTTGTATCACTCGGTGCAGTAAGTCAATGAAGTCCAGAGAGGTTGTATCACCAGGTGTGGTAAGTCAATGAAGTCCAGAGAGGTTGTGTCACTCGGTGTGGTAAGTCAATGAAGTCCAGAGAGGTTGTATCACCCGGTGCGGTAAGTCAATGAAGTCCAGAGAGGTTGTATCACTCGGTGTGGTAAGTCAGTGAAGTCCAGAGAGGTTGTGTCACCCGGTGCGGTAAGTCAGTGAAGTCCAGAGAGGTTGTATCACTCGGTGTGGTAAGTCAGTGAAGTCCAGAGAGGTTGTGTCACTCGGTGTGGTAAGTCAGTGAAGTCCAGAGAGGTTGTATCACTCGGTGAGGTAAGTCAGTGAAGTCCAGAGAGGTTGTGTCACTCGGTGTGGTAAGTCAGTGAAGTCCAGAGAGGTTGTGTCACTCGGTGTGGTAAGTCAGTGAAGTCCAGAGAGGTTGTATCACCAGGTGCGGTAAGTCAATGAAGTCCAGAGAGGTTGTATCACTCGGTGCGGTAAGTCAATGAAGTCCAGAGAGGTTGTATCACTCGGTGCGGTAAGTCAGTGAAGTCCAGAGAGGTTGTGTCACTCGGTGCGGTAAGTCAATGAAGTCCAGAGAGGTTGTATCACTCGGTGCGGTAAGTCAGTGAAGTAGAGAGAGGTTGTGTCACCCGGTGTGGTAAGTCAGTGAAGTCCAGAGAGGTTGTATCACCCGGTGTGGTAAGTCAATGAAGTCCAGAGAGGTTGTATCACCCGGTGTGGTAAGTCAGTGAAGTCCAGAGAGGTTGTATCACCCGGTGTGGTAAGTCAATGAAGTCCAGAGAGGTTGTGTCACCCGGTGTGGTAAGTCAGTGAAGTCCAGAGAGGTTGTATCACCCGGTGTGGTAAGTCAATGAAGTCCAGAGAGGTTGTATCACCCGGTGTGGTAAGTCAATGAAGTCCAGAGAGGTTGTATCACCCGGTGTGGTAAGTCAATGAAGTCCAGAGAGGTTGTATCACCCGGTGTGGTAAGTCAATGAAGTCCAGAGAGGTTGTGTCACCCGGTGTGGTAAGTCAGTGAAGTCCAGAGAGGTTGTATCACCCGGTGTGGTAAGTCAGTGAAGTCCAGAGAGGTTGTATCACCCGGTGGGGTAAGTCAATGAAGTCCAGAGAGGTTGTATCACCCGGTGTGGTAAGTCAGTGAAGTCCAGAGAGGTTGTGTCACCCGGTGTGGTAAGTCAATGAAGTCCAGAGAGGTTGTGTCACCCGGTGTGGTAAGTCAGTGAAGTCCAGAGAGGTTGTGTCACCCGGTGCGTAAGTCAATGAAGTCCAGAGAGGTTGTGTCACTCGGTGTGGTAAGTCAATGAAGTCCTGAGAGGTTGTGTCACTCGGTGTGGTAAGTCAATGAAGTCCAGAGAGGTTGTGTCACTCGGTGTGGTAAGTCAATGAAGTCCAGAGAGGTTGTGTCACTCGGTGTGGTAAGTCAATGAAGTCCAGAGAGGTTGTGTCACTCGGTGTGGTAAGTCAGTGAAGTCCAGAGAGGTTGTGTCACTCGGTGTGGTAAGTCAGTGAAGTCCAGAGAGGTTGTGTCACTCGGTGTGGTAAGTCAGTGAAGTCCAGAGAGGTTGTATCACTCGGTGAGGTAAGTCAGTGAAGTCCAGAGAGGTTGTGTCACTCGGTGTGGTAAGTCAGTGAAGTCCAGAGAGGTTGTATCACTCGGTGAGGTAAGTCAGTGAAGTCCAGAGAGGTTGTATCACTCGGTGAGGTAAGTCAGTGAAGTCCAGAGAGGTTGTATCACTCGGTGTGGTAAGTCAGTGAAGTCCAGAGAGGTTGTATCACTCGGTGAGGTAAGTCAGTGAAGTCCAGAGAGGTTGTGTCACTCGGTGTGGTAAGTCAGTGAAGTCCAGAGAGGTTGTGTCACTCGGTGTGGTAAGTCAGTGAAGTCCAGCGAGGTTGTATCACCAGGTGCGGTAAGTCAATGAAGTCCAGAGAGGTTGTATCACTCGGTGCGGTAAGTCAATGAAGTCCAGAGAGGTTGTATCACTCGGTGCGGTAAGTCAGTGAAGTCCAGAGAGGTTGTGTCACTCGGTGCGGTAAGTCAATGAAGTCCAGAGAGGTTGTATCACTCGGTGCGGTAAGTCAGTGAAGTAGAGAGAGGTTGTGTCACCCGGTGTGGTAAGTCAGTGAAGTCCAGAGAGGTTGTATCACCCGGTGTGGTAAGTCAATGAAGTCCAGAGAGGTTGTATCACCCGGTGTGGTAAGTCAGTGAAGTCCAGAGAGGTTGTATCACCCGGTGTGGTAAGTCAATGAAGTCCAGAGAGGTTGTGTCACCCGGTGTGGTAAGTCAGTGAAGTCCAGAGAGGTTGTATCACCCGGTGTGGTAAGTCAATGAAGTCCAGAGAGGTTGTATCACCCGGTGTGGTAAGTCAATGAAGTCCAGAGAGGTTGTATCACCCGGTGTGGTAAGTCAATGAAGTCCAGAGAGGTTGTATCACCCGGTGTGGTAAGTCAATGAAGTCCAGAGAGGTTGTGTCACCCGGTGTGGTAAGTCAGTGAAGTCCAGAGAGGTTGTATCACCCGGTGTGGTAAGTCAGTGAAGTCCAGAGAGGTTGTATCACCCGGTGGGGTAAGTCAATGAAGTCCAGAGAGGTTGTATCACCCGGTGTGGTAAGTCAGTGAAGTCCAGAGAGGTTGTGTCACCCGGTGTGGTAAGTCAATGAAGTCCAGAGAGGTTGTGTCACCCGGTGTGGTAAGTCAGTGAAGTCCAGAGAGGTTGTGTCACCCGGTGCGTAAGTCAATGAAGTCCAGAGAGGTTGTGTCACTCGGTGTGGTAAGTCAATGAAGTCCTGAGAGGTTGTGTCACTCGGTGTGGTAAGTCAATGAAGTCCAGAGAGGTTGTGTCACTCGGTGTGGTAAGTCAATGAAGTCCAGAGAGGTTGTGTCACTCGGTGTGGTAAGTCAATGAAGTCCAGAGAGGTTGTGTCACTCGGTGTGGTAAGTCAGTGAAGTCCAGAGAGGTTGTGTCACTCGGTGTGGTAAGTCAGTGAAGTCCAGAGAGGTTGTGTCACTCGGTGTGGTAAGTCAGTGAAGTCCAGAGAGGTTGTATCACTCGGTGAGGTAAGTCAGTGAAGTCCAGAGAGGTTGTGTCACTCGGTGTGGTAAGTCAGTGAAGTCCAGAGAGGTTGTATCACTCGGTGAGGTAAGTCAGTGAAGTCCAGAGAGGTTGTATCACTCGGTGAGGTAAGTCAGTGAAGTCCAGAGAGGTTGTATCACTCGGTGTGGTAAGTCAGTGAAGTCCAGAGAGGTTGTATCACTCGGTGAGGTAAGTCAGTGAAGTCCAGAGAGGTTGTGTCACTCGGTGTGGTAAGTCAGTGAAGTCCAGAGAGGTTGTATCACTCGGTGAGGTAAGTCAGTGAAGTCCAGAGAGGTTGTGTCACTCGGTGTGGTAAGTCAGTGAAGTCCAGAGAGGTTGTGTCACTCGGTGTGGTAAGTCAGTGAAGTCCAGAGAGGTTGTGTCACTCGGTGTGGTAAGTCAGTGAAGTCCAGAGAGGTTGTGTCACTCGGTGCAGTAAGTCAGTGAAGTCCAGAGAGGTTGTGTCACTCGGTGCGGTAAGTCAATGAAGTCCAGAGAGGTTGTGTCACTCGGTGTGGTAAGTCAGTGAAGTCGCTACAACACCCCAAACACCAAGTCTCCTCTAAACGTTAACGTTATTATTACAACTGTAATTTCAACCAATGAAACGTATTTCCTTCTATACGCCTCTGACCTTCCTCTAGACCTTCCGATCTAGCGCAATATCTTCTGCAGGGCGACACGAGATGGTGGCAGGCATCGCTCGAACTCGGGACCTCCCACAAGCTAATGTTTATTCCGAAACGAAAAAAGTCAATTGTTATAAAAAAAAAAGTTCACATCCACCGCACGCCCCTCCCCCCCCCCCCCCCAACCTCCAATCGAAGCCATTGAATCGAACCTCTGAACTATTTCCAGGTAGCTAAAAATATGGCCCCAAACACAATTTGTATGTTGAAGTCAATGCTTTTGCTGTCATTGTAAACATTCTTCCGGGTGTGCGGTGGCTTTGAAGTTTAGAAATATTCAAATAGACCGCAAAATGTGAGCACGTCTGAGGGTGAAGTATAGAACTCTCTTGTGTTTCTTGGACAGGATGTAAACACATATAATATGCTTGCCTGGATTCGCTTCTGTAGTCACGATAGTCTCAAGTTCTGACTGACATGATAGTCTCAAGTTCTGACTGACATGATAGTCTCAAGTTCTGACTGACATGATAGTCTCAAGTTCTGACTGACACGATAGTCTCAAGTTCTGACTGACATGATAGTCTCAAGTTCTGACTGACATGATAGTCTCAAGTTCTGACTGACATGATAGTCTCAAGTTCTGTCGTCACGATAGTCCCAAGTTCTGTCGTCATGATAGTCCCAAGTTCTGACTGACACGTAATGTACGCGTCAAGGTCATGGTTTGAAAAATTAACTTGTTTGTTTGTCTATTTCAAGAACATAGAAGAACTGTGCAGCAAGGCCGTAGTGGACAATTGTTTACAAGTTGGTTTAAAATTGAGACGATATTAGGAAGTTTCTATGCGTGCTAAAAATTGGGGGAGAGAATATACGTAAAAGCGATGCCTGTTTTGAGGCCTCATTGATTGCTGTAAATGTACTAAAATTTAATTATATCGTTTATTTATAAATCCTCATTGTAGTGATTCCAAGTTCTAGACTAAACACGTATCTCTAGCATTACGATGGTGTTTGAACGATCAGGCATATTCTAATGTGAAGATATTATTCAATGTCTTACAACAGTGTCTCTACCACACAATCCCATCGTTACACTAACCTCCTGGCTTCTATTCCCTGCATCAAACTTCGGTCTAGAACGTAAATACGTCTTATATCTGATGAGACGTCCGAAACGTGGACAATAAATCAAACAAGACAATGACTTGGGATGCTCAGACACACATTGACAACAAATCAAACAAGACAATGACTTGGGATGCTCAGACACACATTGACAATAAATCAAACAAGACAATGACTTGGGATGCTGAGACACACTTTTAAAACAAATCAAACAAGACAATGACTTGGGATGCTGAGACACACTTTTAAAACAAATCAAACAAGACAATGACTTGGGATGCTGAGACACACTTTTAAAACAAATCAAACAAGACAATGACTTGGGATGCTGAGACACACTTTTAAAACAAATCAAACAAGACAATGACTTGCGATCCTGAGACACACTTTTAAAACAAATCAAACAAGACAATGACTTGCGATCCTGAGACACACTTTTAAAACAAATCAAACAAGACAATGACTTGGGATGCTGAGACACACTTTTAAAACAAATCAAACAAGACAATGACTTGGGATGCTGAGACACACTTTTAAAACAAATCAAACAAGACAATGACTTGCGATCCTGAGACACACTTTTAAAACAAATCAAACAAGACAATGACTTGGGATGCTGAGACACACTTTTAAAACAAATCAAACAAGACAATGACTTGCGATCCTGAGACACACTTTTAAAACAAATCAAACAAGACAATGACTTGCGATCCTGAGACACACTTTTAAAACAAATCAAACAAGACAATGACTTGCGATCCTGAGACACACTTTTAAAACAAATCAAACAAGACAATGACTTGGGATGCTGAGACACACTTTTAAAACAAATCAAACAAGACAATGACTTGGGATGCTGAGACACACTTTTAAAACAAATCAAACAAGACAATGACTTGCGATCCTGAGACACACTTTTAAAACAAATCAAACAAGACAATGACTTGGGATGCTGAGACACACTTTTAAAACAAATCAAACAAGACAATGACTTGCGATCCTGAGACACACTTTTAAAACAAATCAAACAAGACAATGACTTGCGATCCTGAGACACACTTTTAAAACAAATCAAACAAGACAATGACTTGCGATGCTGAGACACACTTTCGGAAATTCTGAAATTTGAAATTCTGAATCTTCTAGCAAATCCTCAACTTACTGTCACGGTTCTTAAACTCTGTCCCGCCGTACATGTTGTTGAAGAAGAAGATGGTGATGGAGTTTTTTGGGAAGAACCCGCTGCACAACAAGTTGAGGACGGCCCTGGGTGTGTCATCATTGCGCTGCAACATATGCTTGACAGTCATGGCGTTCAGAACGGGCTGACCTTTTCTAGAGAAATAGCATATTTAGACAGAGTATTAGAAAATGTTGAACTATTGAGACTAGTTTGTACAAGTGAGAAATTTTAGACCAGATTACTTTATTTCAAGGCATTTAATAAAAATGTAAACATAAAAGCTGAAAAAAATAAATGATGATTACATATTACATAACGGTAGCATAAGGTAGCATTTGTAGTTAGAGATAATGGTCAATCAAATAGTCTTCATTAAGGCACGAAAAAGAACCATCCAACTTGATAACTCTACCTAGCAACAACCACATGACCATCCAGATTTCAATATAAAAAATTAATAGACAGTAGTGTTGGCATGTCCCCCATCTTGCCACGTATTGGTCAATGGTCACATGACTCACACAGATCCGCCCCATCTTGCCACGTATTGGTCAATGGTCACATGACTCACACAGATCCGCCCCATCTTGACACGTACAAGTTCGCCAACACAAACAGCTTAAGACTTTTATCAGACAAACAATGGCTGTATTTTAATGTATGCATCATTCAACATTGACCTTTAAGTCATATATCATTCGCACACCAAAATCTCAATTGTTCCATAGTAATCTCATTGTTTTCATGACTTTATGCATACAAAACAACACCATTCTAGTCATAAATCTAGTCGCAAAGCTAGTCACAAATCTAGTGGACACTTGTACTTGATAAAAAAATAATAATTTAAAAATAAAATATACGGATCTAATTGTATAGATGTATTTACTTACGAGGGCGTGCCAGGCTTGTCAAAGATGAGTTCACTGGATTCCTTTAGGGAAGAAAAAGTGAAGGTCTCGCCTATCACTGTGTGAAGACTTACATTGACCAGTTCCGCCTCTGGCTGCACCACACCAAGGTACATACTGGTTAGAATCAGGAGAGTCTGGGCGGGGAGTCAGAGATACGAGACTAAATACTTACAGTATAAAGTTTTCTAACTATTGATTTGTCAAGGCCATTTTATTTGAGAAATATCATTAAGACTTATAGCATGGAGACACTAGGCTAAACAAAACAGTAAGACAGTTTCTTTGCAAGAGCATTAAAGGAGGAGTAGCGCTCAACGTCCTTGTTCAGACAGCACTTAGTCACAAAGACATAATGCTTCCACGTTGGCAGTGAGCAGAGAGTCGCCCATGTTTTAAACTTTATTTTGTCCTAACACACTTACCTCGGTAAGGCTGTTGGCAGTCATGTTGTAATTCTGGTTCAGATTAATGAGGGTAGGCGAGTACGGCGGCCTGAGGGTAGACCATGGAGAGTCCGAGTACTGACCAGTGTGTGCCGCCATGTCTCTGGCCTGGCAGAGCCGAGCACTGGACGGAAACCTTCTGTGGATAAGACCAAAAAAAAAAAAAAAAAAAGTTTAATATTAATAGATATTGTAGCCAACATAGGCTATACAAACTTGAAAAGCACCAAAAAAAAAAAAAAAGATTTAAAAGTTACATTTTAAAATATAAGTACAAACCTGTTTTTAACATGCTATGAAATATGCTCTAAATACGAGAGACACACTAACGGATGGACAAAAGATGTACAGATAGATCATACTAAAATAAAAGCCTCTTTTTTGCAGATAAAAATAATTTTTTTTTTAAATCCTCTAAAAAAACAACACCATCTTATCTAATGGGAATAGCTCCGTTTTTACAACTATATCACTCAAGCATGTAGAAGGTTATTCCAATTTCCGATATCAAACAAAATAATTAATTGACTAATTGGTTATTTTTAAAAAAAATCATTCATGTTTTTTTTTAAGGTAGAATAAATAACTGTTTTAAGTTTTAGCTTGATCTGAGGATGGGTTTGGGAGGAATAACGTGTTCAAACTTTTTACCAGACAGACAGACAAACAGACAGACAGAGTCATTTGATATAATCTTTTTTTTTTAGCATAATATCTGTAATACATGGAGACGCAAATCATCATAATAAATTCAGACAACAAGACCTACAAAAGATACAAATATATTTCACTAGGACAAAGAAGTGCTTGAACTGTACGTGTTACAAAAGCGCAAAACATGAATATACATTAAATAGCAGTTCTCAAACGTTACTGTAACACAGACATCACTAAATGTCAAAATACCAGTGCAAATCTATCAACTACTTGGGTAAATGTTGTTTGCTTATCTGTTATGAGAAAGTCATTCTCTTTTGTGTGTGTTCAGACCATGAGATGAAGGGGGGGGGGGCGTGCTTTCTAATCTACTGGTTAGATAACCAGGTAACGTTGCACCTATTTGTTACCAGGAGGGAGGAATGTTAGAAAGGGGGGGGGGGGCAAACGTACAAGCAATGGGGAGTCAGGGATCCACCCTGAACTATATCTCCACTTCATCCAGCAGACGATGAAAGAATGTATTAGAAGTTTCTGGTTCATTAGACACTCACAGAGACTAGTGTTTAAACGCATCACAAAGACTAGTGTTTAAACGCATCACAGAGACTAGTGTTTTAACGTGATACAGGAGAGAGACCTTTTCATCCCAGACATTTTCATCTTAACAAGAATGCCTCTTTCAACACTCATATTTCATCTAGACACATGTGTTGATGGACACAACGAAAGGAAACAAACAAAAAAACAACAACTAAACAATTTTAAATTAAAAATAGATACTAAAGATTTTTTTTTTAATTCTAAATGTTTATTTTGTAATCGCTATTTTAAATTATGTAAATTCCAATCAATTCGCTGTTATACAAACATCTTTAAATATTTGTAATACTAAAGAATATATTAAAATGTAGAGCATCATAACTTTGGGTTTACAATAAAAAAGACAGAAACAATCTGTTGGAAACAACGCATGCTATCTATACATAGCCAAATTAAGAGAAAGTTATTTCATAAAATATATAGTATAAATAACCTGCAGCTTGAGACTGGGTCTGCGTGGTAGATACATTTGTTGTACTCATTTTTAATCTTCAGAATCCTAGTCCAGTGATGACTGCCTAG
The DNA here is from genome assembly GCF_947242115.1 of Biomphalaria glabrata. Lineage (NCBI taxonomy): Eukaryota > Metazoa > Mollusca > Gastropoda > Planorbidae > Biomphalaria > Biomphalaria glabrata. The sequence continues at coordinate 18,548,229 of NC_074712.1, forward strand.
TCCAGTGATGGCTTCCTAGTCCAGTGACGGCTTCCTAGTCCAGTGATGGCTTCCTAGTCCAGTGATGGCTTCCTAGTCCAGTGACGGCTTCCTAGTCCAGTGATGGCTTCCTAGTCCAGTGATGGCTTCCTAGTCCAGTGAAGGCTTCCTAGTCCAGTGACGGCTTCCTAGTCCAGTGATGGCTTTCTAGTCCAGTGATGGCTTCCTAGTCCAGTGATGGCTTCCTAGTCCAGTGATGGCTTCCTAGTCCAGTGATGGCTTCCTAGTCCAGTGACGGCTTCCTAGTCCAGTGACGGCTTCCTAGTCCAGTGATGGCTTCCTAGTCCAGTGACGGCTTCCTAGTCTAGTGACGGCTTCCTAGTCCAGTGATGGCTTCCTAGTCCAGTGACGGCTTCCTAGTCCAGTGACGGCTTCCTAGTCCAGTGATGGCTTCCTAGTCCAGTGACGGCTTCCTAGTCCAGTGATGGCTGCTTAGTACAGGGATGGCTGCTTAGTCCAGTGATGGCTGACTAGTCCAGTGATGACTGCTTAGTCCAGTGATGGCTGCTTAGTCCACTGATGGCTGCTTAGTTCAGTGATGACTGCTTAGTCCAGTGATGGCTGCTTAGTCCAGTGATGACTGCTTAGTCCAGTGATGGCTTCTTAGTCCAATGATGGCTGTCTAGTCCAGTGATGGCTTCTTAGTCCAGTGATGACTGCTAAGTCCAGTGATGACTGCCAGGTCCAGTGATGACTGCCAGGCCCAGTGATGACTGCTTATTCCAGTGATGGTTGCTTAGTCCAGTGATGACTGCTTAGTCCAGTGATGACTGCCTAGTCCAGTGATGACTGCCTAGTTCAGTGATATCTTCTTAGTCCAGTGATGGCTGCCTACTCAGTGATGACTGCCAGGTCCAGTGATGGCTGCCAGGTCCAGTGATGACTGCTTAGTAAAGTGATGACTGCTTAGTCCAGTGATGGCTGCCTACTCCAGTGATGACTGCCAGGTCCAGTGATGACTGCCTAGTCCAGTGATGACTGCTTAGTCCAGTGATGACTGCTTAGTCCAGTGATGACTTCTTAGTCCAGTGATGACTGCTTAGTCCAGTGATGACTGCTTAGTCCAGTGATGACTGCCTAGTCCAGTGATGACTGCCTAGTCCAGTGATGACTGCTTAGGCCAGTGATGACTGCATAGTCCAGTGATGGCTGCTTAGTCCAGTGATGGCTGCTTAGTCCAGTGATGGCTGCTTAGTCCAGTGATGGCTGCCTTGTCAGTGATGGCTGCCTGGTCAGTGATGGCTGCCTGGTCAGTGATGGATGCATTGTCCAGTGACATGCGCTACTGACTATCTTCTCGATGTCATCCCCCTGCAGGACGTTTTGACGAGGACGTAATGATCTTCAAGTGCTATAAAGACATCCCCAAGAGCTCCTTCAAAGAATGTGACTTGGAAACGCGTGAAGCCGTGAATTTTGACATTTTGAAATACGAGAAAAAGAAGATCATCCATCAGAAAAGAACGGTCAAAAAAATATTTCTGAAGTGACGCCTGAGAAAGTTGACTCTAACAAGCGAGATAATTCAATTTTTTGCTCAACGCCTCAACTATATTTAAATTTACTTCCCTTTTAAATCGAAGAAAAGTGTGTGGACGTGATGACTGTGGAGAGAGAGGGAGAGAGAAAGAGAGAGAGAGAGAGAGAAAGAGAGAGAAAGAGAAAGAGAGAAAGAGAGAGAGAGAAAGAGAGAGAGAGAGAAAAGAGAGAGAGAAAGAGAGAGAGAGAAAGAGAGAGAGAGAAAGAGAGAGAGAGAGAAAGAAAGAGAGAGAGAAAGAGAGAGAGAGAAAGAGAGAGAGAGAGAAAGAGAGAGAGAGAGAGAGAGAGATGTATCTGTAAACTTGCAAAGACATGTATGGTGTATGTCATTTAACAACAACAACAAAAAAAGGCAGTGTTGAAAATATATCACTACGAGATGAGTCTCTCACCAATAGGAGTCATATGTTACTTCAAACACTCTTAACATTATTATGCACACATTCCTAGTTTGAATGTGTCTACCTAATGTCCAGTATATTTGAACATTTCTATAATCCTTTCCAAACACTGCCTGGATCGAGATTAGCTCTAGGTAGACTGAGTTAATTGTGGTTCCCTTAGCCATAAAGGTGCACCTTTTAAACCTTGCCATTTATAAGGCAGAGATGGAAAGGTCATCTGGCCGAGGATGGTGTCAAGTGGCTAGCACGACGACTAAACGGCTTTACTTTCCCCCAGCTCATGCCAGGTACCAATCTTTTATTTCAAATTGTAGTCACTGTTTCTTTCGTTTCAGTTATGTCTAATTCTTGCATGTATAATTTATAAGCTAGCATCAAATGTATACTTTATTGGCTTTCTCGCCCTCTATCTGATAGATGTTATAAAACAATATTATCATTATAAATACTGTTAAAATGTTTAAATCTATAGACAAAATATCTAATTCATTACACTTAAGATAATAAGATATCTATTTTACTACAGACCACAAGTGGGATAATTAATGAAAGAAGACATTGTCCGATCAACTAAATCATCTATGAGAAAAAGTTCTGCATAATATATAGGTTAGTGAGATCGTTTCGACAGTATTTCTCCGTAAATATAAACTTCAAAGTAAAGTAGCTCTAAGACATACAACACTGACCCATAATTTACTAATAGAAAAACAAAACCTAGTAAAATAGTCAGAAAGACACAAAGACATCGAGGTACATTTCTTATTCTATACGCTAGGACACAATAGTACAAGTACTCCTTCTTGCCTAGTGCTGTTAGAGCATGGAATGGGTTGCTTGAGTCAGTCAGAAAAACCAACGACTTAGCAGAGTTTAAGTCATTGATTAACATACATGACTATATTGACACATCAAAATGCGTAGGACGTAATTATCTTCTCTTTTGAAGAAACCTTTGTAATGATAATGATCATCTATAAGATAAGATTGAAATAAATTATCTTGCTACGAGGTCATGATTATGATGCATAGATCTTGCACTGGATATAGACTGGATATAAACGAGACGAGATATCCATTTGGCTGAGACTCAGCTATACTGAAACACTATGATTAAAAAGGTAGGGATTGATACCACCTGTGTCAGTCAATTAGTGGCTCGGGCTCGAATCGCTGGAAAGATGAATTAACTAACGACATCGTTTGATGAAGCCATTAGCTAAGTCGTCCTCCTAGGGGGGTCACTTAATTGGAGGATGTGGGAAAGTTTACGACATATTGACGTTTGTTTACTTTCCCCCAACATCTGTCCAAAAACTCAAAATTTGACCATGAAACCTACGTCAAACCTCTTTATGTTGTATAACTTGTTTAACTTTACCCACCGGCCACGCCCGCTAAGTGCATCACTTATGAGATTGGAGAGTGTTCAAAATTATCGGGCAAGATTTTATATTGTATATGTGTGCCTTCTTAGCCAATTTAGTAAGGGGAACAAAAAGCCGCTAATGTGTTTGTGTTGTCTGTATGTCTCGTTTAGATTTGTACACATTTAAATGTTAAAAATCAAACTCTATGGTCGTCCACATCGTGAAATGATTATTTTTGATGTTAAGAAAGAGAATGTAATCAAACTCCGGAAAAGTCAGTGAATAATAATTGCAGATATTTGTCCCATATCAAGAGAAAAATAATGAAAAAATCATCTTTAGAAAACATCTATAACTAGATAATGTCTAGATCATTTTTAGAAAACATCAAGAACCAGAAAATGTCAAGATTATCTCTAGAAAAAGATCAAGAACCAGAAAATGTCAAGATTATCTCTAGAAAAAGATCAAGGACTAGATAATGACATTATCATCTCTAGAAAACATCAAGAACCAGAAAATGTCAAGATTATCTTTAGAAAAAAAGATCTAGAACTAGATAATGACATTATCATCTCTACAAAACATCTAGAACTAGATATTGCCAAGATCATCAATTACATTTTGTTTGTTAAACTTTGAAAACTAAAAGTGCAAAGTCTAGACAGGAAAAGCCAGGTGACAATATTTCCACACCACGCAAGAGATCACTGCGGGATACAGCGAGACTTGGCAATACTGAAAATATTTCTTTAAATGTGCGACACTCGATCACAGAGACTCGGAAATCTTTCAATGATGAGATATAAGCACACGAACAATAACAAACGCGCTCTGAAAGCAGTCATATAGTCAGATATAAGTAGTCAAAGAGCAGTCATATAGTCAGATATAAGTAGTCAAAGAGCAGTCATATAGTCAGATATAAGTAGTCAAAGAGCAGTCATATAGTCAGATATAAGTAGTCAAAGAGCAGTCATATAGTCAGATATAAGTAGTCAAAGAACAGTCATATAGTCAGATATAAGTAGTCAAAGAGCAGTCATATAGTCAGATATAAGTAGTCAAAGAGCAGTCATATAGTCAGATATAAGTAGTCAAAGAGCAGTCATATAGTCAGATATAGACAGTCAAATAGCAGTCATATAGTCAGATATAAGTAGTCAAAGAGCAGTCATATAGTCAGATATAGACAGTCAAATAGCAGTCATATAGTCAGATATAGACAGTCAAAGCAGTCATATAGTCAGATAAAAGTGGTAAAAAAGCAGTCATATAGTCAGATATAAGTAGCCAAAGAGCAGTCATATAGTCAGATATAGACAGTCAAATAGCAGTCATATAGTCAGATATAGACAGTCAAATAGTCAGATAAAAGTGGTAAAAAAGCAGTCATATAGTCAGATATAAGTAGCCAAAGAGCAGTCATATAGTCAGATAAAGAGTCAATGAGCAGTCATAATGTACTTAATAAACACACTAGTCTAATGTGTGTAATACATGCAAAATGGTCATTAATTTACATAACAACTTGAATAGTAAGACAACATGGCATTGGCTTAATATTTAATGTAAAAAAAATAAATTTGGACACTCATTTGGGGTCCCCTCAAATGGGGATCCGGGGGAATTTTCAAATTTGGATACCCTCCAACCTACCTTAGCCACGCCACTGAAATAGGGATTAGTTGTTTTATGCTTTATTGTATATTAGCCAACTAACTTTTTTACCTTTTTACTGAATTCATTTTCAACAAAATACATTTCCAAAAAAAAGGGGTTGGGGGACAAACACCATAAAAAAGGAAAAACACCATAAAAAAGGACAAACACCATAAAAAAAGGACAAACACCATAAAACAGGACAAACACCATAAAAATAAAAGGACAAACAGCAGTTTAAATACACGTTCGTTAATAGCTCCAGTTCGAGGCAGGATGTTTTTGCGCAGCCAATTTGGTTCTATGGTCGTTTTGGTACAGGCCGTTTTAGCGTGAACTATTTTAGCCACAAGATATTTTGTTCATTTTTGTTTTGTTTTGTAAAAACAATGAAACTTTTGTATGTTCTGTAATCTGTATGCGTGTTTATGTTGAAACGTATTTTTTATTTATTGTCTATAGGTTTTAGGATTACATTTTATTGTGTAATTAGTGTCCTATCACTAACATTAAAATGTGTGTTTGGTTTTGAATACAAACAAAATGGAACAATGATAGACAAACAAAATGGAACAATGATAGACAAACAAAATGGAACAATGATAGACAAACAAAATGGAACAATGATAGACAAACAAAATGGAACAATGATAGACAAACAAAATGGAACAATGATAGACAAACAAAATGGAACAATGATAGACAAACAAAATGGATGCAAGTTTGAGTCTACCTGAAAATGATTTAGTTCCTCAAAAATAGCAACAATCAAAAAAAGAGAGAAACCAATGGATGTGACATCTGAGACGACCGTCCAAAGTATATACCACACGACCAGACAGCCAGAGTTCGCTATATGCATTCATGGAGTGGTCAAAAAGTATACAAACTTGTGTTAGCAACTAGGATTATCTTATATATACACCTACATATACTATATGAGAAGCGGTTCCCCATAAGATCGAAGTCTTCAGCAGGACCGGATATAGATTTTAGAAGGCCCTCAACCCTAGGCTATTTGAGATATGGGTCCCTTATAATAAACATAACGCTTGTTTTCATTGCTCTTCGAAATAATTGAAAAAATCTCTCTGGTGGGGTTTCTGAGCTCTAGCTTGTGTTACCTATATGTTCACTGAGAGAATGGACTTCAGAATCATGAAAAAAAACCACCTGAAAAGTATACATTACTACTCAGCGACTTAATTGTCATTACCGTTGGGAAAAGTTGAACTAAAATGTAGTTAGACCAGGGGTGGACTGGGTATCCAAATGGGCCCGGGCATTTCTATACCATGCGGCCCATAAATTGTATATTATATGATGGACATCCAGCTCTAGGTCTACCTGTCGTCAAAATCATTGTGTTAAATTTGATAATGTATTGATAGCTGTACACAAGCTTACAGTGGACACTACGTCCTTATAAGGAATAAATGCTTTATGTTGCTTTTTAATCGTAAAGTGTATAGGCCCTAAAAGGATGAAGCTCTACGGATGTAGGCTATTACATTATTTCGGAAATATGTTAAATTAAGTTAATAGGCCTTAATAGAGTAGATTTAAAAGAAAAAAACCCAACTACTTCGCTCAGGGGCCACTTCCCCTGAAAATTATAAAACATTTAACAATGTAATAGTGGCATACATGCGGCCCTTATCTTATAAAATACAGACGTGATTTCAAAATAGAAGATGCTTACTCTGGTCCTAACGGCCCATTCGGATACCGGCATACCGGGAATTTGTCCGAATGCCCATATAGCCAGTCCGCCCCTGGGTTAGACTATGAAGTTACACATTCTTTTTATAAAAACGTTAATAGCTAATTTACACAAAAAAACATAATTTAATCTAATTGTAATCATATAACTAAACTGTCAATCTTGTCAGAATGTTACCATGTATCCTAGTAAAAGTCAATGCGTACACGCTGAATATGCACTGCGATAGAAAATGGTCTAGATTTTCTCAATAAACTGCGCATTCTTTAAAAAAATATATGGCTATCTTGGATGGATTGTTTTTGTTTTTTAAAGAACTAGACCTTTATTATGAAATTGTCGATCTTAATGGAAATCTGGGCTCTAGAAAAAAAAAAAGCCAAGTGCAGGAAGCAGAAATAAATGCTTCTTAGAGATCCTTTGAGCTGACACTTACATTTTAAAATTAAATGATTCGCCATTTTCTTTTAAATAATTTTAGACCGGAAGTAGATCGTGAGACTCAACCTTCCTTTTTTATGATAGAGGATTTAAAAAATTCATAATTTAAAACGAACAGTTGAATTAAATCTTGAGAAAATGACTTTAAAGTCAATGTAAGGGGAAGGTCATACAGCATCAGGTTTGTAAATGTGTTTTCTGTATTTATGAGTAAAAGTGTCTAAGTGTATTGTCTCTGTATTCATGTGTGTTTGTGTATTGTCTCTGTATTCATGTGTGTTTGTGTATTGTCTCTGTATTCATGTGTGTTTGTGTATTGTCTCTGTATTCATGTGTGTTTGTGTATTGTCTCTGTATTCATGTGTGTTTGTGTATTGTCTCTGTATTCATGTGTGTTTGTGTATTGTCTCTGTACTCATGTGTGTTTGTGTATTTTCTTTGGATTCATTTGTGTATGTGTGTGTTCTCTGTATTCATTTGTATATGTGCGTGTTCTCTGTATTTATGTGTGTATGTGTTTTCTGTATTTATGTGTATATGTGTGTATATTTGTTTTCTCTGTATTCATGTATGTATGTTATGCATTAAATATTAAATATTATGCAAAATGCAGGGGCCCCCAAAGAGCAAAACCCCCCGGGTCCCTTAATGATGGAAAATTCATAGCTATGTGTGTATGCTTGATTTCTCTGTATTCGAGCGTGTATGTGTGCACGTGTTTACGTATTAATAGTAAGTACAATTTATAAAATGAGTTCTAAAATAGGAAGACACTCAACATTCATGTGAGGTCAGACACAAGAAAGAACTCCTCACTCATACATACAGACTCACACACACACACACACACATACGTATACACACGAGTTGAAATCTTAAATAATGACAGGACATAAAGATGAGTTAATAATAAATGAAGAATAAAGCGGAACAGATTTAAGCCATTTTTCATTTCATTTCATTTCATTATCTTATCTCTTGTCTGGAGCACATAGGTAGCGTTTTAGTCAGCATATACGGAGACAGAGATATATATATATATATATATATATATATAGAGAGAGAGAGAGAGAGAGATTAGAAAAAAAGATAGATTAGAGATTAGAAAGAGAGAGAGATATATTAGAAAGAGAAAGTAGAAAATAATTAAAAGTTAGATAGAAGAAAGAGATAGAAGAGAACAAACAATGAAGAACATGAGAGAAAAAAAAAAGATTTGGAAAAGAAAAGAGACAAAAGAAAAGAGAAAAAAAAAAGGGCTCCAGCATTGTCAGTGACTCACTTCAACGTGGAACTGAGAGTGGGTTTAGGCGAGACCAGTCGTTATAGCAGGCCTCAATACTGACCTGCGACGTCACTACCTGTGCGTAGTGCAGACCAATAGCTCGTGACAGGTTTCTACGACGCTGCAACGAACTATTGGTTCCACTGATACTATAGTCAGTTTGACCTTTCCCTTACGACATTACTACAAGTCAGATTGACCCTTCCTTTACAACATTAATAGAGACTATAGTCAGTTTGACCTTTCCCTTGCACTCTGTTTAAGTTGATGAAATTATGTTGTTGTACTGGACACCTCTTTAATACGGTCAGTCTATATTTTTTTTACGTAGCTATTTTTAAACAATTAGCAAATGATTTCTGTTACCGTTATCAGCATGACCAGCTCACGAGGTGGACAATCGGTTCTTCAAAATAACGCACTAGCTTAAAAGCATAAACCAAAATACATCACGGAACCTGCAGTTTATTATGTTGACATTATTATCTGGTGCTCACAGTCTGTCTATCACAATACATTAGCCTCCATATGGTGGGTGCTGGGAGTGGGCCTACCCCTGTCAGAGCTCGTTACACGCACACAGACATACATCACTCCGCATGGCACTAGCTGTTTGTATTATGAGTTTGGCATAACTGCAAACACGAGTCCAGAGTCTTGGAGTTAAAATGTTTGTACGTAGGGGGTTCTTACGTCTTAGATGGGTTGTCATAGAAACAAAAAGGTTGTCAGTCAAGCAGAAATACATGCACATAGCACACATAGCTATGTATCTATCTATGTATCTAAGCATCTACGTATGTATGTATGTATGTATGTATGTATGTATGTACGTATCTATCTATCTATCTATCTATCTATCTATCTATCTATCTATCTATCTATCTATCTATCTATGTATCTAAGCATCTACGTATGTATGTATGTATGTATGTATGTATGTATGTATGTATGTATGTATGTATCTATCTATCTATCTGTCTATCTATCTATCTATCTATCTATCTATCTATCTATCTATCTATCTATCTATCTATCTATCTATCTATCTATCTATCTATCTATCTATCTATCTATCTATCTATGTATCTAAGCATCTACGTATGTATGTATGTATGTATGTATGTATGTATGTATCTATCTATCTATCTATCTATCTATCTATCTATCTATCTATCTATCTATCTATCTAAGCATCTACGTACGTATGTATGTATGTATGTATGTATGTATGTATGTATGTATGTATGTATCTATCTATCTATCTATCTATCTATCTATCTAAGCATCTACGTATGTATGTATGTATGTATGTATGTATGTATGTATGTATGTATCTATCTACCTATCTATCTATCTATCTATCTAAGCATCTACGTATGTATGTATGTATGTATGTATGTATGTATGTATGTATGTATGTATGTATGTATGTATGTATGTATGTATGTATGTATGTATGTATGTATGTATCTATCTATCTATCTATCTATCTATCTATCTATCTATCTATCTATCTATCTATCTATCTAAGCATCTACGTATGTATGTATGTATGTATGTATGTATGTATCTATCTATCTATCTATCTATCTATCTATCTATTTATCTATCTAACTATCTATCTACTATCTATCCCTGTTTATTTGTTACTCTATCATTATATTATATGTTTGAGAGAGAGAGAGAGAGAGAGCAAGAGAGAGAGAGAGAGAGAAAGAGAGAGAGAGAGCAAGAGAGAGAGCAAGAGAGAGAGAGAGAGAGAGAGAGAGAAAGTAATGGCACTGTAAACAAAAATTAAAACTAAATCTTAATAGCATTAAAAAGATAAATCTAGATCTATTGTCATTTCGCTACATTAAAAAAAGTGAGATAAATTATTACAATAAATTATCCCTAATTGATATTTCTTTTTATTTAGACAACAAAATACAAATAAATGTAGAAAGGGAAACGGGAATGTGGCATTCAATTGGGGCATTCGTAAAATGCAATTTTTCCTCTAGGCCTGAAGCTGTTGTTATGATGAAATGTATTCGGTGTCTAATACTGTACATTAAGATTAAAAGTTCCAACAATGTTACGGGCACGGCCCAAATATATATATATTAAATAGAGAAACTGAAGATGAGTCATAGAGTGTTCTAGGGAATAACTTTTTGTTTTTGTCCGGGGTGGAGGGAGGGGGAGCATTACGGTCTTTAAAATTATGCTCCTATATTAAAATAAAAAACAAAAACAAAACAAAAAAAGCACAATAAAGAAATATAATCTAAAAAACAAACAAACAATAAAAAAAAAAAAAAAAAAAAAAAAAAAAAAAAAAAAAGCTTATAATAAATGTATCAACTAGTTTGGATCAGTCATGTAAATACATTTGTAATAGATCTAGACTAATAATAATAAATCTGTGCGATTAGAAGTATTTTTTACCAATTGTTTTTGTTTAGCGCAATTTTATACTTTTAACGTTCTCAATACGCTATGATCTATTGGAAAGAATAGGGGTAGAAATAATGGGGTATCTGGGAGATCGCTTTTTAAATGTATTTTAAAAAGAAGGGGGGTGGAACGACCTGAATTCAAACTTATGGACTAAAGCCTTCTCAGGCTTCTCAATCCAATGCGGTAAACACTCTGCGAGCGACGAGTCTATGAACATGGAAGATAATCTAGTGCTCTATTGTTCCTAGTTCATGTTTATGTTCACTAAACATAAAAAAGGGGACTTATTCAGCTTATACCACCACTTCAGTCAAGTACTATTTCTTTCCCTTGCTTGAGATACCAAACAAAATAATTTATTACCAATAGTTAATTAATTAATTGGTTCACATTGTCATGTATTTTTTTATTGATTCTTGCGTTGTCAGGTAAAAGAAATAATTGTGCAAAAGTTCAGCTTGATCCTAGTGTGAATAACTTGTACAAACTTTTGGCCAGACAAACTTTTGGCCAGACAAACTTTTGGCCAGAAAAACACACAGACAGACAAATAAACACACAGACAGACAGAGAGAGTTGATGTAAGCTTTGTAAAAAGACAAGAATGGAGCCTGGAGGTGTTCGGGAAGGAGCTGGACGTGTAATGTCATTGTAAGAGATACACGGGCTGATGAAAGTAGGTCAGGCTCATAGATACACTAATTCACTGGCTAATGAAAGTAGGTCAGGTTCATAGACACACTAATTCACTGGCTAATGAAAGTAAGTCAGGTTCATAGATACACTAATTCACGGGCTAATGAAAGTAGGTCAGGTTCATAGATACACTAATTCACGGGCTAATGAAAGTAGGTCAGGTTCATAGATACACTAATTCACGGGCTAATGAAAGTAGGTCAGGTTCATAGATACACTAATTCACGGGCTAATGAAAGTAGGTCAGGTTCATAGATACACTAATTCACTGGCTAATGAAAGTAGGTCAGGTTCATAGATACACTAATTCACGGGCTAATGAAAGTAGGTTAGGTTCATAGATACACTAATTCGCGGGCTAATGAAAGTAGGTCAGGTTCATAGATACACTAATTCGCGGGCTAATGAAAGTAGGTCAGGTTCATAGATACACTAATTCACGGGCTAATGAAAGTAGGTTAGGTTCATCTTTCAATTGTGACATATTTATTAAATTCAAATAAAAACAAACTCAAAATCGGCCCCCGAAAAGGTCCACCCAGGCAGGCTTCAATATTTTCACAAAGAACATCCAAATGAAATTATATCAAAGACAAATGAGAGATAAGAATGGAGAAAGAAGGTTAACAGATCTTGTGTAGTGCCCCAACGGTCCCGCAGATCAAAGGATAGGTGTAAGTGAAAGTAAAGTTAGATGTGAACCTGGCCTAACTAGTTCCCCTTTTAGACCTTGTGGTCTATAGGGCAGATGATGTAAAGTTCATCTGTTTTTGTGGCCTACAGTTAGCGAGGGTGTCATGTAGCCAGCACAACGACCAACCGCCTTTACTGTTCGCCAACTAATGTCAGGTACCTATTAGAGCTGGGTAGACTCAGAGGCGCCCAAAGATTCCAAAGTTGAAAATCTCAGTCTCCACCAGGATTCGAATCCGGGACCCCCGGTACGAAAGCCAAGCGCTTTACCGCTCAGCCACCGCGCCTCCCCTGGCCTAACTGATGTCTTATAATTGATCTAATTGTTTTGAAAAGGCTCAATCTCTTCTTCTTCTTTTTTTTTACTTAATCAATCTCTGATTCTTTTTTTTTTTTTTTTTTCAAGAATTACAATTCATTTAATATCTACTAATTTGTAGTCATTTTCAAAAAATTAAAAATAAAACATGAGTGGTCAACAAATTACAATTCATTTAATTTCTACTAATTTGTAGTCATTTTCAAAAAAATAAAATTAAAACATGAGTGGTCAAGAAATTACAATTCATTTAATATCCACTAGTTTGACAACGCTAAGGTTGTCAATTGTAGTCAAACTGAATTTAAGTTATCTTATCTTGTAGACATTTTCCAAAAAAAAAGAAACGAAACAAAAAGAACTCTGTAGTGTAATTGTATCCAATTAGTTTATGTTTCCTTTTAAGCACTTGGCATTGTCATTGTCACTTTATGGCTAAAGGGGACATAATGTATTGAACTTGGTGGTAGTACGAAGAGGAAAAAGTGACTGATTTCATCCTAAGCCTCCATTCTGTCTCGTCAAATAGTATTGTAGACATATCATAATATTTAATTTTACACAACAGAACAACATCTTTTCTATAAAGTAATACAGAGAAAAAGGACTTCCTTGATAAGTAGCCTCAGTATTTTTGCTTTAACAGTAACAATCTTCTACATAAATGAGTTCATTAACAAAGCTGCACAGCAACATTAACAATCTTTCCGGAAATTGACTTTGTAGCAATGCTATGTTCCCAGGTAGTAGCAAGTAATTAGGCAAGGCAAGCTAATATAGGTTTTATACAGCTGCCCTGTATGCCTTATGTATTTAAAAAAGACTGATCAGGGAACAGGTTAATCCCTCTCACGACAATTTTTAAAGGTCTCCTTGAGATGTAAGAGGGCTACTCTAGCATCATTAAGGTGGCCCTTGGGTCTGTTAGAATCGCTCTGGGATAGTTAACCAAGCAAAGGTACTGCTGTATCACAATTGTTCAGGGTTCTGTTAGGGTCATGTGTAAATTATTTCAGGATAGGGGTGTCGATTAAGGATTCTTTTTTCTCTCATTACGAGGGGTTTAAAAATATAATAATAATAATAATAAAATTGATAAATAAAGTTCAATTTGATTCCTATCCCGCATCTCTCAGCCCAAACTCTCTTTAACCCAGGTACATACACACTCTCACACACTCGCATAAGCACTTAAACTAACTGACATAATACCAATAGAGTAACTTTACAGAATGATTACAGTATTTAGATTTTTATCTCTGAGGTCTGACAATTTAATCAAGGACAATAAATTATACAATAATTACAATTTCTATCTAACCAGTATAGTTATCAATTCTATGTTCAATTATTTTTCTAAATATTAACTCTAGATTATAAGGATTTAAAGATACATTGTTATTAACAACTTTAATTCTACTGTGCCACACAAGACTTCTGTATTCACTCACTATTATTAGATTAAATTTATGAATCATCTTACTTTTGATTTTAGGCAATTTATTTAAAACAATAGCTAGGTTAAGATTAACATTGGTGTTACAGTTTGCCTCTAGTAGGACTTTCATAGTGCATCTAACATTATCAAATATTTTACATTTTAAAAACATATGGCTTTCATTGTTACCATTATCTGTGTGACATAAAACACATGTGTGTACATTTCTTTTCTTACTTCCTACAGGGGTCATCCCGAAGATTAGTCTGTATGTTATTTCTCTAGCTTTGGGTGTAATGTGTTTGCTGTGTAGATTTATAAAAGTGTCTCTGAAATCTATTACACCTAACTCTCTACTCCATTTGATCCTATTGAATAATCTTTCTTGTAACTGTTTCTTAAGTGTTGTATATGTGTCTTTTAATTTACTGTGTATTAGATGTTCATTGCCGGGGAGTATTCTTGATATGGATCTGTAAAATGGATGTGTGTTTGTACCAAAGTGATGTGGGGTGTCATTTTTTATTGGAATTATTTTATTTAACCTTAAGCCGTAGTAGTATATTGTTAATGAAAAATTGTTTGGGTTCTTGGCTACTTGTCCTATGTATTTTAATCTAAGTGCTTGTATTTTGGTTCTGATGTCCTGTAAGTTTATCCCCCCATCCTCTTTGTTTTGTATAAGTGTTGTGTGTTTAATGTTTCTGATAGTGCTTTTAAATATAAAATTCCTAATGATTGTGTTTATGCTTGGTATAAAAGTTGGTGGAGGTTCTGTGATGTTTGCTGAATAAACTATCTTCGGGATGACCAGCTTGTTTACTAGTATTGCTCTACCAAATATAGTAGTTGCTGTATAATGAAATCTTTTAAGTGTGTTTTTGGTTTTCTTTAAAATATTTTCCCACTGCTGTGTGTGGTAATATGTTGGGCTGCTTGTCCACGTGATGCCGCATATTTTAATTTCCTTCTCTATTTTAAGGTTAAAGGGGATGTTTAAGGGGATTTCCCACCTGCCCAATCCCATAATACAAGATTTATTTATGTTGATTTTTGACCCGCTTGCCCTCCCAAATTGAATAAACTTATCTATGATTGCGGCTATGTTTTTTTATGAGGAGGGAAAAAGGGTGGTGTCATCAGCGTATGCTTTAACTTTAACTACGGGCGTGGGGCCTGGGATTTTTATCCCCGTGATTCCACTATCTAGCCTGATGGTTTCTAAAAGGGGTTCTAGGCAAAGGGTGTATAAAAAGGGAGAAAGGGGACACCCTTGTCTAACAGATCTTCTAATAGGGATACTGCCACTAAGGGTTTGGTTTATTATGAGTTTGCTTGTGGCATCAGTGTAAACTAGCTTTATGTATTTCTTCATTCTTCCATCTGTCTTCGTCTTGTCTAGTATTTTGAAAAGGTAGTCATGGTCTATTCTGTCAAAGGCTTTTTCCTGGTCAATAGAAAAGAGGGCTGTTTTCAAGTCTTTGTCTTTACAGTAATATATAATGTCTCTTAAAAAATGGTTAAGTTCGTCGATGTTTTTGTCTGGGTTGCTACAGTATTGGTCCTGTCCTATTAAGTGTGGTATGAGGGGTTTTAGTCTTAAAAAAATCATTTTCGTCAGGAGTTTGTAGTCGATGTTTAGAAGTGAGATCGGTCGAAAGTCGCTAGGTGAGGTGTTGTTTTCTTGTTTTTTTGGTAGAAGTGTGATGTATGCTAAGTTGAAATCTCTAGGTAACTGTTCTGTCACTAACATGTCGCTGTATAGATTTAATAGTAGGGGTCCTATTTGGGGAAAAAAGGCTTTGTAAAATTCAAACGTCAGACCGTCTGGGCCAGGGGATTTGTTGTTTTGTGTTGTATCTAAAGCAGCCCTCAGTTCGTCTAGCGTAAAGGGAGCGTCTGTCTCTATCTGTTCTGTCATTGGTATTTCTTTGCAGTTCTGTAAAAATACTTTTTGTGCGTTGTCGTCCGTCTGTTCCTTGTCATACAAATTAGTAAAGTGTTTCGTAAATGTGTCTGTTATTTTGTCCAGGTCGTGTATAGTTTCTCCTTTACTATCAACAATGTTGTCAATAGTTCTGTCAATTTGAATGTTTTGTTCTGCTGATAAAAAAAAGTTTGTTAGGCCCTTCGGTTATTTTTTTTACTTTTGCACCTCAATTCCGCTCCTTTGTATTGATAGTTAAATAGTTCTTCTAATTGTGTTAGTATATGTGTTTTGGCTGCTTCGTCTTCTTCGTGTGTTAGTACATTTTTAAGTCTTTCCTCTTCTTTTTTCCTTTTTGAGTTAACTAGTGTGGCCAGTATTTGGCTTTGCTGCTTAATGGAGCTTTTAATTAGCGTCCATATTTGTGTGACTTTGAAATGGGGTGTGTTTGAGTCATGTATTATATTTTTGAGGAGGTTTGCGATTGTTTTTAAATAGAGCGGGTCATTTAGGAGGTCGTTGTTAAGTTTCCAGATCGGTGTTTTTTGTTTTTTCTTTTTTTTTTGTTTTGGGTTCAGCAGTTCCACTAAGACTCCTTTGTGGTCTGTATATTGTAACGTCTCTACGAGATGTGTTACACTTTTTGTTTCGCACGCCCTTGGCACATACACTCTATCTATCCGTGTTTCTATTTGGTGTGCCTTGTCCCTGAACGTGGTGACCCGGCCCGTGACCTCTACTTCTCTATAGGCATCTACTAACCGGAAAGCCTTGATGACTCCCCCCAAATAGTCATGCGTTTTAATTGTTACATGAGGAGTAGGACCCTCTGTGTTTGTGTTTTGCTTGTCTAATTGGGAATCAATGTAATTTAAATCACCCCCTACTATCAAATTTTCTCCTGCGTACTGAGTGTGTAGAATGTCACTTAGCATTCCAAAAAACTCGTGTTTCTCTTTTTTTTGAGCGGGTGCAAAAATGTTGACTAACGTGTATGTGTGTTTTTGTGAGATTGTCCTAATTATTACTATCCTCCCACTATTGTCTTGATATGAGTGTGTGGTTGAAAACCTATTGGATGTTTGTAAAATGGCTGTCCCTCGTGGCTTTCTACCTAAACTAAAATAACCCTCCCTGAGGCCCATAAGAGAGACTGCTTTTTTGGCCTTGTACTCTAACTGTGTGTTGGTCTCTTGCAGAAAGATAAAATCTGGCTTGTATTTCCTTGTGAGGTGTGCTATGTATGTGTGTTTATTGTTAAGCCCTCTGATGTTCAGTGTCAAAATTTTGATGTCTGCCATGAGTGTGTGAGATTGGTTTGCGTGTTTGTTATTCTATTGTGTGTGTATGCATTTTATCTTTAAGAGTTGCTTTGTTGTTTATGTGTTTGAATGTGTGTTAGGGTCCTCGCCCTCATCTATGACTAGCACTGACGGGGAGTCTGGAAAGTTCAGCTCGAGCTTGAACTGTTCTTCCTCTCTTTTCTCCTCCTCTACCCGGGGATCCTCGTTTAGATCCTCAGATGAGGAAGAGAGAGAGAGGGCCCTCTTTCTTGTTATTTTGGTTGGGGTGGTGGGTGCTGAACTTGCCCCTCCGGATGTTTTAATTTTTTTACTTTGCTTAGATTTGTTTTCAGGGCTGTTAGGTGGGGGGAGACCACTTGGAGTAGCTCCCATAGCTTCTATTTGTTTTTTTCCCCTCCTTTGCTGCTTTCAACCATTGTGAAGCCATCTTTTTTTAGCTGTTGATCAATCTCGGATTGCTTTTTCTCTCCCTCCCCTTTAAGGGCCATGGCATAGGAGATTTTCCCTCCTACCTCCTTTGCACCTTCTGTGGGGTTTTGGTCCCGTCTGGGGTTCGCCCTATTTGGACACTGGTTTCACCAGTGCTGATCCTGTCCGCAATGCCAGCACTGTTGTCTACGTCCCGGGATGGTCACGAGGACCTTGTAGGTCCTCGGATCGTCCTCATATCGTAACTGAATATAATGGGGGAGTTCAGTCTGTTTGCGGAGTTTGATCCAAGCCGCCCACTTATCTGAGTTGCCTAGCTTGATTGGCTCTATCTTGGAGCCTTCTTCTGCAAAGGCTCCAAAGATTTCTCCTATCTTTGATTTGTTAATGGTTGGTGCTACCCAGTGAAGGGTAACCCTGATTTTTTCGTCTTCTAAGGTACAGACATCTACCTTGAAGTCCTTATCATTCCCGAATGATTTCCCTAGTATACGGGTTCTCACTCGGGCGGATGTTGGGACCAGGAACCAGACAAAGGGTTTCTCGAAGCGATAGAGAGAACTCACTTCGTCCGGTGTTAGTTTCAGGCACTCTATTAGGCTCGCCATAGTGGCCTTAACAGCCCCTTGGCCTGACAGCTTTAGAAGCAAAGTACCTGGGGCGTGGACAAGTCCACCATCCAGGTCCTTTTTTTCGATAAAAAATGTCTTAACTGACATTTTTACAAGGGTTTATCACAAGTACAGAGACAGAAAGGAGACGATAACTACACTACAAACTACACAGTACTTTACTACACAACCCTCGCGCCGTCCACTCTAAACAGTAACACAAAAAAATCCACAGAATCACAAAAAAAACACAGAAACACAAGTAATCCACAGAAATAAATCCTGAAGTGTTAGCTACTTAATCAATGTCTTATTCGAATCCTCAAAAAAAAATAAAAAAAAATAAAAAATTCCGCAATAAAAAAAAATGTTCAGAAAAATGAAGTTTATAAGATCACTGATTATTTTAAATTAGGTCTAACTTATAATGCATACTAATTAGCTTTTTCTCTTTAAAAAACTGCTTGCATAACTGATTTTAGAAATGAGATTTTTCGCTTTCAGAAAAAAAAAAAAGTAGCCGTTGCATCAGAACTTTGAATGGTCTAAAATATTGTGATGTCGGATTTTCAATATCTTTTCTAGTTTACGGGATCTAAACGGGACGGACAGACAGACGGACAGACATTTCGCACAAAACTAATAGCGTCTTTTCCCCTTTCGGGGGCCGCTAAAAAAGGTGGGGGGCGGGGTTCCGAACATAATAAGTTATATAAAGCCTAGAAACAAATCAACGGGGGTAGCTGTTGCGTACTGCTATCACTGTATTTTAGCATTCTCCATCCTATTAAATTTCTTAAATCTTATATTTACTAGGCTCCTAATAAACGTTCCATTTTTACAATTGTTTTTCAGTAATTATAATGGA
Source organism: Biomphalaria glabrata (assembly GCF_947242115.1). NCBI lineage: Eukaryota > Metazoa > Mollusca > Gastropoda > Planorbidae > Biomphalaria > Biomphalaria glabrata. Next base: position 18,567,422 of record NC_074712.1, read on the forward strand.
CATTTGTTTGTGGCGACAAGTTTCTAGACGAAAGTATTTCAAATGAAGTCTTAGGGAAATTTGATTGACGTCTTTTATTAGTGAACCCTGGACTTGCTTTTATTCAATTAGCGTTGATCTTCATGGTTCTTGCCTCAGTTCTCTCCCTTTGTAGATTTCTCCATTCATCTGCCAATCTTCTTTCGTGTGATATAATTTTCTCAGATCTTTGTTTGCCTCTGACATTTTATAGCCTTCTGACTCGATTAGTGAAAGATGCATCTGATGCACCATTAAAGCATATGATCTTTTTTTCTTAAGAAATACTTTGAACAGTTCCTACAGTTTTATAGCTCAGAACTAGAGATGTCAGGATTTCGTTGTGATGTTTCAGAGCATAAAGGTCATGTCTTTTTTATACTCATTGCAGTCAACGAGGATTTTCTTTTATAGACCTAATGTACTCAAGAGTCACAATAGAATTACAACAGATGAAGGGTGCAATCGTCATAGGGGCGAAGCTAGGAATTTTCCATCGTTTGGGGGCCCGGGTGGCTTGACCTCTTTGGGGGCACCTGCATTTTGATTAATATTTAATTTTTAATGTAAAAAACACTCATTTGGGGGCCTCTCCTCAAAAGGTGGCCCAGGGGGGGATTTTCAAATTCTCCCCACTCCTCCCCCCACCCAAGGTACGCCACTGAATTGTCACGTGACTTTTACCGATATTTACCCTTGATTCACGGACGACGATTTTATTTCTTTTGCTAACATGCAGCTGATCTGTGTCTATGGCCATCACAATCAACCCAGCCCTTTGCTTTCCCAACTGTAACCCATCAGTGGTAAATAGAATCATGGACGTACTAAGGGTCCAAAAGGGTCCAAAAGTTCAAAGTCACAATTTTCGTCGAGGTTCGGGCTTGTTAGAAAGCTCAGCGTTTCACCACTCAGCCCCCGCAGCCTCCCCTTAGGTTCTGTACAAAGTCTGTCTTCGGATGGACGAGAGAATTAGTTTTAGGGACACACATTATTGTGATGTTATTATTATATTATTTGTTTGTCACTTCCAGCAGTCTGTATATCAAATGTATTTCTTTGCTTTGTGAGTCAGATATCAAGAACATTTTTTAAATGTAAATCTTGTTTGGTTTAATAAAGTCTTATTTAGAAAAAATGTACAGATACTTTTCTGTGTTACTAAAGAGTTGTATGAATTCTTTTGTTACAGATTTTCAAGCTAAATTTTAAACAGAAAAATCTTTTTTTTCTCTTTTTTTTTTCTTTTTCTTTTAAAGATCTGTTTTACATTTTTCAAACCATAAAAAAAAACATAGAAAAAGAAGAGATTGCAATATGGCTAACTGAGGAGGTGATATAAGGAAACCAAAAGACAAAAGTATGAAAAAAAAGAAGAGGAAGAGAGGGAGAAATTACTTACGGAGGTTACAAACTAAACAATGTCAAGGACACCAAAGCTCTTTCTTGCCCACTCAATAATGAAATCTACAAGTGTACAAAGTTTGTTTAGAAAGAACATGTATAACTTTCGAAATACATAGATGGTTGTCAAGAAACTGAATATCGACTTATCAGCTCTTGATGGCAAGATGTCTAGGATGATTCTCGCCGTGTCTAGCCAACCAGTTATAATGATAGAAACTAATACAAAAGGTGACGATGAAACGAATAACACAACAATGTCTAATGTGACAAATTAGGACCTCCGAACACAATAGGGTCATTAAAACAGGTGTTTAATTATTGATATATTAACCACCAAAATAGGAGATAATTGAGATAATAATGTGGTTAATTTGGTTGATTAATTAAGATAAAACAATGTAATGAATAGAAACACATAAGAAATGAATAATAGAAATGAATAATGGTACAAAAGATTCGGAGTTATCTAATCATGAAAGGCTAAAACAACATAGTTACATATAAATTGATGCTGGGTACAAATAGCAAGCCACACTGGACAGTTTCTCTCTCTCTTGTTTTAGCCCGGATCCTGGAGCCCACGTCACAGTCCGTATAGTCTTGATGTTATATGTACTTGTAAAACTCTACCGTCTCTGACCGTCACCTAGATATAATTTGACAGACACTTACAAATGGCCAAGTACTTAATCAACGAATCAACTCATAACTTCCTGCGTGCATTTAAGAAAAGATGAATAGTTCCGTCTTACCGTGTGTCCTTAAGAAAAGCACTGATACTGTTCCAGTATCTAACAACCACAACATAAGTTGTATTCCACAATACGACATCGACTCCTACAACATCGGTCTGGTCCAGCACCTAGCCGTGTTTGAGTTGTCTCCCCCTTATCTCAAACTGTTTCTGACTTTATAGTCCTTAAGCTATGTCTAATTTTTTCTCTAATTATTGTCTTGTCACCCGGACTACGCTAGTATCACGTTTTCCCTACATAAATCTAAAGATCCGCGATGTGTCCTGCCGGTATAACTGACCGTGGTATTTCGAGCCCTAGTGTTCGCGAGTTTATTGTTCCTCTCGAGTCTTCGTGTTGGTGTCAACTGATGTCTCTGTCTGGGTGTCTATACATCACTGTCATAGTCTGCTCCAGGTCCAGCACATGAGAGATCGTACTATATTATTTGTATCAACAACAAAAACCAAACAAAATCACACAGCTGTGACATCATCCCTCTCCCTCTTGACTGTTTTAGGGATTCTCTAAAACAGTCACACAAAAAGACATAAAAATCAAAGTAAAATGTGAAAAAAAAAATTTAAAGAAATTGATATAATCAAAACAAGGCACAATAGCTTAAAGTACATAGTAATAAACAAAACAAAAACAATCAATACAAATTGTAAATGTGTAACATTGTGTAAGGGATAACAAAATATGTGTTAACGTAGAAAGGTGAAAATTAGAATAAAACCATAATCGCTTCAATAGCGGATGAACTAGGACACTGTTAGATACAAAAGGCTTAGAGTAGACGAGATAAGACATCAGCTCCAACATTATTTACACCTTTGATATGGTGCACAGTGAAGTTGAAGTCCTGTAGAAGTAGTGCCCAACGACAAATTCGAGAGTTGCCAAAGGCAGTACTCTTGAGATAGGAAAGCGGTCTGTGATCACACTGAATAGTGAAATGCGTACCGAGAAGATACCGAGACAGTCGTTGCACACTCCATACTATAGCTAGACACTCTTTTTCAATAGTGCTGTACCGTTGTTCCCTAGGCATTAACTTCCTACTAAGGAATCGAACCGGATGGAGAAGACCATCTATCTCTTGCATTAGACAACAAGAGATACCTATGTTAGAAGCATCTGTCTGTAATATAAAAGGCTCGGAAGGATCGGGAAGTTTGAGAATGGGATCATTTGTCAAACAAGTTTGTATTCCTCTTAGTGCATTCTCACACTCAGCAGTCCACACAACTTTCATGGGCATTCCCTTTTTAAGAAGCTCCGTTAAAGGAAAAACTAAACTAGCAAATGATGGTATAAATTTGCTGTAGTAATTAGCTAGGCCCATCAAGCTACGGACTTCTTTCTTTGTATGGGGGACCCGTAGGTGAAGGATTTTGTCAATATTCCCTGGTTCAGGTTGCAATTTACCGTTGCCAACAATATGCCCCAAAAATGTAATACTTGTGTAAGCAATCTCCAATTTGCTGGGCTTAACTGTAAACCCCACCTCCCGTAATCTAGACAACAATGCAGTCAGTGAAGTTAGATGGGAAACCCAATCATTGCTAAAAACACAAATGTCATCAAAGTAAAAAATGACATCAGACAGGCCTTTCAAAACATTTCTAATGGTACGGTTGAAAAAGCTAGGGCTATTCAAAAGACCAAAGGGGAGATACTTAAATTGAAAGTGACCCATAGGAACTCTAAAAGCAGTGTATTTTCGACTAGAAGGTTCTAAAGGGAGTTGCCAGAATCCTTTTGTTAAATCCAACTTTGTAAAATATTGAGAAGAGTTCAGTTGGGTAAACAAATCCTCCTGATCTGGTATAACCTCTGCATCAAACTTAGTTATCATGTTTAATTTCCGAAAGTCAACACAAGTCCTAATTGAGTCATCTTTCTTTTTGACAAGGACAACTGGGCTTGCGTATGGGGAGTCAGACTCCTCTATAATGTCAAGTCGAAGCATGTTTTCAATCTCTTTGTTTAGGACATCTCTCATGTGGAGAGGAACAGCATATGGTTTAAGGGTGACTGGTTTATCTGATGTAAGCTCTATTTTAAATTCTGGCACCTTTGCTTTTCCGGGTATATCAGTAATGATACTGGAGAATTCAGTAAGAATGTCATGGAGCTGGGCAGTTTGCGTTGTGCTCAAATTGGGGATGATGTTTAAGGAAGTTAGGGAAGAGTGGCCACTAGAAGTAAGAGTTGGTAAAGGTGGTATTTGGCTGTCAGTATCGATCGTGTCATGGTCTGTATCAGTAACAAAAGAAGCGGCGCATGCAGCGATAAGGGTGAGGCCTTCACCACTGTTACGTGTAGTATCTGGTTTATTGTCTTCTCTAACGTGATACTTCAGTAATCTATTGACATGATATGTCTTAAGTTTACCTCCTTTCTTAATAATAACATTAACTTCAGATATTTTTTTCAGTACTGTATAGGGCCCGTCCCAATGAAGCGCTAGTTTGTTTTTCTTGTGTGGTTTAAGAAGGAGGACCAAGTCTCCTTCCTGAATATCCTTATCTATTGCATTCTTGTCATAATAAATCTTATGCTTGGACATACTAGCCACATCATTTTCGTGAGCCAATTTGCTAGCGTAGCCTAACCTGTGTTTAAGATCCAACAGATATTCATAAACAGTTTTGGTCTCATTTTCTATAAATTCTTCCGTAAATAAGTGTTTAAGGATAGACATGGGCCCCCTAACTTTTCTACCATAAACTAATTCATATGGAGAGAACTTAGTAGATTCATTTGGAACTTCACGGTATGCAAAGAGAACCGCATGAATATATCTATCCCAGTTTTTTGGTTCTTCAGTCGCGACTTTTCGAAGCATATGCTCTAAAGAGCCATTAAATCTTTCAACTAAGCCATTGGAGATAGGGTGATATGGTGTTGTCTTCATTGGTGTGATGTTAAAGAATCTGAGTATTTGGTGGTAAAGATCAGATTTAAATTGAGGCCCATTGTCCGACAAAATTTTTTCTGGGAATCCTATTCTGGAAAAGATTGTACTAAAAGCTTCAATTACAGTATGAGTTTCTATGTTTGGCAATGGTATAGCTTCAGGCCATCGTGTAGCCGTATCTATGAGGGTAAGTATGTATCTATTTTTATTGTCAGTCAATTGTAAAGGACCAATGATATCGATAGCTACTTTGCAGAATGGCGTCGAAATTCTATCCATTTCCCCCAAAATAGCCTTACCACTTTGACCTGGGTGCTTAGCTTTCTGACAAATAAAACATGTTTTAATATATGATTTAATGTCTCTATTGGCTCCAGGCCAGTAGAACTGTGAATATACCCTATCTTTAGTGCGGCGGACAGACATATGACCTGCAAGAGAGGATGAGTGTGCGGTGCTTAGGACTAGCTGTCTATGAGACATAGGGACGACTAATTGTTGTACAATATTGTAAGGATCCTTTTTTTCACGAACTGTTTGTAAAGTAAATTGTTCTTGATAATGAAAGAAATAAAGCCCTTTTGTTTATCTTGTACGGTGCCGGCCCGAGCTCGTTGCCATAGATCTGTCAAAGTTGTGTCTGTTAATTGTTCTTTCTGAAACTCCTTGTAATTGGGGATTGAACTAATGTTATCTATAACATTATCATATGGGAGCTTCGGGGTTTCAGCTATCCGACTAGTCATAGCTCTAGTGACAGCACCAGCAGGATGAAAGCTCTTTGCATTATTTACGTTACCAACAATAAGGTCGGCGACAGGGTCATCGAACACAGCAGCGACAAAATAACCCTTCAAGAAAGGTGTGTCTATATGAATTCTAGCTAGTGGGTAGTCTTTAATTTGACCATCAATAAGTTTCAACGTGTATGTCCCATTTAAAATATTGTGAGCAGAAATTAGATTTCGACGGACACCAATAATACTGCATCCTGAATCTCTGAGAACTGTAACCTTTTTCCCATTTAGAAGGCCTTCATGAATAAACAAAGTCCCTACAGATCTACCACTACTGTCTTGGTTATCAAGTAAATCAAACGAATGTGACTGGCATGCAGCTAAAGGATTTGGGGGCTGGAGTTCTTCTTTGCAACGGGGCAATCTTGTGGAACAAATTTAAAGTGGATTATCCCCCTTGTAAACTCCGCACCCCTCTCGTAAAAAAAAAACTAAGGATGCTATGCCCAACAAAATAGAGTGGCTATTACACTCATACACAGGCACACACACACACAGAGGAAAACAAACTTATCCTTCTGCCGGTGTAGTGGAAACTTGAGCCCCGCAGCTCGACACAATGGACACGCCGGTGACGGTCTCGGTGCTGTCAGCTTGTACTCCTTGTCTTGGTGGCGAACAATAATTGCATTCGTTGCTTGGCTTGGAACAGAAAGGGTAGCTAACTCATGCAAAAGATGTAAAGATGAGCGTGAAATCCTATTTAAAGAAACTAGAAAATAAAAGCCGACAACTAAACGAGGAAACACCAAGAAACTTTGAAAAAGTCAGAGACAGAAATACTAATTATAAAAATAATAATAATAATAACAATAATAGTTATAATAAAAATAATGCTCTAAATAACAGAAGCAAAGTTAAGGAAAACCAGCAAAATAAATGTGGTAAAATGTTTAGAATGATACTGTATTATAGAACTGTTATCTACATACTGTAGATAATACAAATGAAATACAAAGCAAACTGGAAATTATATATTTTTCTGAAATACTAAGTACTGTTTACAACGATCCCCCGAGGTTTCAGTAGCCCACAAAAAAAAATTACCTTAGTATAATAGCAATTTAATTGCTTTGGACAGGCCCCCACTGTCAAGAAACTGAATATCGACTTATCAGCTCTTGATGGCAAGATGTCTAGGATGATTCTCGCCGTGTCTAGCCAACCAGTTATAATGATAGAAACTAATACAAAAGGTGACGATGAAACGAATAACACAACAATGTCTAATGTGACAAATTAGGACCTCCGAACACAATAGGGTCATTAAAACAGGTGTTTAATTATTGATATATTAACCACCAAAATAGGAGATAATTGAGATAATAATGTGGTTAATTTGGTTGATTAATTAAGATAAAACAATGTAATGAATAGAAACACATAAGAAATGAATAATAGAAATGAATAATGGTACAAAAGATTCGGAGTTATCTAATCATGAAAGGCTAAAACAACATAGTTACATATAAATTGATGCTGGGTACAAATAGCAAGCCACACTGGACAGTTTCTCTCTCTCTTGTTTTAGCCCGGATCCTGGAGCCCACGTCACAGTCCGTATAGTCTTGATGTTATATGTACTTGTAAAACTCTACCGTCTCTGACCGTCACCTAGATATAATTTGACAGACACTTACAAATGGCCAAGTACTTAATCAACGAATCAACTCATAACTTCCTGCGTGCATTTAAGAAAAGATGAATAGTTCCGTCTTACCGTGTGTCCTTAAGAAAAGCACTGATACTGTTCCAGTATCTAACAACTACAACACAAGTCGTATATACCAATACGACATCGACTCCTACAACATCGGTCTGGTCCAGCACCTAGCCGTGTTTGAGTTGTCTCCCCCTTATCTCAAACTGTTTCTGACTTTATAGTCCTTAAACTATGTCTAATTTTTTCTCTAATTATTGTCTTGTCACCCGGACTACGCTAGTATCACGTTTTCCCTACATAAATCTAAAGATCCGCGATGTGTCCTGCCGGTATAACTGACCGTGGTATTTCGAGCCCTAGTGTTCGCGAGTTTATTGTTCCTCTCGAGTCTTCGTAGTGTTGGTGTCAACTGATGTCTCTGTCTGGGTGTCTATACATCACTGTCATAGTCTGCTCCAGGTCCAGCACATGAGAGATCGTACTATATTATTTGTATCAACAACAAAAACCAAACAAAATCACACAGCTGTGACAATGGTCAACAGTTCATACATTCTTTATACTAGAAACAACAAAACCTAATTAATTTTTAAAGTTGTCGGCCATTAATGAAAAGCTCCAATAAATTGTTATTGAGTGCGTACATTCCCGTAAAACGGTATCCACAGCATCATAACAAAGCAGTATCATAACAAAGCAGTATCATAACAAAGCAGTATCATAACAAAGCAGTATCATAACAAAGCAGTATCATAACAAAAAGTACACTGCAGTCTACAGCATTAATTTCGGAATATTCTAAAGCGTTATACTGACATTCCAGTGACTACGTCAGAAAACATGAATAGAAATCTAAAGACTTGATCAAGTTTTAGTATTAAAAGTGAATGTTTGAAAGGTAAGGGATAAGCTATAATAATCAAATCTCAAGATATTCATAGCTCAAGATAATTATAGCTCATGATATTCATAGCTCAAGATAATTATAGCTCATGATATTCATAGCTCAGGATATTCATAGCTCATGATATTCATAGCTCAAGATATTCAAAGCTCATGTCTGAAAAAGTAGCAAAAAAAAAAAAAAAAAAAAAACTCGAATTATTGATTTTATCGCCTCATTATTGGCTTTCTTTTTCCTTACTGCTTATATAATTGGCGTCACTGAATTCTAGTGTCTCCTGACATATTTCTCAGATCAATGGAGCTACTCATGTCAACGGTTTCTGTGTCAAATTTTACAAAGCTTATATGTACAAGCGAAATGACGAAAGGGGTTCTCAATTTGTTAGTCTTCTATTATTTTTAAGTACTCATTTTGGTCTCATGCTCAAAGACACTACATCATACCTCTACAAACAGTTTTCTAAATGAGTATCCAATGTGCAGCATGAAATGTGAAGTTACTAAATCTATATTAAGTGATAAGTGAACCAAAAACTAAACTGTAAACAAAACCATTATTTTAATAATGCTTAGTAATAATACAAGGTGTCATGAAATAGACATATAACATATGATAACAGCACTAGAATGTAATATTTAGTTGTTGGGAGAATAGACTGAGAAAACGCGATTAATGAACCATGGACTTGGCAACTCTTCATTAGCTTAACAGATGGAACTAGAGCGACACATGTATCCTTACGCTGTGTTTAACTGACTTATATTGGAGTCATTCTTAATTAAGGCTCAATTTGTCATACATTGCTGCAAGACCATTTTATCCTTCTGTGTTTATTGTCTCTAGTAGTGATATTAACTCATAGTTTTAACCTTAATGCACACTTAAGTGTCAGTCTAACGATCTGCTGTCTCGAAACTAGGGGTATGCAAAGTGTGCCACCGCATAGGCCTCGAGGCAGAAGAGGCTTCGGGAAAAGCAGCAAAAATTGTTAAAAGGTTCAGAGCCTGTTCCTAAACTTAACTGTTCAGTTTAAAATCTATAAATAACAATTTTAATGGTGAAACATGTACCCATTACTCGAGAGATGTTCTTATGCACCCCACCTCAACCCTCTCCCATACATCTCATATTATAGCTGCAAGGGCGGACGATTAACAGAGCTCTATATCAGATCTCCACAGGGCACCAGGTATTCAAAATCCGAACCTGCTATTTGAAGTTTATTATTTGTGCTATAAACATGTTTCGTTATTATTTATTTACAAAGCTTATATCATCTCCCTCTGTCTGTCTGTCTGTCTGTCTGTCTAGTACACATTTTGCAAACGTTATATCTCCCACTTTCCAGTCTCGGATCAAGTTGAAACTTTCCCAAACAATTATTTATTCAATGTCAAAGACAATACATGAGTCATAATTTTTCTTTTACGAATTTGTTAATTTATTAGTGGTAATTAATTAAGTTAGTTATATTGAAAGGCGAGAAAAATCTTTCACTATTGAGAGGTATGGCAGTAATTGTGCGGTTCTTACTCTTATGTTAGCCTCTTTAAATTCCAAAAAAAAAAGCTTCTCCTATATTTTTCTTGTTTTGTTGCTTATTTACTACTCGGAGTGTTTTATTTTAACAAAGTTTATGTCAACTCACTCTGTCTGTCTGTCTGTTCGTAAACGTTATTTCTCCCACATCCTATCTCGGAGCAAGTTGATATTTGGCAAATTTTTTGTGTGTAACTGACAAAACAAGAATCAATTAAGAAAAAATAATTAATTAACTATTCGTAATCAATTATTTTGGAAAGGGAAAGAAATTGTACTTGACAATTGTGGTTCAATGCGTAGAATAAATCCCCTTTATAGAGAATTAGGTCGTCGCTTAAAATATGAAACTAACAAAAAACAACTATAACAACTTCTATTTTCATAGCACTTCGCTGGCACAGAGGCTAGTGTACTGGCTTGAGGAAGCTTGAGCCCTGGAGTTAGAAGTCAAGTCGTACAACGTTTTGTCTTTATAAAACAAACAAAAGGTTAAAAAGCGATCACGGTAACATTCACAAATATACCCCCCGCCCCCTTCTTCCTCCTCTTACCTTTTCCTGGCCTAGATAAGTGAGATCATCCTAACGTAGTCAGAAAGTGAATAGAATGAAATAGCGCTCAACAAAAACAATTACAAAGTTTTCTAATCGCACAGAAGTATTATTGTGAGTCTAGATCTAGTACACATTGAATGACAGGACTGATCCAAAGTAATTGATACAATTACATGTATTATAAGCAGCGTTTTTTTATAGTTTTTTTTTTTTATTTAAAAAATTTTCTTGTTGGTAATGTATCAACAGTAAGGTATGAACAGTAATGTATCAACAGTAATGTATCAACAGTAATGTATGAACAGTAAGGTATCAACAGTAATGTATCAACAGTAATGTATGAACAGTAATGTATCAACAGTAATGTATCAACAGTAAGGTATCAACAGTAAGGTATCAACAGTAATGTATCAACAGTAAGGTATCAACAGTAAGGTATCAACAGTAAGGTATCAACAGTAAGGTAATTTGACGCACGCTAAGTTATCTCGACATTTGAATGGTAGATATTTCTACATTTGATTCGCAAGTAAAAATAAAACAGACAGTCATTGAACAAATAAATGAATCAATGAATGTGAAAGTTTAGATACTACTAACGAGGAGTGGATAATACTAACGTGTCTTTCCATGTTGGACTTCAGAGATTCTTAGAATTTTAGTCTTTGGTTTGAATGGAAACAAATGTATTATCATCCAGAGGTATCCACCAGCGCAAACACACAGAAACTCTTCTACGCAGCTAGAAATTTTGACAAAAATACATCTCCAAACAGCACAACGAATAGCCAGGTGCTGATGTTAAAAACACCATCTAATTAATATTAATTATAAACGAAAATTCCATTAGTCCCTGGAGTTATCACCGCACTAGTCCGAGCGTAGTTATCAGTGCGAATGTTGGTATCACGGAGGTGTTCAGGAAGCATATAAATCCCTCTGATGCCAGATCTGCGACAGGCTCTTCGGTAACCTGCTCAGGCAGGTGGAAAAAGTAAAGCACCGCCTTAGCAGTGGAGTGAGCCGCACTGCTTGAGACTAGCCAGTAGGGCTTACATTGAGGTGAGTACTTCACAGGGGACGGCATTCAGATTGTGTGTGAGGAGCGAAGACCAAAGGGATTGTGGGGACGGTACGCGAGAAATTTGGTCAATGCGAAGTAACCGAGGGAAGACAGGAGCTTACCTATGTGATATTTTGATAGATACCAGATGAACAGCCGTTAAGTCTGTTTGCGTGTACGTTGTACGTTTATATAGGTTATAAAGTGGCGTACTAAAATAAAGTAAGTTATGGCTGGAGAAACTGAGCAGTTCTAAAAATAAATGTTTTTTATTGGTCAAAGGCTCTGCGTTAATAATAAATAATATGACGACATTTTATGACAGCTAAATAGCCAATAAAGTTTTTTTACCTTTTCAGTGGGTCCTAAAAATTCAAAACTATTCTGTCTTGTAAACTATTCTGTCTTGTAAACTATTCTGTCTTGTATAATTATTCTGTCTTGTATAACTATTCTGTCTTGTAAACTATTCTGTCTTGTATAATTATTCTGTCTTGTATAACTATTCTGTCTTGTATAACTATTCTATGTTGAATAACTATTACTTCTTGTATACTTGTATATTTCTCTTGAATATTTAGAAATATGTAAAATTGGAAAAAATATGCACTAATTACTTAGAAAGTACAGCAATATATATTCTTATTTGAAAAGAAAGCGGTGACATGTTTGACAACAAGCGGTCATTTTTCAACAGCTTGAATAAGTTGATAACAAGTTGATAATAAGTTGATATTTACCTGTTGATATTCACTACGACATTGTCAACTAGTTTTAATTTCAGTCAATACTGCAAGGATGTCGACAACTGACATCCAGTGTGTTGGGTTTCATTTCAAATGTTAGATCGTATATCATTAATACTAAGTCGGCCATGTTGACCTAGTTTTCATCAAGGCTTGTTCTAAACTAGAGATGGGAAACGAACCGAACCCGAACCGAACGAACCGAACTCGAACCTCACTTATGACCGAACCGAACCGAACCCGAACTTTGAAACTGCTTGGTACGAACCGAACCGAACGAACCCTCCTTATCTTAACCGAACTAATTTTGCAATTTGTACATCCTTTTTTTTTTATTTTTGGTTTAAAAAAAAATAAAAATTACTTAAATATTTTATTTAAATTCTATTGATTCCATTATACTTTGAAAACTTGGGAGGGGGGGGGGGGGGCTATTTTGAAAACTTTAAAAAGAAAAAAAAAGCGGCGCGCTGGGGTTCCCATGGGTTTTTCCGTATGTGCCGACTCCCACCTGGCCTTGAATTTTCGCGGGCTGTTTGCAATATTGGTTTTGAGTTGAATAGGCGCCCTCTAATTAGATCTAGATCTAGACTCTAGTTCCTAGTAAGTACAAAGTCAACATTAAAATATTGTCACTTTTATTTGAGATGGCTGTTAGTTAACAAAAGAATAGTTTTGGCCATTTAGAGAGTGTAGATATAAATCTACAATAAGTTCATTTGTGTTCTAGTTTAAAATAAATTTTAATTATCTTCTATTAAGTGATTTATTTTTACAAAATTGTGAAGTATTCCATATTGGAATATTATCAGTGGCGTAGCAAGGGTGAGGGAGGGGGGGAAATGGAAAATCTCCCCGGGCCCCCACTTGAGGGGGCCTCAAATGAGTGTTTTTTTACAATATTCAATATTACGCAAAATGCAGGGGCCCCCAAAGAGGTCCAGCCCCTCCCGGGCTCCCAAATGATGAACAATTCCTAGCAACGCCACTGAATATTTTTACTATTATTTTGTTTTGCATCATTGATCATCAGTATTTTTAATGCAGCGTTTCTCAAACTTTGGGTCCTCCCCCGTGGGTGGGGATGGCGAGTACCTTGAATTGGGGGATGGGGAGACGCAACTTCCTGACAAAAAGGGGTGTCATAGAGTGTGTGTGTGTGTGTGTGGTGTCTGGTGGCGATAAGAAGAGGTTAAGCGACTGATTTGTGTTTATGCATTGAGTATGATGAAATAAGCGTAATGCAAATGTGAAACGGCAGACAATCTTGAGACCTAGATTTCGTTTAAATATCAGTATATTTCATTAATATTACATCTCTATCAAAAGTTAAATATGTGAATATTGTAATAACAGTTAGGCTATATTGAGTTGTTCACATAAGAACTTTATTTTAAAGTTTATTAAGTTTATATGTTATTATAAGGCTTGTCTTCGAGTCCGAAGATTAGTGAGGAATGCAGTTTTTCCCATGGCTGCGCAGTCCCAGATGTGACCTATATATTTTGCCACATCCAGGGCAAGCAAAACCACTGTCCGCAGGTGGTCCATTTAGTTTTTCTTTTCGCGTCTGCGTTTGTCCTCGGCGTTTGTCCTCGGCAGCGGATTTTCTTTTGGTCTCAAACTGACTCGTTCTAAGGCCGCATGCAACCAGGTGCTCTCTTCTATGTCAGCTAAGCAAAGTTGACGCCTAAGCTGGTCTTTGAAGCGTTTCCGTGGGGCGCCTCTGTTATGGCGGCCACCTTTTAGCTCACAAAAAAAGAAAAGACTGTCTTTGGCATACGTTCGTCTCCCATACGGGATACGTGCCATACCCAGCGTAACTGCCGGACCATAAGAAGTCCCTCTATACTATCCTTACCGGTAAAAATATAAAACGCCTATATTGGTTCAATTGTACTAGCTGTTCGTAAGTGACAAACCAACGACCAACTAACAAAGAGAGGGGGCATCGAAAAAAAAAGTTTTATTTTCAGTGTAACTTATCTGAATATTAGTATAATTACATGTTTAAAAATTAAAATATATTAATTAGGAGATGCCATTTTATCTTGCGAGGCGCGTATGCACAATATGGGTCAAAACGTTTTGAAGAAAACATTTTAAAACATCTCCGCTATTGAGATTCTTCTGCATTTTTGTCTCAGAATAGTCGAATTTCTTCCGTATATTGCAATTTATTATAGTGACGACTTATGTGTGAAAAAAAAAAATCCTCGATAGAGACGTCTTTACACGAAGAATATTTGTTTTTTTATTATGATGAATTGTGCGTTCTGAAAGAAAGCACATCGATATTAGCCTTTAAAAAAAATATCTCTTTGTCACCGTATGATTTTATATGTTATGAATGTGGCTGTGGTTATCAATGTAGGCGTGGTAGTGACATTGGGTTCTTGTTACAAATCACAGAATAATGGAATGACGCTGGGTGTAGCAGACACAATAAGTTTAATATAACACCACATAGTGAATACACCATACAATTCGACCCAGGAATGGTCAGTATTAATCCAACAGTAATATACGAATATCACAACTTAGTACTTATTCTATAACCAACTACTTTAAACATCTAACTCTACTGCTTATATCTTAAGTGACTCAATACAAGTGCTTGCTACAAGATCTCTATGTGGACTGACTGCCTTTAACTCTCTGGTTCACCTAAGGTCAAAAGTGTTCACCTTAGTGCAACATGGGTTGTGAATAAGATTCACAATATGGAATTAACATACACAATACAGAATTAGGGTTTCTACTCTATGGCACCAACTTTGAGGTGGTGACACTCTTCTTACTAAGAGAAAAAGGTTAGAATACGCTTAGCGCCGAGTCTTGCCCAGAATTTAGCCACTTGCCGACTTGAGCAAAAACCTGCCGCATCTTCAATTCTATCTCCATTAAGAAATTTTTACATTGCTTAAAATGTATGTAGGCAACATTATTTTGGAAAAAATATTGCCCATAGGCCTATTATATGTTGCAAAGTATTTGTTTTATGTAAAAATTAAACTTAAAGTGTTTTATCTGATAAATTGTATTAAGCCTTATAACTTAATTTTGCTATTACATAATTTTATAACATCGAACCGAGCCGAACCCGAACTTTAGACCTGACCGAACCGAACCGAACCCGAACTATACTCGTCATCGAACCGAACCGAACTCGAACTTAAATCTGACCGAACCGAACCGAACCCGAACTTTAAAAGTTGGGTTCGATTCCCATCTCTATTCTAAACGTCATTTCTTCCGGTATCACTTTTGGAACTATTGTCAATGCTATGTCATTACTGTGGCCTTTCTCTCTTCTTTTCTGAGTTCATCTTACTGTGCCTACGTCACTAGAATATCCCAGCATGACACAAAAATTAGACACATTTTCAAACATGACTAGTTTCCTTTGTTGTAGAGGTCAACAGTTCAGACTTTTATATTGACATCTCTATAATCCTGTGACGTATTCTTGAGGAATTTATTTACTTGTATTTATAATCGAGCTGTCCAATAGGATCAGTCAGTAAGGAGAGAAACGATGAATAAAGGTTTTGATTCACTTTAAAACTCTATAAACTCCCTGTTAGCTCTATCTATGAGACAGTAGGCTATTAGCATGTTAGACTGTCTCGTTACAAAAGTCTGTTCACATTCGCACATATCATGAATTGAAATGTATTCTCTATATTACATTACAGATAGATGGGGGGGGGGGAGGGGGGGCTATACTTGAGTGCACGAATGCTCTTGTTGATTTTTACTAATATTCAATTAAGGAATAAATAATTGTTAATAGCTTTGTTATATGCACATAATTTTGTCGCTCACTTTGTCAACATTGGAACAGTGGTAGCTCAGTGGATAAACACAAGCACTAAGTTCACTTAGTCTCAAGTTCAGATCTAATCGAACCGCGCAATTTTACTTAATATTCGCTGAATTTCGCGAAGATTCATTTTGACTGTTTATTAGAAATATTTACCAATTATATTTTCTTCTTTAATCTGGTGCCAACTTGTTGATTCTTTTGTTGTTTCATTGTATCCTTGTCTTCATTGTGTTGTTTTTGAAATCGCAAAATAATCAGTTCAACAATACACATACACGGTTTTACATTTCACAGAAATTTTATAACAATTATAACAAGTAATATTATATTTTACCATATTATATGTGTCATCAGTAAACAGACGTCGCCAGGTTAGTTAGTTTTTGGAAGCGGTGACTAGGAAACAGACAGACCATTTACGCACCTAATGACAACGTACCTAGCGACGCTATGCCTGTCATACGTAGTGAAATAAAAGTTAGCTTATTCTATCAGCCTGTAGTAAACAAAGAATATCTGTGGGGTATCCACATCCGTTCAATCTATGTCAGCATTTAGTATCCTGGAGGCGCGGTGGCTGAGTGTAACAGCACTTGGCTTCCGAACCGTGGGTTTCAGGGTTCAAGTCCTGGTGAAGACAAGTATTTTTAATTTCGGGATCTTCGGGCACATCTGAGTTTACCCAGCTCTAATGGCTACCCGGAATAAGTTGGGGAAAAGTAAGGTCGTTGAGCTGGCCACATGACACCCTCGTTAACCTTGGGCCAAAGAAACAGATGACCTTTACATCATCTGCCCTAAAGATTGCAAGTTCTGAAAGATGGAAACTATCTTGGTAACCTACATGCTTGATATCCGTATCAAACCAGTCACATGGAAAATGGTTCTAACGACCTCTGAACTCTGCTGACAAACAGAAGTGTACTAAGTAGCCCGATGGTGATGGAAGTGAAGGGAGTGGTGGGGGGGGGGGACACTGCACTACTTCTCACCCCCCCCATCACGTGACACAAACTACTCGTGATTTTCAAATCTCGTTTCAATTTCCAGTTTCTTTTCTTAATTCCTTGCCCCTCTCTTCTCCCCCCTCGCCATTCTCTCTCCCAGTAATCATTGTCCCAGCTGAGTCCCTGACTCGAAGGCAAGTACAGCTTGTTTTCCACAGCCGAGTTTGAACTCTGATAGACTTTTGATGACACAGGGGATGGCGCGATGTTACAGCACTAATTGATACCGACCAGAAGTTACTGGCCTGCGAGAATTGGAATCGCGTGCTTCAACGTGTGGGGGCTGGAATCATATACTCCGCCAAAACTTGATCAGACCAGACACAGTAATTCTGGAAGACGCTCTAATGGCTCCCAGTTTCTGAAGATGGTAGGATCAAATCAAATCCTTGTATACCAGTGACGCCTTTTCCAAAATAACAAAAACGGATTTTCCCGATTTCTTTTTCTTCGGTTACATTTTACTCTAATAATAATAATAATTATTATTATAATATTCTTAAGAGGATCGTTATTTCCTTATTACCTGTCAAAGGGCTATACTGCTGCAGACCAGCCACCTCATCAGAACATTTCTCAGTGGTCTACAATGAACTTTGTTTTTCTTTCACGAAGCTGGACCCTGGCGGTGCCAGAGAATGAAAATCAATTCATTTCCAAAACAGTTATAATAGATACATTTTGACCGACAAAACGGTACATTTTAATCGCCCTGATCTGCTGTTTATTTAAAAAACAACAACAACCGCTACCACTATTGACATCGCTGTACCACTGTCTTATAATGTAGGAGAAACTGAAGTGGAATAACAAAGAAAATGTGGGAACTTAGACTTGGAGATTAAACATTTATGGAAGTTATTTAAAATAATAATATACCTCATTGTTGTATATTGTTGTAACTCCAGTGGCGGACTGAAAGGGTTAATGGGTGTGTGACCTACTGATACACGGACTAGCGACAGTATGTAACAATAGACAGTTGAGTCCAGAACAGCAAGGCAGTAAGGACTTGTGGTACCTTTGAGTCTTCGAGAATGTAGCTGTACGAGCTAGAGAGACTAGTTATGTTTAGTTAAGCAGTTCTGTTAAGTTCAAAAAAGCATTTGAATTTGATGTAGCCAATTGTGTTAAATTGGCTGTCGATGTATTTGTAATTTAACCGCCACTTTGTTACTTGAAGCTCTTGTTGTCAAGTTCTTGAGTTAGATGTGCTTTGCTGTTGTGTTTAGCAGTGTTTGCAGAAGGCCTGATTGAGAAGATCGTAACAATATATATATATATATATATATATATATATATATATATATATGATACTTGTCAGATAAAAGAAATAATTATGCAAAATTTCAGCTTGATCCAAGATTGGGTGTGAGAGAAATATCATGTACAATTTTTTTACCAGACAGACAGCTTTGTAAAAATGGGGTTAGTTTGACAGATCTTGCCCTTTGAAAGCCAATACATACACTCTCTAGTATTGATCTAAACTGGAAATTTAAGGTAAGAGAGAGAAAAAAAGTAGTGAAAGCCCCCTGTGATCACCTGGAGGTCAACGTGCAGGTAAAACTTGCCAATCATTGACACGGTGTGTCTGTGCATGACGGAGAGTCAACATTTGGACACATTTCGGCTGGTCAATAAATCAAACTAATGTTTCGGTAATTACAGTCCCCATAACGTTCTAATGAAGTCTACTTAACTTAGCAATCAACTGCTACTTCGCACGCTCCATTGGCTTCCTGTGAAAGCGAAAATCGACTACAAGGTGGCCACACTTTGTCATCAGTGTATCTATAATATAGAAATGCCCTTGTACCTTAGCGAACTGATCGCTCCATATGTCCCCCAGAGAGCCCTGCGCTCAATGGACTTCTAGTGGTGCCACGTTTCTCCCTCAAAAGCTGCGTGCTTTTTCAGTGCACGGACCAAAGGTTTGGGACTCACTCCCCATTGATCTCAGACAGACAACATGCTACACTACTTTCAAGAAGAACATTAAGACCTACCCTAACTTTTTTTAGATTAATTTGTCATTTTAGCGATTATGTTTAAGTTTGTATTGTTACCACCGGGCCTTCAGTCTACATTTTGTTAATTAACAGCGCTCTATAAATAAAATTATTATTATTATCAGAATATACCCGAGACACGAGTCGCTTGCTGGTAGTAACAACAGTATTTTGTTAAGTAACTATTTAGTCACTAAAATAACTAACAAATGATTTGATGCCATTTCTAGATCTCTAGGAAATAAGGAACTAAAAAAGTGATAAAATGTTATTGTAAAGATTTATGGAGCAAACACAAACACAAACAAACAAAAAGAAAGAACAGAAGAGAAAAAATTATGCTGAAAAAAAAGAAAAGAAAATATGAAAGCGAGAAACAAATATTTAAAAAAAAAAAAAAAGGAAAAATGAAAGAAATAATGAAAAATAAAATAAAAAAGTAAGTTTAAAAAAGAAAAGAAAAAAGTAAAAAAAGAGCAGACACAAAAAGTAAGAAAGAAATCGGGAACACACCTGAACAAACATGACGAAACGAAAGAAAGAGAAAGAAAAGATAAAAGAAAGGAAAAAAGTTAAGAAAGTAAGAAAGAAAGAAGGAAGAAAGAAGGAAAAAAGAAGGAAGAAAGAAGGAAATAAATAAAGAAAGACATATAGAAGAAACATCCTCCAACAAGGAAAGAGAACAGACGAGCAATGTAAAACTTCATGTAAAGTGAGCTCCCACACATGCTGCCTCCAAACTAAATGTGTACAAACTAATCGATAAGGAAGGTGTATACAGGCAGTCGCCGAGGTAATTCGTTTTAATTTCCATCAACGGTAATCAAGATACCTGAGTGTTTCTCAAGATGTTATCCAAGCTGCACACACACACACACACACACACACTCCGAGAGGTCACATACTGTACAAAATGGCAAGTGGAAATGAATATTCGACACATGTTTTGTCTTCAATTTTTTTTATCACAGCGTCAATTAGTACATTCATATACACACACCTACACACGATGAGGTAGGTGAGTACATCTCAGTGGATGTGTATAAAAAGCCAAGTTTTCCCACTGTCTCGGAGCATGCATCGCTGGACCTACATATCTATTAAGATGATTGAATGCACTATACATGAACTAGAAAAATACTAGAACTTAACCCCATGTATATCTATTCCAGCTCTTCAAATCGAGTGCTTCCCTCTCTTACAATACCCTGTCTTTATTCCCGTGTGACTTAGAGTAAACATATCCTTACTAGGGCCTAACTTCAGTCGAACAAACTTTTTGTTTCGTTACAATGCTTTAGAATGTGTATTTACTAAAGATGTTTCAACAACGTAGCGAGGCAGATAATGAGGAAAAAATGACCGAAGTTTTGGTAAGTAGGGTGACCTACTAATAGGTTTGTTTGACTTCTAGTTGGCATCAATCAGGACCTATGTCACCACACGATGACATCGTTATGTGCTGAACAACTAGCTGAACCTTTCCAAGATATTTTTTCTACTTCATTACTAAACCATGAGATACCACCTGTGTGGAAGTCATCTATAATTGTACCTGTGCCAAAGGTTTCCAAACCGAAGGAAATGAATGACTATAGACCTGTTTCACTTACTTCCATTGTGTCTAAATGTTTAGAAAAATTGGTTAAAATGTTTCTTCTGAATGATCTTTGTAATAAGTTAGACCCTTTACAATTTGCTTACCAAAAGGGTAAAGGTGTAGACGATGCCATCCTAAATATTTTAAACTGTGTCTACAAACATCTGGACTTACCGAACACTTATGTAAGATTGCTATTTATGGATTTCTCATCAGCTTTTAACACTATACAACTTCATTTACTCATTGAAAAGATGAAAGCGTTGCAGATTAGTCCATACATAATGCTATGGGCTAATGAATTTTTGACCCAGAGAGCTCAGAGGGTTAGGGTAAACAATGTTATATCTAATGAACGCATAGTTAACACAGGGGCGCCCCAGGGGGCTGTGACATCGCCATTGTGGTTCATTTTGTACACCAATGATTTTCAATCCGATAGTTCTTGTTGCTCCTTCACAAAATTCGCTGATGATGCGGCTCTTCTTGCCCTGCTCTCAGAGAGCTCAGACGTAAATGAGTATTTCAAAGAATTAGAACACATTGTAAGAATACTGTAAAGATAATTTTTTATTATTAAATGTAAAAAAAAACCAAAGAAATGATAATCGATTTTCGTAGGGACAAGAAGGAAAATGATATTGTTTCTGTAGCTGGAGAGACTATTGAAATTGTGCAAACCTTTAAATACCTTGGTACTATCCTAGACAATAAACTAAATTTTACTGCAAATACTGATTATATCAGCTAAAAAGGGCAGCAAAGATTACGACTACTAAGAAAACTGTCCTCGTTTAATGTTAGCGAAAAGGCCTTGGCTATGTTTTATCACGCTCACATCTGCAATATTTTAAGTTTTAATATCACTGCCTGGTATGGCAATCTGAGCATTAAAAATAAAAATAAACTTAACAGAATCCTAAATGCTGCTGGCAAAATCATTGGCAAAAAACAAACCCCATTTGGGCAGTTGTTTGAGACAAACATCTATAAAAAAGCTAACAAGATCCTCGAAATAAAGAATCACCCTTTGTGTCAGGATTTTGTGATTTTACCATCACAAAAGAGATACAAGACACCGATAGCAAAGACAAACAGACACAAACACTCTTTTGTTCCCCTGGCAATCAAATCATTAAATAAGAACAATCTGGTATAAACTTTGTCACATGTAAATTATGAGTGAGTCTGGTGTGAATGTACACTTTGGTTTCTTATAGTTATAATGTTTTTGTTTGGTGTAATGCACAAATTGTAAAACAAATTTCCTTACGGATAATAAAGATTATTATTATTATTATTATTATTATGCAATCTCTCGGTGACATCAATAAGGATCTCTGTCAACTCTCTTGTTATTGAGATGCAATATCGTCTGTTGAAATTAGTGGCGTTCCAAGAGTGCCAGACGCCAGGGCAGCAAGGTCTTTCTGCACCCCCCCCCAATCTCCCTATAGTAAAGGTAATTCATATTTCTATAGGAACCATCAACAGTAAGTCACTACAAAACTTACAATATATATGAAGTTAACAAAAGTAGGAACATAGATATATTTTATGTAGTATTTTGACACCCATTTTGTCGCCCCCAACGCTCCGTCCCCACCCATCCTCTCCTCGATACGCCGCTGGTCGGACTACACAGTGACTAAGCTTAATAAATCTTGCTAAGATATGTGCCATGTTTATGAAGATTGAGACCCCCTGAGAGACCAAAGTCATGAGAAAACAAGAGGGAACGTACAAATCTGGAATCGGGATTTCCCCCAGACATGGCGCTGATAGCATGAGCTGCTAAGTTAACATCAAACCAGAACGCAGGGAATACCTACTTAAAGAAAGATAAAGTGCCAGACTCTATTGTCTTTCCGTCAAGCCGTGTTTTGTTAGTGAGGGTAAATGGGAGTAGGGAGTGAAGGCCTACTGAAGTAACAGACACTGCCAACATCAAGTAATAATGAAGCGAGCGAGTGACGTCACAATAACGCGTTTGTTGAGTTCGGACGAACTTACGCGAGGGAGTCTCAGAATGCCGTACATCCATGTCTGCGAGCCTGCTTAATGTTAAAGAGTTTAGAATAACCAGTAGCGTGGGGAAGAGAAAGATCAAATGGAGGGAGGGCGCGGCCGGTCGCCTTGGAAAAAAAGGGGGGGGGGGGTTAAGTAAAAAAAAACAAAAAACGCTTGAATTCATCTCAAAGTGTGAAATTAAAATGCGTTCAAGTTTTTAAATACATGTTCTCCAATTAATCCGACCGGTGGTTGACTTGTAGCACCTTGCTGCTGGTAGACCACTAAACCGTTGTAGGCGTAATAGATCTTCACTAATAATGCCAGAATGCCCATATAGCCAGAATGTCCATATAGCCAGAATGTCCATATAGCCAGAATGTCCATATAGCCAGAATGTCCATATAGCCAGAATGCCCATATAGCCAGAATGTCCATATAGCCAGAATGTCCATATAGCCAGAATGTCCATATAGCCAGAATGCCCATATAGCCAGAATGTCCATATAGCCAGAATGTCCATATAGCCAGAATGTCCATATAGCCAGAATGCCCATATAGCCAGAATGTCCATATAGCCAGAATGCCCATATAGCCAGAATGTCCATATAGCCAGTCCGCCCCTGCTCAGTCGCACATCTCACATCAAGCTCCTAAAAGCCCTATAGCTCCGCTCTCTCTCACTTCTTCTGTAAATGTCAGTCATTCAAAGATTTTATGTGCTAGTAAATATCAAGACTATTTAACGACTACTTACATTGGACGATGTATCCTAGAGATGAACTCATCACAAATCACAACACCTCAATATGTTTATGTCACAGGAATCTGTTGCACCATAATGACCAAGAATCAGCACGAAAAGGTTCGTGAATCAATATTTAAATGACCACATTTCAGCACCGAAATGACCACGATTATACACCGAAATGACCACGAGTCAGCACTGAAATGACCACGATTTAATACAAATATGACCACGAGTCAGCATAAAAATTACCATGAGTCAGCAAAAAAATGACCTCACTAAAGCATTTAAAATGACCACGCGTCTGCACCGAGATGACCATGAGTCAGTTCCATAACAGTTACCAGTAGATTAAATTTTTTTTGTTTTTTTTTCCCTTTGTTTTGTTTCCTTGCCGTGGGAACTTCATCTTGAGAAGTGGCCATTGACGTGACGCGAAGGGCGCCAATACACTGGTGACCGGACTGGGCGCCAAGGGAGGGGGACGTGATAATAAAAAACAAGTGGATGGGATCTGCTTTGTGTGGCAGGAGGGGGCGCTGAGGTGGTGCAATGGGACATTTTATAAATAGATGTTTGGTTCTTTATTTCTAAGTACGTGGTAGAGAATGGGAGAGAGGAGGAAAAAAATGAAAAGAAAGAAAGAGAGAGAGAATGAGAGAGAGAGAGAGAAAGACCGATTAAAGATGTGGTATTGCAGATGCTGTATGAAGAGCGTGGAAGACACATATTTCTATTCCTCTGTTTGCTGTACCTCTCTATGTGCTTTTCATTTCGGACCAACTTTGATCTTGAAAGAAGTTTCCATTGAATGCGCTGAGAATTGGGTCCTAGGACAACTTCCATTTATTCTTTTTTATTTCCCCTGTTGAAGGTTCGTTTCAAAGCTAGTGTGATAAACTGTCGAGATAGAATCTCAATTTATACGCATAGATTTTAATAGATTAAAAAACAATATTGATATTAGAGATTAGTTTCAGATACAGGGAATTCTTAAAATAGAAGGAAAAAAGTCATTAGTTTAACACCAGCTCTCCTGTAGGTCAACAGTTAAACTGTAAAAGTAGCCGTCTAAGACCTTGTGATAGTGAAGAATGTGTATAGGTCATCTGATCAACAGTAGGCTACCAACATTAAAAAAAAAATAAAGGAGAAATTTGCGAAATAAAAGAGAGGATAGAGAGAGAGGATAGAGAGAGAGGATAGAAAGAGGGAGGGAGAGTGGATAGGTAGAGAGGTATGGAGGGAGAGAGAATAGAGAGGGGGAGAGACAGGATAGAGAGCGAGGATAGGGGGGAGAGGATAGGGAGAGAGAGGATAGGGAGAGAGAGGATAGGGAGAGAGAGGATAGGGAGAGAGAGGATAGGGAGAGAGAGGATAGGGAGAGAGAGGATAGGGAGAGAGGATAGAGAGGGGGAGAGACAGGATAGAGAGAGAGGATAGGGAGAGAGGATAGGGAGAGAGAGGATAGGGAGAGAGAGGATAGGGAGAGAGAGGATAGGGAGAGAGGATAGGGGGAGAGAGGATAGAGAGAGAGGATAGTGAGAGACAGGATAGAGAGGGAGGGAGAGAGAAAGGAGAGTGGGAGAAAGAAAGTGTGTGTGTGTGCGTCAGAGAGCAATAAATCTGAGAGAAAAAAAAAACATACAGAAAGCTAAATCTTGTTCTACTGAGTGCGTCGAAAAAAAAATATAAAAAGAGGTGTAGGTTTTGATGAGGATGGATGTAAAAATGAGAAAATGTTTTGCAAAAAAAAAATAAATTGTTAAATAGACTTTTGGAGTGATCTCCATTAAGCAAGTTACAACTTCCTCTGCCATCACCTAGATATTTGCTTCAGTTCAACTAAGTCGGTTTCTTTCCCATTCTTATGACAATAAAATAATATTATTGCCTCTCTTAACGTCAGGAAACAGACTAGCGCAATGCTTCGTTCTGTTTTCCTACCATCCAAGTCTTTAGTGAACAAAAAAAAAGAAGGGAGATAGAAATCCAGTTACACCGCAAGCGAGACACAGACTTGTGTGAAGAACGAGCCAGCTATTTGCACAAGGCCAGCAACTATTGATTTGCTGAAGCATGGAGTAGCTCCCCCTTGTAGGAAGTGTAGAACGCTTTAAGAAAAAAACAAGGTGCTAGTTTTGTTTTTGTTTTTTTCATAGTTTGAAAGAGGACCATTGAATACTGGTAGGACTAAAAGGATCTGTGGAGACCTGAGACCTTTCCACGGCTTCTCAGTATGGAAAGACTTTGATGAACCTCTGACAGATAGAGGAATATAGTTACAGGGAACACCCAGAAATGTCGAATAAAACAACTAGAAAGTGTCAAAACAAACATGGTCACATCAAGCACAGCTTCTCTCGACAATTTCATTCTTGGAAAGTGTCTTTTTAACTATTTAAAAAAAAAAGGTTGAAAAACAGTTGACACATTTTTGTAAAGCATCTGTTGGTGTGACATTTTGGACAATCAAATCGTGGAAGTAGAGGAGGCCAGTTCCAAACTGAATGACGTTGTGCCTACTTCAGAAATCTTGTCCATCAACAATGGTAAAAGCTTCTAACTCTACTACCAGTAAACAGCACATTGTCGTAATCAGAAAACTGTATATCTATTGTTTCATGCGTGTGTAAAATCTAAATAACTTTGTATCAGCAAAAACACATAGTTTGTTATATTACATTGAAAACAAGTCTAAATGCAGACTTTTAAAACCGACATATCTCTCCTAATAAAATGAGCTTGCCTACTATTTCCACCTTGCCTAGGTTTCAATAGCCTAATAGATCTGAATTGCCTAAAACAAAATCTACATACCCTTACAAATTGATATTGCCTATTTATAGGACTAGTTACCTAACACCTGTCATAACCAAGTTTAGCAACATGGTCAAATAGATCTACTATGCCTAACAGAGATGAATCACCCAATAAATATAGGCCTGTCTCACCGAAGTGCTATAAGCTAACAAATAGATCTACTATGCCTAACAGAGATGAATCACCCAATAAATATAGGCCTGTCTCACCGAAGTGCTATAAGCTAACAAATAGATCTACTTCGACTAATATTGTAGTCAGGTAGATATTTTAATTAAAAGTACATTCAACGCTTGTAGCTTTAAAAAAACATAAAAAAGGACGAAGGGTTAATATGGTTCCCATTTCAAGTTCCGCCCATGACCTGTATTGTCGACTTTAAAATTATAAACATAAATATATTCTGCATTCAATAAAAAAGTGCTGATGGGTTTTTCGGTATCGAATTTTATTTAATTCGTTGTTCTGTGAACTATAATCTCATCTCAATGTTACTTCCAGTATGACATTATTTAATGAGATCAAGGATGTCAAAGTCCTAGAGAGCTATCACTTCCCCCCCGCCCCCTGTCTTCGAACCACGAATGAAGACTATGCCCAAACCTATGTTTCCAGCTTCAATGTAAATCAAAGTTTATGCACCAATGGTCAGCCAACAAGTTTACTCAAACGCGAATGGTCATTCCTACATTTTTTCTAAAGCACTGTTAGTTATTGCAGAAGCTGGAACACAACTTAAATATAAAGTGTAGGTAACTAATGGACATTAAGTTGGACAGGCGAGATACAGCAGTCTTTCTCTGTTGTATCCTCACAATATAAAATAGTGACTTTTTGTATCTCCGGACTGGAAGACTTTATTCTTTTACACCTACTGCACCTTAAACTCAGCTCTTTCGTTCTCTCTCTCTCTCTCTCTCTCCATGTCGCCCTCTCTCACTCTCTGATTATAAAAAAATATTAATTAATGAATTAAAGAAAAAATAATGACCCACACTAAACAAGAGTGCAAGATAATTATTTGGATTATTAAATCGATTTATATTTGGGAATAAAGATTGATTGATCAAATCATGTTTTGAGAGGAAAGAGAAAAAAGCGAAAGAGAGGGAGAGAGACAGAGATTTAAAAAAAAAGAGTAGCATCATTTAAAATAGAGTGCACATGAAGAGTGTGTACTTCTGAGTCGGTGCCGCATGCGTTAAATACTTTCATGCAAATAAGAGAGAGAGAGAGAAGATGGAGGGAAAGAAGAAATGATCGTCCAGAAAAAAAAGAAGATTATACAAATATGAAAGAAAAAATAAACAAGGTACAATTTTTTTTTAAAATCGAAAAAGAGAAATAGAGAAAAAGAACAAAATGTCCGATAAAATGGAATAAAGAGAGAAAAAGTAGAAAAAAAAGGAACTAGAAAAAGAGATTAATAGAGAAAAGAGAAAAGAGAGAAAAGAGAGAGAGTGGTGAGAAAGGCAGTCGATTAAAAAATTTAGAAACCAAGAGAAATTGACAGAGAGACAAAAATATCAAGTAATGATTAGAAACAATAATAGAGAAAAGGAAGAGAGAGAGAGAGAGAGAGGAGAGAGAGAGAGAGCGGAGAGAGAGCGTCAGAAATGATAGAACCCAGTGGAACTGAATCTAATATCTACGAATTAAGCGACAATGTAATCAATGTACTCTAACCCTGAACACACACAATGCCAGCAACCCGTTATTCAATGCTGCCTGACAGTTGATTAAACAAAGGCACACTCCAGACCAGAAGGTTCAACTAAAGGTTTGGTGACAGGATTGTCATTCCTGGGAACTACTCGCAGGACATTGTAGCTATTCAATGTTCATAGCTATATAATGTTCATAGCTATGCAATGTTCATAGTTAAACAATGTTCATAGCTATGCAATGTTCATAGTTAAACAATGTTCATAGCTATGCAATGTTCATAGTTAAACAATGTTCATAGCTATGCAATGTTCATAGCTATACACTGTTCATAGCATTAAAATGTTTACAGATAAAAATGTTCACAGCTAAAAAATGTTCACAGCTAAACAATATTCATAGCTAGACATTATCCATGGCTATACAATGCCCATAGCTACAAAGCTATATAATATTCATAGTCTAAATGTTCACACTTTTACTGTATTCGTATAATGATGTATGCCTATAATTTTCATTGCTAAAATTGAAATAGCTTTTTCAATAGTAATAGTTTAAATGTTCATAGCTAAAAGGTTCACGGGTATGCAATAATCTTAGCTAAAATATTCATAGCTAAAATGTTACTTTACGAAAGATGTTACTTTACGAATGAGTTCTTGTACAATCTAATGTAATCATCTTTCATGCGATAAACATTTACGTCTTTTTCTTCCATTGCGGTGCTGTTACATCAGCCGTACTCACTCCTGCACCTGAAGTCAATAGAGAAACAAAACTCGTGACGTTTTTGTTCCCTGCGACTCGGGAGAGCAAACAGCTGGTTCTTGAGGAGGTAATGTGAAGAGGAGGAGACCATAGACTTTCCTCCCTCCGCTATCCTCCTCACTTCCTTGTTTTATTCACACACACACGCTCGCACACACACACACACACTAAATAACACTATTCCAATCCTGTGCTTAGTTCGTGGTGAAGACTGCAGCGTGAAATTCTATCTTCATGTCTATTAGAGATAATTAGCAATTAAAATACAAAGTGTTGGTAAATGGTGGACAGGGCCGGCCTTTCATAGGCCACGCGCTAATTGTAGGTGTAAGTTATTAAATTAAACCATTATCACTTATATATAATAACAGGATTTCCGCGGCCTCATGATTTTCAAGGACCTCCTGGAAATTGCCAGAAATTATTAAAATCTCCTGAAAACACATAAAAATCGCCTGCAAAAAATGGACAAAATTGTCATTTTGGGGTGCCAAGCCCACGCGCGAAAAAAAAAAACAGCACTGTCAACTTTCCTCTAATAAAGTTTATTGCAAAGACAAATGCATTTTCTAATACAAAATCTTATTTTTGACATTATGCTTATCCCCGCCTAGACTAGGCCCCGCGCAAGCCGTTTCGCATAGGGCTACGCAATAGTGAGGACGGGCCCTGATAGTGGAAATTAAAGTTTGTTTTGTAGGCGAGATACAGCAGTCTTTCTTTGATATATCCTAACAATGTAAAATAGTGAATTTTGGTATCTCCAGACTACAAGACCTTATTATCATACCATTATTGAACTTTAAACTCAGCTCCGTATGACTTCAGTGGACAACAGCTGGTTCGAGGTGACCAACTGCTGGAGACTTCTATGAAGACAGTTTGCCGCCCAGTGAGTTGTCTGTCGCGGGAGAATCCAAGTCTAAGTAAGACCACATTGATCCTCCTTGCAATAGCATCTGACTGTTTGTATTTCTTGTAAAAACAAAAGTGATATGATTCCGCACTAGGAACAAGTCCCCAATGATATGCTTTATAATATACATGTCTCAACAAGACTTTCGTATTCATTATACCGGATACACAAAAGGCTGATTAATTGAAGGTTTGACTCCGTTTGTGAAGAATTTTTCCAGATTTTAAATGAAAGGAAATAAAACTAAAGGTGACAAATTAAATACTATTTGAATATCAAAACATTTGTTAAGACTTTGATCTCTCTCACTTGCTCTACTTCCCTATCCGTTAGACTGAGTCCTAGATCTAAATGTTGTAGAGAAATAAAGCTTTGAAATATTTTCTTGACTGCAAAAGGAGCAGTCGTTCATCATCTATTTTTACAAAGCTGTCTGTCTGTCTGTCTGGTAGAAAGTTTGACGATGTTATTTCTCCCATACCCATTTCAAGTTGAAACTTGGCATAATTATTCATCGGCAAAGACAACACATAAAAACAAACAAATTAGTCAGTAAATAACTGGCAAGTAATTACTTAGTTTGATACCGGCAAGGGAAACTTCTTCTTCAGGATTCAGAGATATGGCTAAATATTTGGGGTATTGTCCCCTTACATACTTGTACACGTTATTTTCCCCACACCTGTTCTTAGAAAAAGTTCAAACTTTAAACAATTATTAATTGTACCTAAAACAAAAAATAAGGATCAATTTTAAAAAAAATTAAGCGAATTTATTATTGGTAATTAATTATTTTGTTTGATATCAAAATAGGGAAATAACTTTACATTATTGAAAGATATATTTGTTCCCATGAGATACGCTTTTTAAAAATATTTTTCTTGTTTTCTTTGCTTTCATTTCATATTTCAATAAAGGTTGAAAGATTTTGAAAGAAAAAGAGGGATACACTCTTTAACAGAGTGTGTGAGAGAGAGAGACAGATAGATAGATAGAGAGAGAGACAGAGAGAGACAGATACACTTACAAAGAGAGAGACAGACAGAGAGAGAGAGACAGAGACACAGAGACACACAGAGAGAGAGAGACACAGAGGGAGAAAGAAAGAGAGAGAGACAGGGAGAGAGAGAACGAGATGGAGGAATGAGAGGAATACACTCATTCACAGAGAGAGAGAGGGAGATGGACAGCTAGTGAGTGAGCAAGTCGTCACGATTTGTTCCCCGGGGGGTTGAAATGTCACACACAGATTCACCTGTGTCTATATTTACCCCAAGCAAGTTAGTTGCACGTGCATTGAGCAACCAATGAAGTGGAGAGCAGGCAGCGCGAGATGGCGACGTGTTTGGTTCTTTCCACTGGGAATGAGCTTGATTACAGACGCCACGCTTTTCATTAGGACGTTCATCAGCCTAGTGACCCATCACGTTTAGAGCAATGGCTTTAGTTTTGAATGATACCTTAGTTTGATAGGAACAAAGATAAGATAAGATGTAAATAAATATCTTATAAATCACAGACGTTCCTTGAAAAAAAGATGGTTGCTTTCTTTATGAGATTCACTAGTTAGTCCAGTCATGCATATTCATTGGACATTAACTCTACAAGTCAATAGTATTGTTTTTATTATTATTATTTTGCCTGATTCAGACAATCAATTCCATGCTCTAATGACACTTAGGAAGAAGTAACATTTGTATGAATTTATCCTTGTATATAGAGTTTGTCGAGAGCCTTTTTTGTGTCTATCTAATCATTTTATTAGTTTTTAATATGTGTAAGTTAGGTTTCAGTGTGTTATCTATACTATAAAGTAGAATGTTTGGCGTATGTATGTATGTATGTATGTATGTATGTATGTATGTATGTAAGTATGTATGTATGTATGTCCCCGTATAGAAATAAAAACCGATTGACCAATCTTGATAAAACGTGGCAGAAATGTTCCTAGGGTACCAACTTAGACCGTAGTGTATGTATTGTGGCCCTAAAACAAACTTAAGACCCTCAAAAAAAAAAAAAGACAAACTCTATACAGCTATAGTATTTTATAGATCTAGGCCATGTTTACAACGTTGACATGAGAAAAGATCGAAAGGATTTAGATCTAGATCTAATTTTAAGAACTAAACTTTGCACTTGTAGTGATGTTTTTTGACACATGAACAGGGCCGCAGCGAGGGTTGTGGCCGCCTGCGTGCGAATTTTAAAAATGCCGTCCCCCCTTTTTTTTTCTTGAAAAAAAAATTCCAATAAGACTTGCATACGCCGCTATTTTGCAGGGCCGGCCTTAGGCCACTGCAACCTATGCGACCGCATTGGGTCCCGCACTTTCTTAGGACCCGCACTTTCATAGGACCCACGCAAATTCTAGGTGTATAAATTATTTAATTAAAGTATATTATAACTTAAAACAGATTTCCCGCGCCCTCCTGTCGATTTACCAGGAGCTCCTGGAAATCTCCCGAAATTACATAATATAGGAAAAAGTCCTTAAAATATACGGAAATATATAGACAAAAATTGCCATTTTTGGGTGTCCATCAATATGGAAAACGCCATTTCTACGTGCGATAAATAAAAAACGGCATTATGCATTAGCCGTAATTGTGTAATCTAGTGAAAGAAGCTTCTCGCGACTCAAACTAATGAAGAATTACTTGAGGTCAACAATTCTCGTAGATAGATTGAAAAATTTGGTAATTCTTGCTATTGAGCCTGCTCCAACCAACTCCAATGGGTATCAGATTTACGTTGTGGGAGTAAAAGCGTTGGTCGATGTGCTGGCCACATGAAACCCTCGTAAACTTACGGCCATAGAAACAAATGAGCTATACCTCGTCTACCTTACACACACACACATATATATATATATATATAACGAATGTGGTGCAAATATTTCTATATATTCTTTGTTAACACAAAGTAAAATAGGCTCATTATTACACCTGTACAAGAGAGGATTAAAATGTCGGTATCTCTTACCAAGAAACGGACCACACAGGCCCGCCTATGTTTTTTGTGAACCCTTAGATGTTAAGGTCTGAAAGTAGTGCTACCCTTCTCCTCTTTTCTGCTTGTGTTCTGCCTGTGTGTGTTTATGTATGTACTGTGTTTTCTATTCGTGTCCAATGTTGCCTATATTACGTTTGAAAAAATGTATGCCCTCTATGACTGACTCAGTGACAACTAGTTCAAGACATTCGAAGGGAACAGAAGCGATACAGACCGTTCAGTATGAAAGTATAAGCACATATATTGTTTGCTTATAACAAAGTACATGACATCACTAGCGATCGCAGAGAATGAAAACAGACGCTGTTTATAAATTTAAATTGAGAAAATAAAGATTTTGATTTGAATACAAAATAAAAGTTTTGACTTGAAAAGTAAATGCACATTGTAACTTCAATTGCTAAGCAAAGGGAAGTAACTGTAACAGAATATCAAATATGTGGACGCACCTTGGATTTTGGTTCAACAACTGCTATTTTCTCTTTAAAACCCAATTAACAAAAATGCTATTAACTGCGTGTATTGTCCGCTCAATTCAATTATAAATTCGGTAGGGAAAATAATAGGAGAAAATTTTATTATAAAACGTGCCACATGGCAAAAACCTCAACAAATAAATGAAACAAATGCCATTGAGTGCATATCAAAAGAACAACAACAACGAATGCATATCGGAAGACAAACATTTATACATGTATATGCATTTCAATAAGTTCGTTGGCTTCCTTCAGTTGTTGAAGTCTATGACTGTGGTACATCACTATAAGATTATATATTGGACGAAGCTGTTCCCCCCTCTCCACGCAGCCGATATTTCCAATGAAACGGCAAATATCTGATACAGTTTTTGAGTTTTGCCTCTGTCAGTTTATAGCACTGTGTAACGCAAGCTGCCTTAGGGTCACAAGCTACAGATTTTTTCCTCTAGAGTTGCCTCTCAAATACTTTCCCAGGGTTAGCCACGGGGCAGCGTAGTTTTAGAGTAGGAGTTTACCTTCTTGGTGGGTAGACAGTCAAGATTAACAAACCCCACGAAACTTAATGGTTTAGAATCTAGTGGCTTTCCCATTTCCCATTCTCAGATCAAGTTAAAACTTTGCACAATTATTTATTGAACCTGACAAGATATTAATCAATAAATAAAATTTAACAATTAGTTAAGTAATTGTTGGTAATAAATTATTTTGTTTGATTTCAAAATAAGGAGAATAAATGCTAATTGATTTGACATGTGATATATATATATATATATATATATGTGGATTTAGTTCCCTTATTACGTTTTAACATGTTTTTTTCTTCCACTTTCCATTCTCGGATCAAGTTGAAATTTTGTTTAATTATTCATAGTCGATAATAATAGACGAATCAATCCAAAAAATGAAGCAATTAGTCAATCATTAAGTACTATTAAGTTAATTTGTATTATATAGCAGAAAGAAAGCTAAACCCTGTAATTTCCAGATAAATTGTAATGATTAGCGATTATTTCCCCTTAGATAAGCTTTGGTTTTAAAAACTATTATTTTTTCTATTAATTGTTAAAACAATTCGTTGCATCTAGCAGCGTGTATACACATGCATCGTGTAATGTTACTTCACTCAACCTCAGTTTGAAAGTTTCAGATTTTACAATTTCTTAAAAAAAAAAAAAAACCCACAAAAAACATCAAACTTTGAAGTTGGCACTTCAGACTAACACTTTTATCATCATTCACCGACAACAGTTTCTTTTTCAACTGCGGGGGCACTCTAATAAATCAACACTCCAGGCGTCGAAGAGAGAGAGAAATCAAGAGTTGCCAATTAGTTGCATTTTTATGTTTACAACGCATTACAAAGAGCGCTCTCTTTTTGGCTCGTGAAACTTGGCATGGGGGAGTCTGAAGAGCTAAAGAGCGGACAGTGTGTGCGTGTGTGTGTGTGTCTGTGTATCTGTGTGTTCAGTTTGTGTATATGTGTGTGGCTGTGTGTGGTTGTATGTTTGTGTGTGTGTGATTGTAGTTCGCCGATGCGCAAGTGAATGTGTGTGTTGGTATGTAATTTAAAACTTTGAAACAGTTGCCATATTGTTTTTTCTTCATCAACTTTTACATTCCAGTAACTGCTGGTACAACACTCCAGACACTAAAACAACAACCAAAAACAAAAAGCAAGACACATTTCTATATAAAACAATGATAAACCAGCCGTGTTGTATTCTGTCTACACGAAAGGTTAAAAAAAAACAAACCTGAAGGCAGGGAAGATAACTCACACTCATTTATGTTTCAAACACCTTCTTTAACAGTCGGACATAGAATTAAGGTCATAATCAACTGACCGCTTGAGTTCACGAGCGCAGTAATTCTTAATAATAGAAAATAATAATTCTCATAATACTCAGAATACGAAAAACTTTTCAATGCAGAAACATGATACCAATATAATATCCGACAAAAAATAACTTCATTTTTGCACACTTTAATATCCGTTGTGTGTTTGCATACAAAGAAAAGCATGTCAACTTAGTAACCTTATAACTTCAATATAATGACTTCCCTAATTACTTGACAATGACCACTATAACTACATTAGGACTACACTGTCTAAAATACACCTTGGCTTAGAAAGCTACATCTTGATTAGCTTTCGAATGACCACTGACTGACCAAAACTCTCCTTCTTGCTTTTACCTGTACTTGCGGTCGTGTGATTACTAAGGTTCATGTCTGTATGTCTCCACTTTAAACTTAATCACATACAATAAAATAAAAGTTATTATTTATTTGATCTATGAACAAAGACTATCAAGAAATAGAGCGACGTATCTTGTTTCATTGTTGAATGTATCTCGTGGATATACATCTCTTATCGTAAATCTAAAATGAAACTTCTAGAACATATTTTCATAGGATTCTTAATATAATCCCCAGCCTCCAAGTAGATAAACATTTAGCACGGAGAGAGAACTAAAACATTTTTTTATGGAAGTAGCCAAAGGGGTTAAACAAAGAATGCAAGGGAAGCAATCGAATTCAAAAAGAAGTGTAGAGCAATGAAATCATCAGGGAGTCCCTCATACATAGAATTGAAGGCATCTGTAGGAGAAACCTAACTACCAAGCACCTTTGATGTCTCCAGTGTACAGAAGTATTGATAAACAAAGAGATTAAAAAGAAAATAAATAAAATAACATAACAATTTTGTGTCATTTTAAGCTCTGCACAATTAAATGTAAAAATGTTTGTAAAATGTTTTACATGTTTCGGATGTTCCTTCAGAGTTGAAGATAATTACTTCCTAGTCCAAACCTCCCGCAGGACGACGGGGGATGGGAGCGGGCAGGGTTTGAACCCGGGACCATCGATAAATCTGAACGACAGTCCAGCGTGCAAACCGCACGACCAGGCAGCCATCTAGGATCTTTTCATTTGTAGTGCAACGTAGTTTTATTTGTGTAGTAGCAAACAATTGTGCTTCACCAGAGCCCCTTTGACATCTTTTTAGTTGTTTCATATAATCTTTCACAAGCTTTCTCTTTTTATATTCTTATTGTTCCATTGCCTCACCAACACATTTCTTTATATTGCTTTCTCTTTTCTTTCTCTTAACTCATGTTAATGCTTAACAAGATTGCAAAAACAGTTTGTGTGGGAACACAAACTCAAAATCGGCCCCCAAAGTGGTCCACCCAGGCAGGTAAAAAGGCAGGTTTCAATAATTTCAGAAACAATATCAGAATGAAATTCTATCAAAGGCAAATGACCGAGAAGAATGGAGAAAGAAGGTTGACAGATCTTGTGTGGTGCCCTAAGGGTTCAGCAGACCAAGAGATAGGTGAAAGTGAAGATGGAGTTAAATATGAACATGGCCTAACTGATGTCTTTGAAGGATTATCTAATTGTTTTGTCAAGGTCAATCTCTTATTCAAAGCATCAAGGGAAAAAAAATTTTCGTAACAAAAAAAAATTCCTTTACTTCAATGTTACACAGCCGTAGTGTAGCTTTGACATTTACTCGATAATATTAAAAACTACATATTAATTGTTGTTTTAAATTATGCTCCATTTATATGCATACTAAATAAGATAAATTGATTTTTTTTTCTTTAAAAAAACTGTTAATTTTTTTTTGTAAATGTAGTAGTTCGTATAACTGAACTTTACTAACTTAGCAACACAATTGTTAAAAAAAAATATTTTTTGACAAAAAATTTAAAACCGTTTGCAGAAATGTGTTGAAAATATGGTAAATAACAATCTCCCTTACAAAATAGCCTCCAGTGTTTGTTACAATTAATAGTGAATAGTTGTAATAATGGTGTATTTTTATGAAAAAACTGCTTTTATAATTGATTTAAAAATTTAAATTTTTCGCTTTCAGAAAAGAAAAAAGTAGCCATTGCATTAGAACTTTGAATGGTCTAAAAAAAGTGATGTCGGATTTTCACTATCTTTTCTAGTTTACTCGATCTAAACGGGACGGACGGACGGACAAACCACACAAAACTAATGGCGTCTTTTCCTCTTTCGGGGGCCGCTAAAAAACGTAAACCTGATACTACAAATCAAAGCAAAGATCAAATGACTGGGATTAACTTTTCGTCTGCAAGTCCTGAATATGTTTGGCACTTGACAGATTTTAAGCGCGAGATCATTCAAGATCATTTCTAGAGAGCATGATTATTACTTTATGAGATTGAAAGCAGTAGTACTAGTAACAACTAGTTTATAAGATTAAGGACCTAATCTTGTCAACAAGACGAAGATGCTAACCGGATTAAGTTGTTTTTAAATCTGAGTTGACGATCCAATAACTGAGAAGCCAGAAGCACAGCGTGGAGAAGACGAGCTAAGATGACAGATCGTATCAAGTCGATTACCTGGCGTACCACCACTGAGAGGTAATCGCTTTATCTGGGCATCTTTTAATAAGGAACTAGGACGCTTGGAAACCCAAATGTTCAGAGATTCTAGAAATAAACAGATTGTGGGCTGCCATAGAACCTGAGCTATTTAAATTTAATAGCATAAAAGAGAGAGAGAGAGAGAGAGAGAAAAGAGGAGATAAAAGGAAGAACGATGAGGAGAGAAAGAGAGATGATAAGGAGAGAGAGAGAAAGAAAGAAAATAGGGAGAGAGACATAAACAGGAAAGAGAGAGAGAGAGAGAGAGAGAGAGAGATATTTATTTGTACATAGAAACAGGATGAAGCAGAACGAGGAAATGAGACCATGGCGGAAAGAGTGAGAGGTAGAGTGATTAGAGGGTAAGACTGAGTGAGAGACAGAGTGAGAGACAAAGTGAGAGAATGGGATGAGACTGAAAGTACAAGACTGAGACATATACTGAAAACAAAAACGATAATATAGTCAGTGTCCACGGTACAATATTTTGATTTCAGAGAGGTGTGCATGTCTGAGAAAATTTGGCCTAATAGTCTTTAGAAATTAAAACCAATACGGATTCTTTCCTGGATAAAATGACAAATGAAAAACAAGAGGCCGAATTATCTCTCCTCTTTCTAAAGATAGGTCAAGAGGATTAAAGGGAGAGAACTGTTTTCCTCGTCTTCTCTATCACTATGCATCTTCACGTCCAAGTCATCGATGAGCCAGTAGGTCCAAGAGTTGTGCTTGACCTCTGGACAAGTTAAACCAACAGGTCAACTACTGCTTTTCCCTTGTAAATAGAATGCCCGATATAGCATTAAATATTAATTTAATGTGGGATGTGTTACTTGACAAACACGCCTTGCTACGACTTAGCCACCTACAAGAGAGGCTGGAGTTCGAATCCTGAATCAAGCAGAGTTGTGTTTCCTGACCGGAAGCATTCTTTCAGATACCCCCAAACCCCTCACACATCGGTCAACAAAAGAGACCTTGAAAGTTCGGCTATATAAAAGAAATTGAAAACAAAGTTGATACGTTAACCATAGATTTGCATTGCACATTCTAGTGATTTCGAGAATTGAAGTAAAATCGCTGTGTAGATATATCTGGAGATAGAGTAAAATCGCTGTGTGTTTTTTACTTTTTACTTTTACTGGTGTTGGGGACTAGAACTATGAGAAGCGAAAGTCTGAATGTCACAAAGTAACGAAAGTCTGAATGTCACAAAGTAACGAAAGTCTGAATGTCACAAAGTAACGAAAGTCTGAAGGTCACAAAGTAACGAAAGTTTGAAGGTCACAAAGTAACGAAAGTTTGAAGGTCACAAAGAGAGAGAGAGAGAGAGAGAGATGTTGGTTGTCTTAGAATATATCAATTAGATTAAGGGCAACCCAGACAATGTATGCAGTTCAGCCAGGTAGACTGATGTCTTGTCGTTGTACTATGAAACGTCTGGGGGACTGTGACATGTGAGCAATGAGAATGTTTGCGTGGTCAAGGTTTAGTGTGTTTTGTAGCGCCATTTTGTTTATTGAATACTTGTATGCGACAATGTACGGTTGAGCTAAAATGTATTTAATTAAAGGCTTGATTTTGGTATATTTAGTTGTAGAGAGAGATGAGTTAGAATTTGTAGACAGAACTGCAGACAATAGAAAGAAGTGTGATGTGGAAATGTACTCAGGGGCGGACTGGCTATATGGGCAAACGGGCAAATGCCCGGTGGGCCGGTACCAAATGGGACGGTCTGGTCGCGACCAATGATAAAAAAATTGTCAATGCACACAACTTAAAAAAAAAAGTGACAGCAACAGGACACAAAGGCCCGAACACATTTTCTTGTTGTTGTTTTTTAAAATTATTATTACAATTAATTTTGTTTGAAATTCAACAAGAATATCAAGAAAAATACACTCTACACTGTACGTATTATCATTTGCAAACGTTAGACTGTACTTTCTGCTATGCACGAGCGGCATAGACTGCTTTGATGTCTTCGAGGATGTGTTTGGTCTAACATTTTGCTGGTCGGCATGGATCTTTGATGGCGCTCCCATTTTTTTTGCTCCTTCCCTTCAGATGGTTCCATTGTCAGTTAACGAAAAAGAGGGATGTTAGAAAACATTGATATAATGCACACAAAAAAAAAATAAAAATAAAAAAAAAATAGGCACTACAATTAGCTCTTTAACAAAACTAAATAGAAATTAACTTGAACACATACACACAGCCGCGAAATTGTAAACCGCCCAACTTATTTACAGCTCAATATGGGTGTAATAAAGTTCTTCATTCTGCGATTTGAAAAAAATAGTAAGTTTCTTTATAATTATTTTTAAAAACATAGATCTAAAAATACTACACTTTAGACTTACAAAAAAATATTATTTAATTAAAATTTTTTATACTATTATAATTAATGGCAAATTTATGCCTAGTATGAAGTCATTAATGATGAAAATTATTACAATAATTTATATAGCGCTGTCACATCTGATATTTAATGAAAGGAGATTTAATTTATATTTTAAATAATGGATCATGGTATATTCATATATATCCAAATCGCGTTTTTGAGAATGTACTAGGACGAAGCAAGAGCTTTTCACAGTAAGTAAGTACCTCTTTAATTGTTCTGCTTTCTTTTATCTTTTAATGGAATGTGTTGCCTGAGTCAGCCAGGAAACAAATGATTTAGCATATTTTAAGTCACAGATCAACATGCATGACTAGATTGACACATGAGATGCGTAAGACGTAACAATCTTATTTTTTGAAGAAACGTCTGTAATCTATAAGTAATACCAAAAAGCTTCAAACTCATTAGGCTGCTATTGTATTGTTTATAGTTTTCAGCCTACATACATGTATAAATAGAATACATTATGTAATCCTACGAATGCATCCATCCAGTTTTCGATGTGTTTTTAAACTTTATATATTTTGTAGAGAATTAGGCTTACACTTATAATATAACACATGGGCGTAGCCGGGCCGGGAGGGGAGGGGTTCAAACCATCACTTGTCTCAAACCTCATTGACTGAAAGGGAAACTTTACTTGCTGCCCCAGTGCAGCCAACGTAAGCAAACTACAGTCACCAAATTTCATGAGCGTAGCCAAAAGGGATTTTATGGTTGCCCTCCCCTCCTCCAATACAAAAACTAAAGCATTTTACCATTTTCTACCAGTCGCTGAACTCCAGGAATAGCAATTTTTTAGCGGATGAGTAGCAGGCTAATTGCACTGTATTAACCTCAGAATATGCATTTTTTAAAGCTTAAAATAACGGAAATAATGCTTGGTTCCGGGGCTACGCCTCGGACCCCACTGGGGGAACTCACAGCGCTCCCCCGGACTCCCTGCCTGTTCCTTGGCGGTGTGTACTGTTTTTCCACAAATTATAGGAAGAGAGTATTCTAGGGTAGAAAAAACGTTTGAAAGAATGAAAGATCAGAATGTAATGAAGATTAATTACATATACACACACACTAATATATATATATATATATATATAT
Source organism: Biomphalaria glabrata (assembly GCF_947242115.1). NCBI lineage: Eukaryota > Metazoa > Mollusca > Gastropoda > Planorbidae > Biomphalaria > Biomphalaria glabrata. The sequence goes on from NC_074712.1 coordinate 18,608,565, forward strand.
ATATATATATATATATATATATATATATATAATATATATATATATTGCGGAGTGGCGTAAAAATACACACACACCGAAAATATATGACATGCCATTTGTGGGCTGGTTTATATGGTAATGCCCGGGCCGATTTTGATACCCAGTCCGCCACTGAATGTACTTGTATAACTAAACACTGAAACTGCTACAAAGTTAGACTTTTCTTTTCTATTATTCAAAATAAAATAAAACGGTAAAAACACACACCAAAATACTGGTGAAAACTGACTGAATATCATCAAGTTTGTTGCAAAGTCAATTAAAGAACATTCTCACTAAGGCGATTACATATTCGTGATTAAAGATTCGTGTCTGGACGTTTACAGTTTGAAGAGGAATCTTGTATTAGCGGGAAGATATAATTAAAGTCTGGCAGAGTGCTCATCTTAACCGCTACATTGAAGGATTCTTTTTCTGCAAGGGAGACATTTCCAGATACTCTTGTCAAGGGAGATAATGAATGGCATCAACACAATTTAAAACAACAACAACAACAACGAACGAATCTTTGAGATTTGAGTCTGGATTTTGATTCAATGGTCTTCCATGGATGGAGGTTAAAAGTGTGTTTTTTTTAAATTATACACGAGTTTCAATCAAGTTTTTATTGAAGCACACAAACACACACACATACAAAGTGTCAATCTTAAGCGTGTCAGTTGAAAGGAATTAAAAACTGCATTTTGCTAGGTACCTGCTTAGCTATCATAGAATATGTAGAGCGCCAGTGCTGAAATAAAAACCTTTATTGTAGTTGTTTGGCTTTTCATTTTCTGAAGTGGAAGTTGCAAAGTTAAAGCGATTAATATTATTGTCTAGAAGGATCCTCTCACGTGTTTTTTGACTGCAACTGAAAACTACTTCAAACTTAGGACCAAAGTGTCGACGTTTAAAAAAACATCACATGATCAAGCAAAAACATAAAATATAATTTACTTATTAATTGATAATAAAGAGAAAAGATATTGAAAAGTGATAGATAGATAGATAGATAGATAGATAGATAGATAGATAGATAGAGAGAGAGAGAGATAGATAGATAGATAGATAGATAGATAGATAGATAGATAGATAGATAGATAGATAGATAGATAGATAGATAGATAGATAGATAGATAGATAGATAGATAGATAGATAGATAGATAGATAGATAGAGAAAGACAGAAAAAAAACGGTGTTGGACAAATGAAGACAAGGAAAGAATGTCAAAGAGAAGTGAAAAGAGAAGAGGGTGAAAAAAAAAAGAAATAGACATACAGAGAGAAAAATTAAAATTATTCCAATGGTTTTCTGTTGACTTCTAAAGACGAAATGCCATGTCACTTTACAAGCAGGAAAGGTTCACTGTCAAATAAAATTGAAGAAACACGTGACCTGCACAAAGAATCAATAGCCAAACACAATTTACGGACGCTAACGGAGCGGATAATTTTAATTAACTTTTTAAAAAGCATAATTTGAACTTTTTTCTAAACATTTTTACCATTTTCTGGTTAGCGCTAATTTTATCGAATCCAGTAGTGCCATCATTTTGGGGGCCCGGGGGGGGGGGGGGCTTGACCTCTTTGGGGGCCCCTGCATTTTGCGTAATATTTAATATTTCATGTAAAAAAAATCCCCCCACCCTAGTTACGCCACTGATTGAATTAGATGTGCCCCAGGGTCTTACACAGGAAGTGGATACATGAAGCCTCATGTCACAGGCATGGGTTTCTGGTAGAGCGCGAGACTTGCCAGGCGGTGTCCAGTAAAATAACACCGGCTCTTTGATATCCGAGTTAATACAGCGAGAATGTAATTCGAATACACGGTGTTAGTTTGTGTTGATATTAACAACCTGAAAATTGATCGTGATGGAATGGTATCGTAGGAGTAAGTGTAGGAATGTAGCCTAGGAGGCAGAGTTCTTTACAGGGGACATCAAGGCAAATTGTTTGGTAGAATTGATGTCTCTTTCATGTAGACACTGAGGAGGGTGAGATTCTTCAAGAGAAGCTGATTTGGTAAAGGTCATACAGTAACAGGCTGGCTCTTGTTTATGTATTGGGTTCCATTTTGGTTACTTATAGTCAGTGGCGGCGTTACGGGGTGCGAAGGATTTTCATTATTCTGTCTCTTTACCTTCCGCCCTCTTTTATCTCTTCCCCCCCCCCTCTTTCTCGTCAGTATCTATCATGGGCGTAGCCAGGATTTTTTTTCGGGGAGGGTTTTGGGGGGGGGGCCGACCCCCCCCCCCGCCCCCGCGGAAATTTTTGAATATATATATATATATATATATATATGTGTGTGTGTGTGTGTGTGTACATAATTAATCTTTATTACATTCTGACCCTTTCGGAAGGGGCTCTGGGGGAGTTCGCAGCGCTCCGCCAGCGCGGGGCGAAGCCCCGCCGCTAGCACTATTTCTGGTATTGAAAGCCAACAAAATGCATATTCTGAGGTATCTACAGTGCATTATCTTGCTATTAAAAAGTTTTATTTCAAAAACCTAATGTGCTATTCTTACTGACTTAGACCCTCTCGGGCCGTTCGGCGCATTTTCCGGCAAGCTGTTTCCGCAACTCTTATTTTGCGTAATTCATTTTGTGTGAGAACATGTCCCACAAAACCTCATGCGACGCTCTGTCACAACCTTACTAAGGATTCGACTCCCAGTTCGGCATATGATTTCTTTGATTTAGACCCGATCTCTATGACTGACTCCTAAAATCTGTCTTAGCCATCTTTGTTGAGACACATTTAATGATTTTCAATTTCGGCAGAAGACTATTCACACTTTATTAATGGAGCCCAAGCCACTGGTAGAAATTTGTAACCTTTCTTGACTACGCTATTGGAATTACATGCCTGTATTTCGCTTTAGATTTTATATCGAAAAGGAAAGTTTTTTCGTCAAATAATCTGTTGAGGGGTTTTATTAAACTAAGAAATCTCTGGAGTTTTTTTTTTGTTTTGTTTTTAATTCAAAACCCCATTTAGCTACGATCTTAGAATTTGGTGACTGTAGTTTGCTTTAAAATAATATTGAAGAGAGAGGTTTTCAACTCTAAACGCTCTGTATGGGAATTTTAAACTCAAAACCATCTGGAGGGGTTTTAAACTTTAAAGAAAAAGCCATCTGGAGGAGGGGGATTTAAACTCAAAACCACTTTGGCTACGCTCATAGATTTTATAGTGTGTAATTTGCTTTTTTTTTATATTGAAGATGGGGTTTATCGTAAATTTTGGAGGGGGTTTAAAATCAAAATCTTCCTCAACTGTGCTGTTGGAATTTGGGGATTGTTGTTTGCATTTTTTTTGTTTTGTTTTATAGAAGAGGGGGAGATTTAACTGCAAAAACCTCTGGTAGGGGGGTTAAAATTCAAACCCCTCTGTAGGGGTTTTTTAAACTCAAAGCCCCCTGGTAGAGGGATTTGTATCTCAAAACCCCCTGATAGGGTTTTTTTAAATCTCAAAACCCCCTGGTAGGGGGATTTAAACTCAAAACCCCCTGGTAGAGGGTTTTTAACTCAAAACTGCCTCGGCTGTGCTGTGGTAAGGGATGATTTAGTATTAAAATCTCACCTAAAATAAACAAAATGAAAGCAAAAATCAGTCAGTTAATTCCGTCCCCCCCCCCCGCAGGGGGATGGATTTAATTTCGGGGGAGGGGGGGGGTTGAACCCCAAGAACCCCCCCCCCTGGCTACGCCCATGGTATCTATATGTCCTGCTTTACACAAGGATAAAAGGTACAATAATACCAAGACAGAATTTAAAATTTAGTACGAAAACATTTTGCGTCTGTTCCTACAATCAGTCAAGGTAATGTTGTTTCTGTTGTTGCTGTACTGGATATGGAACCAACTGTGACGACTCTGTGAATTACTTTTATTATGTTTGTATTTATGTTGTACTTTTCCATAGCCGCCTAGAGTGCCCCGTGCCATACTTTGTCGAAAGCTTTCTTGAAATCAATAAAGACATGGAAAAGATTCTCTTGGTTTTGGAGGTATTTCCAATAGAGTATTCTGAGATTTAGGATATGTTCTGTTGTGCTGTGACCTTGTCTAAAACCCGCTTGTTCATCTGATACAATTTTGTCTGCTATCGGACAACAACATAGCTGACAATGTATTGTTTTAGCTTCCAGAACTAGTCCGTCTTGAGAAGGTGAGGGGCTTTGACGAATTAAGTGTCAAAGGTATACACAGTGAGTGAGGCTTAGGTAAATAGTTTTAGTTATAGGATATTTCTGTATACGTGTGTTTTTCTGTATTATAACTTTCTTAATGTATTTCGTACGAAACAATATACCAAAATACATGGAATAATTTCATTAATTTTTTAAGGTCTTGGGAATTCTTTAAGGTCTTAGGAATTCTATAAGGTCATAGCGTTCATAAAGTTCAGTTGCACATACACAACGAGAGAGAGAGAGAGAGAGAGAGAGAGAGATTAAATGCAAGAGAGGTACACCCATATAATACTTCTATGTAAACGCACCATTTGAGAGGTACACCCTTATAGTGCTCCTATGTAAACGCACAACTAGAGAGGTACACCCATATAGTGCTCCTATGTAAACGCACAACTAGAGAGGTACACCCATATAGTGCTCCTATGTAAACGCACAACTAGAGAGGTACACCCATATAGTGCTTCTATGTAAACGCACAACTAGAGAATTACACCCATATAGTGCCTCTATGTAAACGCACCACTAGTTTATATCTTTAAAACAATCAAACAGAAAACACACCAACATTTTAAAGATTTTAATATGGCACGGAATCGATTTGGTGATTATGCAAATAAGAGGCAGACGTCGTTACATTTTTTGTTAAAGCTAATGACCTTGTAACAGGTGGTCTCTTTAGATGTTGTGCTGGCTATGGGTGAGTTCATGTCATACAACACACTAGCAATAACAACAAAAAGTACAGACAACTTTGATTGTGGCTGGACATTCACATGAACTGAAGAGGTCAAGTTTTGGTTCATTCCCAGAGGGCGGCATAATGAAAAACAAAGAGAGAATCGGTAATTGTGTTAAATGTTAGACGTAACTCTTGCTAGAGGAGTTGTTTTAATTTTATACAATAACTTTATTCAACAATACAGAAATAGGGAGCTTAAGACAGATACAGATATAGTAATATAGATTATCTTGCTGATAGAGAACTGGAGAATACACTGTAGACGCTTCGTAACCTTCTAGATTATTGATATTTATATATAAGTGAGGAGTTCTTCCCCTAAGATAAGCTTTTTTAAGGGATTTGTTGCATTACATTTTATTTGTTTTATATTTTGCTTCTTTAACTTAGTGTTTGTGTGTGTCTCCAAAGTAGCGGTTTTTTGGGTTGAATGGTCTGTCGTAATTCATTTAAATCTAGTCTAAGTCACGTGGGTGAGAGGAGACGAGGGCTATTCGAGAGACGTGAGACAGTAAGGACGTGTGTTTGTTACATCTTGTTTAATTATCATTTCGTTTGTTTGTACATTCACCTACTTTCAAATCTTTGTGTAAAGGTTACATCACGTTTTATTGAATGGAGAACTGAGTCAAGTTCGACCTTACAAATATCTCTCTCTACCATCTTAGTTCAGTTTCAAACTACAAAACACGAAACCTGAATGTTCATTTTGCTTCAGTCAACTATTTTTATTTTATAGTTAATCATGACTATTTTCTATTTTTTGGGCGGAGGGGGCTAAAAGTGGCTGTGTTGGCCTGAAGCCTGTAACCCCAGAGTGGCCAAAAGAGGTCGTGTTTTGACATGAGGCCTGTGACCTTCATTTTTGTTACACTGATATGGGATTTCCCGAATTTGACTATAGATTGTGTATTTAGTTGTAACATCTGACAATACCGGTTTGCCATACTATTTTTGAATGTGTAAATGTTTTGTAAAAATGTAACTTTTGTTTATTTTATGTTGAAAAAGCAAATGAGTTGATGGCCAGTTTAATTTGAACATTTATTTGACTTTCTATAAGCTTCATGGAATCCCACTTCTAGTCATCCGTTCGGTAAAGCTGAATACTAAGTTGAATTCCTCAGAGTCAAGGCTAGTAAAATATGTCAAGTTTGGGAGTACCCCAGGATGCATAACATCAGGGTAAAAATATACTGCCTAGAAATCATTTGAGGCTATATCAACTAATTAATCACAATATATAAAATACAATAATGATTAAAGATATACTTAGCCCAAAGATCTCCAGAGCAGGGCACACTTCTCCCGAGTACCCCAAGACAGATGACTCATAACTAACAGAAAAATATATACAGTTCACAACACAGGTCCAGTGGTCAAGCTGGTAACTCAGGAGCAAGTGGCAACTAAACACGGTCTACATGCCCTTATATAAACTTCTTATGGGGAATCACTCCTGCCTTTACAAGTAATCAAAAATACTATTTTCCCCATTATGTCACAGATCCCTTAACTCAAGAAAACATCAAGAAACTAAAACAAATACAAAATAGAGCAGTGAGATAATTAAAACAAACGAATACTCAATTTGATTACAGTAACACCATTAGTAAAATCACTAAACTTAGGAGACACTTCAGGAGAGAAGAATAAAAAGTAAAGTAGCTATAACACATTAAACCATAACTTACAAATACAAAAACAAAACCTAATAAAATAATAAAATACTCAGAAAGACACAAAGATAGAAGCAATATAGTTATTTCATACGCTAGAACAAATTCATAGGACGTAAGTATCTTCCTGTTTTGAAGTAACGTCTGTACTATCTCACAAGATGAGAATTGAGAGTTGAAAGTCAGTTTTTGGTATAAAGTGTATGCTAGTAAAAGTGTTTTTTAAAAGGAGAATTATTAGGTTCATATTATTGTTAGAAATTGGTTTTTAAGCCTTAGGTTACTACCATTTGATTCATTATAATAATAATAATGATAATAATCTTTATTATCCATATAGAAATTTGGCTTACAATTTATGCATAACACCAAACAAAACATAATAACTATATAGATAGTTTTGTGTATTATACCTTATGAAAATATATTATTCACATATTTCGTACATGTGTATACACATTTTATATGTACATTAATTTATTTCTTTTATATGCATATTCATTTATGTTTATTTGGTGACTGACCCACACAGTTGTATCAGGGTTTTTTTTTTTGTTATAAAGTCTACACCCGCTTTCAAAGTATCTCTGCATTCTTCCCTCCACAGATTTGTAGGACTAGCTAACAAAGAATATAATCAAAGCTTCAGATTCCTATGAAGAAAGAAGACACTCTAGACCAGTGAAGGTTTGATTACATCGCCAACAAAGAAATTCACTGTTCACGGCGACTCCATCCAGATAGATAATATAATATCATACGTTCGTTGAATCATATTCCAAAGCAATATCACACAGTCGACAGAGAAGTCTAGACAAAATATTTTTGTTCCCCTCTTAAACCTAATTGTTAGATGACAAATCTATTTCAAATACAAATGGCTCAGATCAAGATGTCGACAATACTCCCTAAGAAACAAAGGGAGATAACAAAATACACTTTTCTTCCAGAAAAGTTTTTTTTTTTTTTCTGTTTTCGAAACGTTTCTCCATCGAAAGGTAAATAATGAGGTGAAGATGAACATTGTGTTTTTTTTTTTTTTGTTTTTTTTTCAAGCTTCTAACTTGCTCTGAACCAGATCTACTTAGCTTTAGAATGTGATTTGGCGTGAAACAATTCTAGAGCCAAGTGGGATGGAGTGAAGAGACTTTGATGGGACAACATTGTACTGGGTACATTCTTAACAGCACGAGAATAGAACATCTTCATCGATTTTAAACATTAAACATCAAGAAGGTGCATAGAGGATACATGTACAAGATGTGCACTGTAAACACTTTCTGGGTGTACAGAGATTATACGTACAGGTGTGTACTAGAGACGAACTTGTTACAGCCTCTAGAGAAGTGTACTTCTCTTATACAAATAGACACACTTTTCCTTTATTCAGACAAATATTCATAGAAAATGTTCAATCTTGAGATATTCTTTGATTAATATTTTTCTTAGCGCAACCTTAATGCTCAGTGATATGGTCTAATCACTTTTGTGGACAAATTTGTGTGCGTGTGGGGGGGGGGATGGTGGTATCTGGGTGGTACCTTTTCAAAAGCTATTTTTTTTTAAAAATAAGTTACTGGAGTCTAAATTGGATCTCTCGAACCTCCATGGTAGAGGGTTCATTGTTGCATACCTGTGCTACTCAAATACGTAGTCTATTTAAAAAATAGGTTTTATAGTTATCTATCGTTAGTTTCAAAATGTTAGCAAACGACCCAATGCTATATGGGTTATCTTCCCTTAACTTAGTACATTTTCTATCTATAAAACAAAATTAATTAACTTTGACTAAATGATTTAACTAATTGGTTAATTATTGGATTGACTCGTGCGTCGGTATCGACACTAAATAATTGTGGCAAAGTTTCAACTTTATCCTAGAACAGGAAGAGGGAGTAATCACGTGTAAAACTTTCCACCCAGACAAAGTTAAGATAAACTTGAAAAAAAAAACAACTTGGCATGACTACATAGAATATAGAATGTTGTGATCACACAATGAGTGCCCATAAGTGTCATTCTCATTAACTTAGCGGTGATAGGATTGGATGAGAAGAGAGGCACTGTTTCTTCTGAAACACATTCACCGCTATGAATAGCTGGTTCCGTAATGCCGTGTTTTTTTTTTAAATCCAGAACTTGAGTAATTCTCTACCCAAAAATATACAGATCCTTAGAAAGTTCAGATTTTTAAGCTAATAGCTCGTGACTCTTTTTACAAGCATAAAAGTATAGAATAGTATAGAAAAATAAAAACATATATATTACAAAAATAATACTGTGTATACATATAAGTTAAGAAAAAAAAATGTACAGGATTTCTATATGTCCAATTGTATGTGGAAATAGGCCTATGCTGTGTTGTAACTGTCTGTTGGAATTGGGTGTACGGCTGACTAACCAGATTGTTTGTAGGTAATAGATTCCGTCTAGCTTCCAATGTTGTCTACACACACACACACACAGTCTCACCTGTTCTCTCTATCAATTCTCTGTTACTTGGTCCCTCACTAGTTTACATTGCTATTTTGTCTACCCCTCTCTCTCTCTCTCTCTCACTCTCTCTCTCTCTCTCTCGATATTTCACTCTCTCTCCCACACAAACATTGCTTGTTTCAGTCTGCCTCTCTGTCTGTCTGTCTGTCCCTCTCTCCGTGTTTCTTCATAGACAAACCTTGCTTCTAAGTCCTCGGTTTGGTCTTTAGGTTGTATGTTCATTACAAAACTACTTTCTCTGTATCTCCCCAACCATTCTCTCTCCATCTCTTCATTACAAAACTACTTTCTCTGTATCTCCCCCCACAATTCTCTCTCCATCTCTTCCGTTAGGTTTCCATATCTATATATCTCTATCTATATACATTATTTATATATATATACGTCCCTATCACTGTATTATCTGCCCCTGTAGCACTACCGTCTACCACTCACGTGACTAGATATTTCTCTCATACCGTAATCTGCAATGAAGTGTGTACACATTGTTAAACTCATTATAGAGCGATCTTTCCTGCTTCAGTGTACACACACACACTTCTCACCAGACCGTGATGATACACACACACACACAGGCCAACAAGATATCTCTAATAGCAGCCTTCTCCTCGCCCACAGCAGAGATATTCAAATACACTTCAATCGTGGTCTGAGAAATATTTGTTTGAATGTTGTCAAGAAACTTGCGATGTTTATGTTTGAACTTTGTGAGTAAAGACTGAAGGAAACACAGTTCAAGTTATCTGGTAACAACGAGAATTGGCTAACACAATGAAGGTCATGAGCTTGGATCCTTGTTACTTTTTCACGAATGGACAAAGTGGGACCTTAATGAAGGACAAAGTGGGACCTTCTCTTAATGAAGGACAAAGTGGGACCTTCTCTTAATGAAGGACAAAGTGGGACCTTCTCTTAATGAAGGACAAAGTGGGACCTTAATGAAGGACAAAGTTTGACCATAATGAAATAAACTAAGTGCTGGACCAGCGGTTCTCAACCTTTTAAGCTCGTTGACCCCTTTTTACAATCCTCCACTCTGCGGCGACCCCCACCCACACAGCAGTAGAAGAATAGACAGAAACAATCCATTTTTTCGATGGTCTTTGGCGACCCCTAGCAAATCGTCAATCGACCCCCAAAGCGGTCGCGATCCACAGGTTGAGAACCCCTGGAATAAACAAATAAGCTCTAACTCATCTCCTGATTTCATGAAAGAAACCTTTGACTGTAAAACTTGTTCTCTTTTAGACAGTTTCTTATCTCCCCCTCCCATTTCAATATAAACACAATACTAACAATGTCTATTCTGATACGATTCTGTTACAATTTCTTTCTATTCTAACCCATTCATTGTGACTTCCTTTCCTTACTATTTATATCCCTTTCTATTGTTATCCTTGTAAGTTTAAAAAGAAATATTTTTTCTTCCTTTCTATGTAGCTTCTTTCTGATTTTACTAATTTTGTTTTGATGCTTTTCAGATTTTATAATTATTTAAAACCTTTCAAATTTAATCCATTTTCTATTTCATTCCTTTCTTCATTCAGACCTTATGATCTATGGGGCAGATGATGTAAATGTCATCTGTTTCTATGGCCCATGGTTAAAGAAGGTGTCATGTGGCCAGCGCAACGACCAACCGCCTTTACTTTTCCCAACTAATGTCACCGATTAGAGCTGCGTGGACTCAGAGGCACCCTGAAGATCCCGAAAGTACAAAATCCCAGTCTTCACAGAGAATCAAACCCAAAGATCAAAGGTTCGGGAGCCAAGCGCTTAACCACTCAACCACCGCTTCCCATTCCTTTCTTACATTTACACACATTTCACAATGTTCAGGTGGACTGCCGCTTGTTTAGAGCACTACACATAGATATCGATATATCGGTTATAAAATGAAGTTCTGAATAAAGTGTAGTCCGTTGTATCAGTGCCTGCTATATAGAATGCAAAGGTAAGAAGATCGAATGTTACAAAAAGGAGCTTACCTTATAGAAAATAAAAACAAACTAGAAGCTAGTATCCAGATGGGTGAGAATAGTAATCCTTTATGTGGAGTTACGATGTATGCCAAGAATGTTTCAATGGTGTGTGTATTTGTTCAGGCGAGCAACTGATTCGAGTTTGTGGGTAGTGTTCTCATTGCCAGTCTAGTTTCGTTATACCATGAGACCACTGAGCAACACGCCGCTGTCAATGGAGTTAAGGTGAAAAAAAGAACTACAACTTAGCACAGTTGGCGTTCCACGCCAGAGTCAGGAGGAGTTACAACACATGCTACCTATGAAAAGTATTTTAGAAAATCTATTGTGACTTGCCAACTGGGAAACTTTTTAAAACTGAGAATGTTTCAACGATTTTGTCTCGGTTGTAAATGCCTCGCACACACGCGCGCTTCTGCTTTACATAAACTCTTAGGATATGATAGAGTGCGTCCTTTTTATTAAATACTTTCGTTTGTTATTAGTTTGCTCCAAATTTTTATTTAGCCCATTGCGTGTGAATAGCGCAACAAAGTAAGCGGCGCGAGAAGGCATCAAGTCACCACGTGAGAGAATGTAGAAGCGTGTTTACAAAGATAAAAGTAAAACTTAACACAACATGATTGTAGAATACGAAGATCAAAAACTGTTTTGCTTGGTTTTTTTTTATTACATATCTTATGTTCAATATTCACAGCTCAAGATGGCTATTCAAGTGTTCATGATTTGGCCCTAATATTACGTTCTTGGGTTCATGAATTCAAATCCGAACAATATTGACTGAAAAACTAAGAAGATTTATAATTAGTCGATTAAACCATTAAAAAATGTAGAAAAAGTGAAAGTTACAAAAAAAAAAAAGAGATAAAAAGAGGAAAGAGTGAAATAGATAAAGAGAGGAAGTGAGTTAACTATAAAGACAGATAGAGAGTATATGAAGCTAAGATAAGAAGTAAATAAGAGAAAGGGGATAGAAAAACGTATATTAATATATTGTCAAGTGAGACCATTCTTCTTAAGTTTCATTCAGTAAGCTTCGGTTCAATATCTCTTCCTTGGTAGGTGGTAGACCCACAGCAAACTTGTACATTAAATCTCAAATAAAATATTCCCAAGTCTACATTATAGTTTAAAATCGGGCCCTTCAACCAAGCAATAAGTTTCTGTCACTCAGTCACAAGCCCCACCTATTTCCCCACCATTTGTAGTAACAATTACTAAACATTTAAAAAATGGAAATAATTCTAAAGACTTTATCCCTACTTCGATCTTAAGAACAGAAATATCCGCTTGCTTTTTAAAGTCTAGATATCCAGCACTAAGATCAACGTAGATACTTTTACTTCAAGTTATTTCAGCCATAGGAAACATGCGTTATAACTTGTCCTTGGCAAGACCTTTTCTCTACTTCTATTAAACATGCGTTATAACTTGTCCTTGCCAAGACCTTTTCTCTTCTGCTATTAAACGTCTCTCCTTGAGCTCTCTATCTTTCCGTTCATCAGATTCCCAAATAGAAATTTCTCTCCCAATGTCTCTTGTGTTTTATGATCAATTAAATAGAATTTTCAGGCGTGCGCCTTTTAATCTAATTGGCGGCCCAAAGTGGGTTTAAAACAGGACAGATAACTCCGTTTGAAAGAGATAGCCTTGTAACGATATTATTTGGGGACAGGAGTTGAGCCCCTTGACCATTCATATTGTCACTCGAATGAAAACGAATTTCGGAGTCGTTGAAGAACAAGGAAGATTTGGGTTTTTGTTTTGGGGTTTCTTTGGGGGATAGAGGAAGGATAAGTATGTAAGAGAGAGAGAAGGGGGGGGGGTTACATATCAAGGAAAAGAGAACACAATAGCAGCGGACACTGAGTTCAAGCTAGTATTAGTCGTTCAAACGTATGGGGAATATATGCATGAACAATAAGTGTGTATGTATGTGTGTGTGTGTGTGTAAGAGAAAGGTGGGGGGGAGAGAAAGACAATTATTTTATATGTAATTGGCAACATTAAAGCGCCCTTGACCCATGATGATAATGCTTAGATTACAGTGAAAAATCTCCCATAGCGAAAAAGAACTAATCACCCACATGTTAAAGTTATTCGTCTTAAAGGCAATGTCTTCGATTCAGGATGTGTTCAGTGTTGGACATGGCCACGCTAACCCAGTTGTGAGCTGTATATTAAAAGTTCAAATGTATCGCCTGCATGTTTGAGATGTATCATTTTTAACAAACTGAAAAGCTGAAATCAACCGGATATGATCGAAACTCACAGGTGGAGATTTACATTGAGAATTGGACGTCTACTGTGTAGGCTTCGTATTGGTTTAAGATATTCAAGAGAAAGAATAAAAAAGAAATGTTTATGTATAGTCTTCAAGAATGATAGTACTAGACTGCTTAGACGTATTCTGTAAGTAACTCATTAGAACAATGCTGTTTAGTTTCATAGAACGATCATGACTTTACAAAGTGTATGCTATTAAAAAAAAACACAGACAAAAAAAAAAAACACACAGACGAAAAAACAACACCACTTAGGCGCCTGTGTGTATTAAAGGAGAAACTTCCGTTAGACGGGTAAAAAACAGCTAGGACTAATGAAGGCCTTCGGTTTCGTTAAGGATCATCCATAAATGACGTTCGCACTGAAAGGAAACGTTGTCGGTCTTACATTGACTTATGTTGTCAGGCAGGAAGGGAAGGGGGAAGAGGGAGAGAGACGTAGCCGTCCATCAGAACACTGGGATTGGCATTCAAACTAAAAAGTGATATATATATATGTATGTATAAATGTACTTTATAAAGCACTGTTCACAAGTATAATGTGTGCACAAGGTAACATAAAAAAATAAACAAAACAGGCGCGTTGTGCTGGTGTTCTAATCTAAAACAAAAGTTTTCGACAGATAGGTTTTAATGTTCTTTATGAATGTGGTGGAGAGTATTTTGCGTAAAAAATGTTGGGCACCCGTGGTTACACTATCATTACATTGTTGCTCCGAATCCGAAACTCCATTGGTAACGAACCATGCTAAGAATTACTCCCTTAGAGCACGGAAGAGAAAGCGGGCAGTGAGATTTAAGGTCCCCTCGTCCCCGTATATGGACAGCCCTAATGCTCTCATTCCCTTGTTCCAATCGTCCCTCATGCAAAACGCGACACTCATAGAGAATGTGGTCTACTGTTTCATCGTCCTCTACGCAATGGCGCACCTTGTGTCGTAGTTCTCCCTCCACGGTCCAAAGTACGCGCCTATTAGACATTTTCCGACTCGGAACTGGGCTAGGACGGTCTGTTCCTCACGGCAGAGCTCCCACCATGCCTCCTTTCGGTCTGGTCTACTCAACTGCTTCTGAAGCTCTCGGCCCTTATCGGAAGCATCCCAACTGTCTTTCTTGCTCTGGACAGCTAGTTCAACTTAACCGTTATAGTGTTAAAGTTCCCTCTTAGGTCAGCCACCGCACCTCCGTGTAGGAGTATAATTATCTAACTAATGAACAAACTTTTTTTAAAGCCAAAATGAAATTTATTGAGTACATGTACACAGATTAAAACTTCAAAGTAGATATTTGTATAAATACATAATAATAATATACTGAACAATCGAGACCTAATATAACTCACTTAAAATTTAACATAAACACACGCCTCTAACTTTTTGTTTTAGGCGAGGATTTAAATTACATCAATCTTTTACCCTTATATATATATATATATATATATATATATATATATATATATATATATATATATATATAAAGCACCCACAAAAGAGGCAAAGAAAAGAGTCCTAAGGATTCCTATGATGACAAAGCTAAAATTGAAAAGCGCAAATTCTGATGTTTTCCAAAAAAAAAAATATCTAATTTATATGACCTAATTTCGTTGTTACATCAGAATTTAATTAGCTAATCAGAATACCCGCATACACTCCATAACAGCTACAAAAAAGTCAAACATTTAAAGCCCCGTCGAATCTTATATATATATATTTTAAAATCCTCACTACAGAATTGCTAGAAACTTGGCAGTTGTGAAAGATGTCCAAACGAAGGTGAAGATGATTGACATTTGATGAAAACATTCTCCACGAAGACACACCACGAAACATCTTTGAGAAGCGATGCAGCCAGGACTAGAGAAGAAACATGTCAGAAATACAGTCAGTCGAGACATTTCAGCCCCCCCCCCCTCCTCCCGAAGCTGTTTAAATAAACTGGATAGAGCAGCACCAGATGGTGTACAGGTGGGAGTTCAAACCTCGCTGAGACACTTACTGAACAAACCAGCTGGACAGACTGTGCAGAGTATAAGACACACACGCAGACATAGCTAAACACAGGCGATGTTCACTAAATGATTCTATTGAAGAGGTGTTTGTGTGTACTGATAAGTCTGTGTGTACTGATAAGTCTGTGTGTACTGATAAGTCTGTGTGTACTGATAAGTCTGTGTGTACTGATAAGTCTGTGTGTAAATGTCTTGGTAATCAAAATGTGTTCACAGCTTTGCATCATTACAAAGTCTGACTCAAATATACGGGCATCCAATCAAAAGGTTAAATTAAGGTAAAGACTTTTAATGACATTGAAATAATATTACCTTTCTAGCGGCATTAGTATGAAAATTCCAGTAATGTTTTTATCATGCTGTCTCTCTGTCTGCTGTCTGTCTACTTATTTCAGTGGATCTCAACATACAGATTAAAAATCTTTGCGGCCATTGAGAATCGAATCGATGTCCGATATTTGTCAGCCAAGTGTTCGTGAAACAGTCACGTAGTTTCGAATTCCCAGGTAAATATATATCTCTGTCTGTCTGCCTGTTTGTCTGTCTGCGTGTCTGTCTGCGTGTCTATCTATCTATCTATCTATCTATCTATCTATCTATCTATCTATCTATCTATCTATCTATCTATCTATCTATCTAATCTATCTATCTATCTATCTATCTATCTATATATCTATCTATATATCTATCTATCTATCTATCTATTGTTATCTTAAGTTTCTATTCCTAACCTTGGACACGTATTAAGTCCGTCTTAAACAAACACCAGACACTGAAACTAGTTGCAGAAGAGTGCAGGCTAACACACTTTGTATCATATAGAATAATAATGAGGCTTGTCTTCGAGTCCGAAGATTAATGAGGAAATGAAGTATTTCCCTTGGCTAGGCAGCCCCAGATGTGGCCTAAATATTTTGCCATATCTATCGCAGGATAACTATTGTCCGCCGGTGGTCGATTAAGATTTTCTTTTCGCCACCTACGTCTGTCCTCGGCAGCGGCATTTCGTTTGGTCTCAAATGTGTATCCCGCGGCCTTAGTAAGTGACCTCCAGCTGTCTCGATAGGAAGCCCCATGCCACCAGGTGCTCTCCTCTATGTCAGTTAAAGCAAGTTTCTATTATGACGTACAACTCCAGTTCGTTATCCCTGTACGTGAGGGAGTAAGGTACAGTAGCACCGTGAGAGTATTTTTAGTTTGTTCTGCTGTCATATTCTGTCACCTTCACAATGTGCTCACACTGCCGTATTACTACCCACGCAATGTTTTATGCACTCCAGATTGATGTCACGTTGGTCAAGGGATCAGTATTCAGAGATATGGATAACTATTTGGGGTTTTATCCCCTTAGACAATTGTACACGTTATTTCTCCACACCCATTCTCGGATCAAGTTGAAATTTGAAACAATTATTTACTGTACCAAAAAAAAAAAACCTTGAACGAACAAAAAAAAATATTAACAAAATAGTCAATAAATTATTGGCAATGAATTATTTTGTTTGATATATAAAAGGGAAATTACTTCTATATTATTGAGATAAATAGTTGTAAATGTAAACGATTTTTTTTAAAAAAAGTAAACTTATTTTAAAAAATCAGGATTTGACTATGTCTGGGTGAGAAAGATAGAGATGGTTAGGAGAAATGAAAGAGAAAATAGAGAATCTTTTCCATCTAGTTTACATGTTAACATTAAATTGAAATGTTGATCAGACTCGAATCAAACGGAAACACGGACATTACATCCCAGACGTCGTGGTACAAGACCATCAATCCAATGACATCATGCTTACAGCCTTAATCCATCAATGTTTAGATTGATTTAAAACTTTATCCAAGTAAAATCTTCATGCAAACAGCCTCTCCGTGCTAAACGACGTCATTATAGGGAGGCCAAATAGCCTCTTCATTTTAATTTAGATCATAACATGAACTTGAAGCGCTAGTCCTCACCATTTCAAATTACGTCATAAGGAGGACTTCACACAGAGCCTCTACCACTTAGATGACGTCATAACGAGGTTTTCAGATAAAATCCTCTCCAATTCAAGTTGCGTCATAAAACAAGAACGTCATTCACACAGCCTCCACTCTCTTGATGCTTCCTTCCATTTCCAATGACGTCTTCCCAAGGATTCCTTCCATTTCCAATGACGTCTTCCCAAGGACGTCCCAACGTGACAGTAACGACCCGATAGCACCAAAGAGAAAAACCTTTTCTACATAACTTAATCAAGATAACGGTTCCTTCACGTGACCAAGCCCCGCAAAGCGTTAAATTACTGAGCACCGGGCAGCCCCCCATGCGTTCGCTATGTCAACAGTTTTGGCGGGAAGACGCTGTTGAAAATGGCGAGGTCATCATTTCTGACCCAGTCAGCCACTTCTTGTTGTCGCGTGGGACTCACGACTCTCCAGAGACTTCTGCTTCCACTAATCGATTCCAGCAAATGTTGTAGTTCCAGTCTTCTGTCTAGTCTTTCTGCTGTAACCTTCCCTCTTGAACAAACACGTAACAGAAGAACTCAATCCGTTGGGCCAGGTTACACGAGAGATTCATCAATAAGTTATCATCTTTTGTATTCCTGAGAAGTGCTTTTATTAATGGTAGTTGTATCTGAATGGATTGTTTCAGATCAGAGTTTTTCAGACTCAGTCTTCTTCATCAAGAACTCCCAGGTCAGAGGCACATCTTTTTATGTATCAGAACCATAGACTGGTCGACAGGAGTTTAGTGTCGGACACATTTCTGTGCGTGTAAAAAATATGATCTTCAATTTTTGAAAATAAATTGTTGCATTCAGTCTAGATCTATTTTTTAAATAAAGATTTAAAAAAATTAACCTATTAGTCAATTAATTATTGGTAATTAATTATTTAGGTTAATATCGAAAAAGGGAAATCACTTAAACATTAAGTTTTGTTTTTGTTTTTTTAAGTGTTTAAAAATATTTTGCTTGTTATTGTTTGTCTCCCTGGGCTTTGGTTGACGTCGCATCGCTTCTCTAAGTGTTTCAATTGAGTTTGTTAGGGATACTTTTCACCAGAAAAAAAAAAAAACTAAACTGAAAGCAACTTTATAACAAAACAAGGTTACAAAGACAGTTTGTGTGGCAACACAAACTCAAAATCGGTCCACGAAGTGATTCACCTAGATTCTTCACCAGGATTCGAACACGGGGCTTCTGGTTCCAAGTGCTTTTTAACCCCTCAGCCACAGCATCTCCATATATTCATTTAGCGTACACTTATAGTTTAAAAAATAATAATTATTAACCTTATCCATACATTCAAAATTATGAACATGTTACATGTAATAAAGAGAAACTAAACAAGATTGATCCTTCTAACAAAATGAGATAAATTGGCAACAAGATAAGTTATTGCCTTAATAATTACAATTTGGTTGAAATTATTAATACATTTATAATATATGGGCTCTGTTTGGTCTTATTTAGACTGTCAAGTTTAGGCCCCTATAATAAATATTTGTCAAAACGACGCGTTATGAAGGTGGATTTTTTTAAAACTTTCAACTAAAACGAAGTTCGTATTTTTAAAACAACATTTGAATCAATATTCTATTCCACGAGTTAGTTAATAAATTGAAAATCTATTTTATAATGATCCATTGATACTTTTTCCATTGTGACCTCAGATGCAATTTTTTTTGTACCAATGCGCGAATCTATGAATGAAGCTTGATTATTAATGAAGAAGTCTCTGACCTTTTTAAAAGACTTACCTCCCCTGAAGTTTTTCATTGAAAAGTGGTGCATTGTTTTGAAAAAACTGCTTGGATACATAATTTTAAAAATTAGATGGTTCACTTTCGGAAAAGAAAAAAGTAGCCGTTGCATCAGAACTTTGAATGATCTAAAATAATGTTCTAAAATATCATGATGTCCGATATTCATTTTCTCTTCTAGTTTCTGAGATCTAAATGGGACGGACGGACAGACAGGCCACACAAAAACTAATAGCGTCTTTTCCCCTTTCAGGGGCCGTTAAAAAAGTTTACATTGGCTACCTGTCATAATAGGAACACTTAGATCTATAATAGTAATTAATTAGTGCGATTATAATCTAGATTTAGGCTATGACTATTTTTATACTGCTGGTAATTGCTGTATATTACAACACTCTATCGGACAAAACTTTCCACTTGACAAATTAGGCCGGCCTAAATTTAAATATCTAGGTCTGTGGTCAGGACATAAGAATTCATGGGGATACCAATACTAACCTAGTGGAGATTTTTATTCTAAACATTAATCACAGTAGTCTGCTCTTTGTTTTTGCAAAAGCTTGTATCAACTCACTCAGTCTGTTTGTCTTTCTGTCTGTCTGGTAAAAAGTTTTTACACGTTCTTTCTTCGACACTCAATCTCGGATCAAGCTGAAATTTAGCATAATTTTTTCTTGTACCTGACAACACAAGAATCAATTTAAAAAAATATCAATTTAGTTAATTAACTATTGGTAATAAATAATAGTGTTTGGTATCTCGATCAAGGGAAATAAATTCTACTTGACTGAAGTAGTGGTATAAGCTGCATTAGTCCCCTTTATAGGTCGCCGAAAAAATTTAAATTCAAACAAATAATATATTTGATTCGGCAGTGCTGAAAAAGGCGGCACACCAATTCTTATAAGGTTTATAAAAATATCTATCTCTTAAAATACTTCCATATTCTATTCACAGGATACACGAAAAAAGGATTACATATTACGACTAAATTATAAGACAAGACAGTGGGTTATAAGTTTCATATTTAGCTCAAAGGCAATAAAAACTCTCTTGATTACGACATTCCAATTAAGCACTAGAGTATACAGCTCAAAAGAGTATCACTATATAAATATTGTATTGAACTAGAGATCAATATAACTCATATGTATATTCTCGAATATATCAAATTTGTTTTCTTTCACTCTGATTGACAACGTACAACCTTCATTCAATAAATAACTCGTGTACGTCATAAACTGTTTACCAAGAGCTCTGGAGCCCATCAATCAGATCTCAATACCGAACAGATTCCATTCAGACAAGAATCTATCGGTCAACAGTAAGTTCTGGAGGTTTGAATGCTCTCCTTTATATGTAGGGATTGTGTTCTTTTTTTTTTTCTCATAACAACTATATTTAGGCGTTATAATTACTCTAATTAACTTGCATAAATTCATGATGCTGTTATAGAACTAAAAAAAAAACAGTTTTAAGTATCCCCCGTGGTTTATATTCGAGTCTGTGTTTTCTGTGATGTGTTTCTCATATTGACAATGCATTCTTGAAATTCTATTTCCAATGTAATATAAACGCGGCCTTCAGAAAACAGCAACGTCTGCATGCGAGACATGGAATTCATCCGTAAAAAATCGAGAAAAGACTAAATGTGGGTCAATGAAAATGGCTAAGACGGTTTTTAGGAGTCAGTTACAGAGATCGGGTCCCAAACCAAAAATCCTATGCCAAACTGGGACTTAACTACTTAGTGAGGATGTAACAGAGCGTCGCGAGCTTTGCAGGACATATTCTCTGAAAAATGAGAGTTGCGATGACATGGAGGCCAATACGGGGAAAGCGCAAAAAGGGACGTCCTCGAATAACTTGGCGCTATACCTTCATGGAGGACCTCAGAGCGGTGGAGACCAGGTGGGAAGTGGCTTCAGACATAGCCAGTGACACACCTTCATGGAGGACCTCAGAGCAGTGGACACCAGGTGGGAAGTGGCTTCAGACATAGCCAGTGACACACCTTCATGGAGGACCTCAGAGCGGTGGACACCAGGTGGGAAGTGGCTTCAGACATAGCCAGAAAAAAATCTTTATGGAGGCCGCTTGCAGCTCATTGCGCCGTACGGTTCGGGAAAATCTGAGTCTAAGTAAGTCTAAGTAAGTCAGTAAGTCTAAGTAAGTCTAAGTAAGTCAAAGTAAGTCTAAGTAAGTCATTTCAGAAAAAGCAGCCAAACGTTTCTCTCTCTGACTCTCTGACGTCTTATTAGCTTATAAGTCACAGCAGTTCTTCCTTTAAAAGAGAAGATAATTACGCCCATGTGTCAATCTAGACGTGCAGGCTAATTAGAGATGTAATACTCTTCTAAGTCATTAATCTTCTGGCTAATTCGGGGAACCTGTTCCATGATCTAAAGGCATTAAGGAAAGAAAGACCACTTTTATGAATTTGTCCCAACCCAAATCCATAATTTCATACACATTATATTTCATACACGTTATATTTCATACACATTATATTTCATACACATTATATTTCAAACACATTATATTTCATACACATTATATTTCAAACACATTATATTTCATACACATTATATTTCATACACATTATATTTCATACACATTATATTTCATACACATTATATTATCCAACACTCTTCCAACATTCTCCTGGCATTATATCCTGTTATATTGTATTGACACACACACACACACACACACCATTTTAAAGATGAATTGTATTAGACAAAATCCTCTAGCACTTCTTCCATCTCACGCTACACACTATCACTTGTGGCAATAGTTTTTGGCAACAGAAAATCGATGAGTTGAACAGAGAGAGTGAAATGACAGACAATAATGACAGACGTTCAAGTGTCACGAGAAGAAAGCAGCAGATTTAGACACGGGTCAAGTCAATTGTTTCAACTCATTAGCAGAGAGAGGGTGGGGGGAGGGAGGAACAACTAAGTTTTAAAGAGGAAACTACTCATTTATAGAGAGAGGGAATGTTTTAAATATAGAAATGAGAAATCGTTTATGTAGAAAAGGATAACTCGTCTGTAATGGGGGGAGAACTCTCCATATTTATGTATTATTTATAAGATTTCTTGTAGGGAATATATAAAATATAATATACAGAGTAAGTCTAGTATGGATAGAATCCATCAACTTTTAAAGAGCGAGAGACTATTGTTCATATGGTGTATGAACCGTTGCTATTTATAGCAACAAGGTAGAACATACATTCTGCCTTAATTCCTTATAAGTCATCTATAGAAAAGATGGGAAACTCATATTTACAGAGAGAATGCTAATGCTATTAGAGCATGGAATAGGTTGCCTGAGTCATAACAAATGACTTAGCAGAATTGAAGTCATGGATTAACATGCATGACTAGATTGACCTAGGGACACTAGTAGGACGTAATTATCTTTGTTTGAAGTAACGTCTGATATATAAGATAAGATAAGAGCAAATACGAATAAAGTGTTTCTATGTAGATAATGTGCCTCTGTCTGACATCTACATATAGATGATATAAAAACAACACAGAATTACAACCAGTTCAAACTAATTAAAACCCAGATTCAAAAACCTAGTTGTTCTTGTTGTTTTGCAAATGCGATTATTTAAATATTGTATGGTCATTGAACTTCATGTATTTCACCCCCCCCCCCCAATTCCCTACATTTAAAGATGAAAGAAAATGAGTTTCAAAAGTCAGAGTCTAGTAGAAAAAAAAGTTTGTTGAAGTGTTTTCCTCATCTGTCAAATTGAAAACAAACAGGTAAAAAATGAGGTTCAAATATCATCCAACAATAGTAACTAGTAACTGAGTAGGCATCAACTAGAAACTCTATTCAGCCTGAGGCATTCTGACGTGAATCATTGATAGCTAAACGGATGACTTTCTCCTCACTCAGGCTGGACAGCTTGGAAATGTCATATTTCCAATGAAGGTTAGATGTAGGCGCAACGTTAAACTGTAGACTAACAGTCAAATACATTTACATACAACGTTAAACTGTAGACTAACAGTCAAATACATTTACATACAACGTCAGACTGTAGACTAGCAGTCTAATACATTTACATACAACGTCAGACTGTAGACTAGCAGTCTAATACATTTACATACAACGTCAGACTGTAGACTAACAGTCAAATACATTTACATACAACGTTAAACTGTAGACTAGCAGTCTAATACATTTACATACAACGTCAGACTGTAGACTAGCAGTCTAATACATTTACATACAACGTCAGACTGTAGACTAACAGTCAAATACATTTACATACAACGTCAGACTGTAGACTAACAGTCAAATACATTTACATACAACGTCAGACTGTAGACTAGCAGTCTAATACATTTACATACAACGTCAGACTGTAGACTAACAGTCAAATACATTTACATATAACGTCAGACTGTAGACTAACAGTCAAATACATTTACATACAACGTCAGACTGTAGACTAACAGTCAAATACATTTACATACAACATCAGACTGTAGACTAACAGTCAAATACATTTACATACAACGTCAGACTGTAGACTAACAGTCAAATACATTTACATACAACGTCAGACTGTAGACTAACAGTCAAATACATTTACATACAACGTCAGACTGTAGACTAACAGTCAAATACATTTACATACAACGTCAGACTGTAGACTAGCAGTCTAATACATTTACATACAACGTCAGACTGTAGACTAACAGTCAAATACATTTACATATAACGTCAGACTGTAGACTAACAGTCAAATACATTTACATACAACGTTAAACTGTAGACTAACAGTCAAATACATTTACATACAACGTCAGACTGTAGACTAGCAGTCAAATACATTTACATACAACGTCAGACTGTAGACTAGCAGTCAAATACATTTACATACAACGTCAGACTGTAAACTAGCAGTCAAATACATTTACATACAACGTCAGACTGTAGACTAGCAGTCTAATAGGAATCTAGGTTTTGGTCGTTAGACATCATCTTTTCAAACCTTTTTTTCATTGGCAAATTATGTATATGTTTGTTGAGTTTGTTTACTCACGAGTCCATTTAACAACTCACTGATCTATTAGGGTGTTATGTTAACCATTCAATGCAACCATAAAAGGCAATATTTAAGCACTAATTTTACCGGATGATTTCCTAAACTGATGTTTCATTTTGATTTAAACATTTACTTCATATGGTTGTTCTCTAGTAAGCAAAACTATTTACTATTTTAGTACATTGAAGTTACTCCACATTTTAACTAGAGTATGACCAGTCTTTTTTTTTTTGACCTTCTTAATTGTCATATTACAAGTTCAAGTGTACGGAAACAAAATGAGGAAAAAAAAAGGCCAGCAAAGACAATTTGACTAAACTTGTTGGTTTAGTTCATATAACAAAAGGCCAGCAAAGACAATTTGACTAAACTTGTTGGTATAGTTCATATAAAAAAAAGGCCAGATTCTTTGTTGGCAAAGTGTCGGAAAAGGCGGAAATAGGCACTAACTAGATCAAAGGCAGTCCTGATCATAAAAGGATAAATTAGTGTGTTTGATTACAGTGGTACAAATACTTTAGTAATCTAAGACCTACTCAAGTATGCCCTCAAGGGAGGAAGACATTGATATTTGGCTCAGTTTTAGGATGAAACTTTGAAGAGTCATAGTGGGGATTTCCCTACAAGGGAGTTAAACTATAAATAGCTGTTTTAGTGTATCGGGTGGAAGGAAATCAAGTGTGGCCAAGGTAGGTTATTAAAAGGTCCATGATTGAGACATTGTTTAGAGTAAAGCTTAGTTCTATTTTGATTAGTTGGCAACGAGTTCAATCTGACGTCTTTGATATTGTTTAGGTTGTCGTGAACATCTCCGATAGCATTAATCATCATACAAGCTTCTATCAAATGATATTGCTACGTATCTCCCCTACTATCCAGGCTCTCTTCACACTTCACCACACGACACAACGAACTCAAAGAACCTCACAACTCAGGGCTCCGAAGTAACAGTAGCAATTTAATTTCAAATGCATTACAACACTGTACAGTTGGCAACAATATTACACTGTCTTTACAAAAACCTAGTCTTGCTCCGCCTGACTTCACACACCGTGCTGGTTCTCGCCTCGTACTGGTCACATTGCGAGGTAACGTGAAGTCCAGTCTTTCTGACACACTCGCTCTTATATAGTGTCTTTACTGGCCTTCTAGAATCGGATGGAACGTTCTTGACCACTCAGAATGATCACAATCGCCGTGACTTGCGTGCGTAATATTTACACACAGGTCGTTGCCAAACTGGCGTGTACTGTCACTGGTCACAGTTGACCGCTCTTCCTGCGCTGGACTGTGGCGATTTGGATAGGCCAAAAACACACAGCACCACCCCCATCTGTGTCACCACCAGGTTTACAACAATATCATCTACAGGGTTGAACTTGATGGTAGTAGAGAGTTTTAGCACACAAATTATTTCACACATCAAAATAATTATTAGAAAACCATACCAACTCAACGTTAAAGTAGAAACAAATATTTCCAAATGCTAAAATTCCACACAAATGACACAATCATTGTGTATTGCTCCTGCCTATAAAAATAGAAAGTAGATTTTGAAATTTAATGCTTCATTGATCGCTTTGGTATTATAACTATGTTTTATTTTTATTCAACTCAATTTTTACTTTAGAGTAAGTTATTTGTTAGTCAATAAGTTTGAAGCTTCATGTTAAATACTTTTGTGAATCTATTATTAAAATTACGTTCTTCGTATGTTGAAAGTGTGTGTTCAATGTTTTTGTGATTTCTAATTAAAGAATTCAAGTGTTTTATTTCGTAAAAAAGGAGAGCAAGATAGCTGACTGGTAAAGCGCTTGGATTCCGAACCGAAGGGTGTCGGGTTCGAATCTCGGTATAGACTGGGACTTTGAATTTCGGGATTTTTAGGTCGCTCCTGAGTCCACCCAACTGTAATGGATACCTGGCATTCGTTGGGTGGGGGTGTAACGAAATACGTCCTCTCAATACAGAACTGACCAGTGCGGAACTAACCACCCCCTCTTAACCACTAGTTAGCATTGCATAGCCCCTTTTTACACTAAGCCGACCAGTGTAGAACACAAACATCCTATTACACCAACATTTCACGCAATACACAGAGATTTGGGTCATCTGGATTACATCGGAGATCCAACTTCTAAAAATACTAATATGTACTAGGCACCTAATTCCATAGTTAAAAAATTTCTTTATATCTTATTGTTGTAAAGTTAGGACAAGCTCACAACGGGAGGAAATGAAGAGTGATCCAAACATGTAATTAACTGAAGTAAACTGAGACAATCCAGCCATGGAATGGGTTGCCTGAGCTAGCCAAGAAAACCAATGACTTGGCAGAATTTAAGTCATTGGTTAACATGCATGATTTTCAATCCAGCCATCGCAAAACAAAGTTCTCCCTAGAATTTAGCGGACGCCCTTAACATTAGCTGTGGAAAAGTAAAGGATTTTAGTCGTTGTACTGGCTGAGCCACACTACTTCCTAGCAAACCTTAACTGTAACTTCTATTCTATAGATCGCAAGCTCTGAAAGGGTAACTTTACTATAAATCCACAAACATGATTTGTTACAGAAATAGCAAAAGTCTGGGCGCCGAAAATACCCTTTGGCATCCTGCCCTAAAAAGATTATCTGGGCCAAATTTCATTTTAGTTGCAGACCATACCAAAATAACATTTGTACTTTACATTTTTTTTTCTCAAACTCATTTTTTTTCGGCTAATTGGCCGGTAGTTCTTGGTGTGGTCAGATTTAGCAATCCATTTTTAACCTACTTGTCGTACCAATTTAGTTCAACAATGCTGCATCTATGTCAAGGGGGGCAATTTATAAAATCCTGTTTCTTGACTAAATTAGTATTCCTGGTGTTTCTAACCTACTCTAAGAATGAAATGGTCAGCTGTGACACTAAAACGGATGGACAACTAAAAAGGTTATCACTAAGAACTGCTAGACAGAGATATCAAACGTTGCTATATAATTAAGTATGTATATATATACACAAAGACGTCGCTAGGATTGATGCCACCTCACACGTTAACCTTTTAATGTCACCCCTCAAGTGATCCCCCACACCGCCTCCCACCAAAAAAAAACAACAACAACAAACAACAAACAAACAACAATTTTTAACAAAACTATTATTGGACAAGTTCATATTTTGACTTATCTTATCTTATCTAATAAAATATGGACGTTACTTCAAAAAAGAGGATGATTACGTCTTACGCGTTTTCCTAGATCAATCTAATCATGCATGTTAACCAATGACTTAAATTCTGCCAAGTCATTGATTTTCCTGGCTAGCTCAGGCAACCCATTCCATGCTATAATAGCACTATGGAAAAAGGAGTATTTGTATAGATTTGTCCTAGCATATGGGATAAGGAACGTGCCTTTATCTTTGTGTCTTTTTAAGTATTTTATTAGGTTTTGTTTTTGTATTTGAAGATTATGGTTCAGTGTTTTATGTATAATTGCTTCTTTACTTTTGAGTCTTCTCTCCTGAAGGCTTTATACATTTAGTGATTTTACTAAAGGTGTTATTGTAGTTAAATGTGAATATTCGTTTGTTATAAATTTCTATTTTGTGTCTGTTTTAGTTTCTTAATATTTTCTTGAGTTGAGTGGTCCCAAACTGAGGATGCATATTCTATTCTATTTTATTTTTATATTCTTATTTGATTTATAGAATTTTTTAAAAATAAACCCTAATGCTTTGTTTTTAATAGTTTCATCAATATGGGGATTCCATGACAGCTTTTCATTTATTTTAACACCTAAGTATTTTGTTGTTTAGTCTGTGTTACTGGTTTACCATGAATAAGATAAGGGGAATTTATTTGTTATATTTTTTTATTTTTTATTTTGTTACTCTTAATAACTGACATTTTTCTAAGTGGAAAGACATGCTCCAATTTAATTCCCATTTCTGTAATTCATCTAATTCTCTGTGTAAAATTTCTGTATCTTGTGTTTTTTTTATTGTTCTAAATGTATTATGCAATCGTCCGCAAATAATCTGATTTTTGTTCGTGAACTAATGCAATTTGGTAAATCGTTTATGTAAATTAAAAATAGTAGTGGACCTAAGTATGTTCTTTAAGGTACGCTTGAGTTTACTGTTATTGATGTTGTTTTAGAGCCATTTATTATTACAGTTTGTTCTCTCCCTATCAGAAAATCTTTAATCAACTGATGCAATGGACAATTAATGCCAAAATATTTCATTTTTTTAAGCAAACTATGGTGATGAACTTTGTCAAAAGCCTTAGAGATATCTATAAGATAGCATCTATTTGCTTACTATTATCTTAGAAAAGAAAAAAACAAATAGCGCTGATTTAGAACTTACAAAGGTCTGAAATATTATATTGTCGAATTTTTCAATATCTTTTCTAGTTTCTGTGATGTAAATGGGACAAAGACACCCCCCCCCCCAAAACTACTAGCGGCTATTTCACTTTCAGGGCCGCTAACACCAGATTCTAGTATCTCACCTATTGAAATTATCATGACATTTATTTCTAAATCCACATTCAAAATGTCTTAACAAGTAAGGTCTTGCTCCCGGTCCAGGAAGTAAACTGGTGTTTGTTTATTTATATTAATATTTATTGTGCATTGTTTGAGCTATATTAGAT
This sequence comes from Biomphalaria glabrata, assembly GCF_947242115.1. NCBI lineage: Eukaryota > Metazoa > Mollusca > Gastropoda > Planorbidae > Biomphalaria > Biomphalaria glabrata. Next base: position 18,637,448 of record NC_074712.1, read on the forward strand.
ATTGTTGTTTGTCAGTGTTATTCTATGAGATTTGGAGTTTCAGTTTATTCCTGGGGAAGCGTAATTGTTCTTTGTTATAATATTTAAGAATTTAAGAATCAAGTAATATTTGTTCTTATAAGTGAAACCCCTAGTGAGCCACAGGAACCAAGTCAAGAAACGCAACAACCCAAGAACAAGCGTATAAATTGAACCCTGACAATAATATGCAACTTTTGAGAAATCGATTTTTTAAAAAATGAAAAATGATTATTTTTGACCCGTTGACCCCCTTGAGCAACATATATGTAGCAACAGGAGTTATCTCCCATTGTAGCGTGTCAATCCTATTGTTGTGATTAGTTCTTTTTATCTACTAACTATTGCTGTCAACTCAACGGGGAGTTCACTATTGGGCATTGATACAGTTCTAGAGTTTATTATTGTTAGACTAGATTCGAGAAGAGGAGAGATGAGAATGATATAACCCACCAATTAAAAAAATGAATGTGTTTATTCAGAGAGGACACACTTGAAAAGAACTTCTCGAGTGAAGAGGAAAAGACACAACCAAGAAAGTCTGGAGAATAGAGAGAAGGCCAAGCTGTCAAGAGGCAGTACTCAGTATCAAATATTTATATTGGCAGGAAGAGAGATTGTGAGAGGGGAGCAGGGACAGACACAGAGACAGAGAGAGAGAGAGAGAGTGAGAGAGACAGAGAGAGACAGAGAGAGACAGAGACAGAGAGAGTGACAGAACGAAAGGTGCGGAGAAAGAAAGTGAGCGCCGTGCATATCTTGGTGTGCACGTATTATCATAGTTTTATGTGTGGGGAAGAGAAAACACCAAAAGACGAGAGAGAGAGAGAGAGAAGAAAGAGAGAGAGAGAAGAGAGTCTGAAGTTGGAAATAAAATATAAAATGGAGAAAATAGACAGACCGACAGACAGACAGACAGAGACAGATAGATAGATAGATAGATAGATAGATAGATAGATAGATAGATAGATAGATAGATAGATAGATAGATTATATAAACTACTCACCTATAAGCCTGAATTTAAAACCTAGCTCAACACTCTGTAGTCACAAATTCATTCCACCAGAAGAAAGTAATTCAAATATCCACTGCCAACGAAACAAAGTTTGTCTTTCTTATTAGAAATTTATAGCAACTCCGCTGACCACACTCTATTGTTGAATCCAGGAACTGATCACACTTTTTTTTTTCTTCCTAGCAAACTGACCAGCGCTTATATAGACTTGAAGCTATATAGAGTCACCACTGAGAGTGTACTCTTTGTTCGACCATTGGTCACTTGTGGACGTCTGCTACTGACTTAGGAAGTTAAATTTATTTTGACTTCATCGTCTCTCTCTCTCTCTCTCTCTCTCTCTCTCCTTCTCTCACGATACATCTCTTTCCATCTTGTCTCTTATATATCCCGTCCTAGTAGACTCTGGCATCAAATACATGACGTCCTGGTAGACTCTAACATCGAATACATGACGTCCTGGTAGACTCTAACATCGAATACATGACGTCCTGGTAGACTCTAACATCAAATACATGACGTCCTGGTAGACTCTAACATCGAATACATGACGTCCTGGTAGACTCTAACATCAAATACATGACGTCCTGGTAGACTCTAACATCAAATACATGACGTCCTAGTAGACTCTAACATCGAATACATGATGTCCTCACACATAGCTTTGTTCCATGGGGTTAGGTTTTCTTTTTTTTTTTAAACATACACACCACGTGATGCGCGTTTTACCCCAACGACCTGGGGTGGGAGGAAAAAGACAAGTACGGCCTTCCCTCTTTTTACTGTCCATGCAGCAGACCGGCCATTCATACCGTCACGGACCGGACACAAAAACAACAACAAAAAAAAATACGCAGCTACGCGGCACGGCTTCTGGCAGAAATAATCATTGCTAATCAACTAGACACGGCCATCAAACGGGTGGATCCATGGACTCAATAGGGATAACAATTTTCTTCTGGTTTATGTACGTGTCATTTATCGCCACCACTCAGATTCCTCCCCCACCCCGTTTTCCCTTCCCTCGTTTTGCTCGTGAGCTGCGGTCCAGACGTGGAAGCAAGTCCAGCCCGTGGCGGCCATGTTGTTGTGGCGCTCAGCCAGGGCACAGAGATTACGGAGCACAAGTCAAAAACTTTATAAACAGTTTAACTGATAGCCAACATGAGGCGTGGGGTGGGGGAGGGGGGAGGAATAATCACTATGTCAATGTGGCAGACATATACGGACACAATATGCAATTTCGTCAAGAAACAGAGTGGACTAATAGATATAGATAAAATACCTTTGCCAAGACCTGTTGTATATCGGTACGTTGATTCAGAGACTGATCCCATAACAAGGAGATTTGGATGACATCCCATCGGAATAACGAACAGAGTATCAGACACACGCTACCAGAGTTGATTGTTCATTCAGAATATTTTTTGTATGTCAAAAAAAAACCCAACTTTTATTGCAGACTTTCCTACATGGCGGAAAACCTAAACATTGGCTTATTGGTGTCTCTGGTGGACAAACTAAAGGATGTTTGTAGAAGCTAGGTTTAGAACAAGGTTATCTCGTAGTCTATTGCACTGTAGGTCCTTTTTTTTTTTTTAAATCTCTTCTGTTTGTGACTTTTATGTAGTTGTCAATTTAAAAGTTCCAATGAGATTTTTTGTCATTGTTTAGCTTCGCGTGAAAATCTCCAAATGACATTTTGTATTCGTTGCATCTATACTTTTAAATGCTGAAGGCTTACACACAATTTCTGATGCGTCAAAAAAAAGTGCCTTCTAGTTTGGTAATAAGGTCTCTAGTTCAAACTAGTATCTATAGCACTCATAGCACTGTATGCATTACAGGTTTCTGATAGTGGGATAGTAAAGGCAGACAACTACTTACAAGACGCATTGAACTTAAACTTGTTGTAATTCGCTCAACTACTCGCCGTTGTGTGTGGGTATAAGCTAATTGAAGTGTAACTTAAGTGATAGGTACAATTCTTATTGGAAAAACACCATTGGCTACTTCTTAAGACAGAGCGTTGTTCCTACTTCAGACAGTAAATTGACCGTTGAGCTAGCTGCATATTGACCTCTGTTTGAACGACCGCGCACACACACGCTAACACTCACAATGGATCTAAAAGTGGACAATGTCCAATAATAATGCTTTTGACTTTAAAATATCAGAAAATATAAAAACAACACGATCTTAACATTTTGGCAGGTCATATAATTCTCATTTTTTTAAAAATCATATTCATAGAAGTATATAGGTCTGTGCCATGAATCTAACAACAATTCTAGAAATAGCAAGTCTAAAACACTAAACAGAGAAGAAAATATTCTCTCTCTCTGTTTTTCTCTGTCTCTCTTTTTCTCAGCGTCCTGCAAGCTGAGAAGGTTGATAGAGGTTGAATAAGAATTGCTAATGTCCTCCCACTGATTCTATCATTAATTACAAATCATTTCTTTCTTATTCTTCTATTTAAGTTTCTCAGACCAGAACATTAGAACTTAGCGTGCAGTAACTGATGTACATTTCCTTTCAAAGTCAATATCTACATTACCATACAGTCTGTACTCCGTCAAAGGAGAGAAACAACTAGAAAAGTGATCCACTTCTCTTCCACATACAAACTAAATAAACTCATGACCTACTTACATATTATGGCACATCAGGACATGAAATATATTTGGACTATACTTAGCCATCTTGTCATACCCAATGGGTTTTTTTTTTTGGTCATCATTTTTCAGATTTCGCAGTGACAAAAGTCGCTGGACTAGTAATCCAAATGTCATAGAGCCAGTGTTAGGAAGGATTTGAGTTTCAAAAGTTTCCAGGTCTAGTATCAGCACCCTTTTTGTATTATTTTAATGTAAGTATTCATCTTTACACAAAGTGCTTAGGTGCCTTGAAAAGATTTTAGTTAGACAGAGAATTATAATGCTTTATGACTTCTCTACTATGATCCCTCTTTTGTGATCCCTATAATGGGATCTTCAATTTATGATTTCTATATTCTGATCACTATGAAACTGTTTCACAATTTACAGCCTATATAAGGAGTGAAGAACAGCTCTGTTCTTCTAGACCTCATGTAGCTAGCGAAAGATTCTAAAACAGCCACTGAGTAATATGGGTTCCATTGAATCTCAGAACTTTACATTTCTTTTATTTAATTAGCGAATTCCTTCTCAACGATCCCCCAATTCCTTCTCAACGATCTTCCAATCCATTCTCAACGATCTCTCAATCCATTCTCAACAATCTCACAATCCCTTCTCAACGATCTTCCAATCCATTCTCAACGATCTCTCAATCCATTCTCAACAATCTCACAATCCCTTCTCAACGATCTCTCAATCCTTCTCAACAATCTCTCAATCCCTTCTCAACGATCTCTCAATCCTTCTCAACGATCTCTCAATCCCTTCTCAACAATCTCTCAATCCCTTCTCAACGATCTCTCAATCCTTCTCAACGATCTCTCAATCCTTCTCAACGATCTCTCAATCCCTTCTCAACGATCTCTCAATCCCTTCTCAACGATCTCTCAATCCCTTCTCAACGATCTCTCAATCCCTTCTCAACGATCTCTCAATCCCTTCTCAACGATCTCTAAATTCCTTCTCAACGATCTCGCAGCAATCCCTTCTCAACGATCTCCCAATCCATTCTCAACAATCTCCCAATCCATTCTCAACGATCTCTCAATCCATTCTCAACAATCTCTCAATCCATTCTCAACGATCTCGCAATCCCTTCTCAACGATCTCGCAATCCCTTCTCAACGATCACCCAATCCATTCTCAACGATCTCTCAATCCCTTCTCAACGATCTCGCAGCAATCCCTTCTCAACGATCTCCCAATCCATTCTCAACAATCTCCCAATCCATTCTCAACAATCTCTCAATCCATTCTCAACGATCTCGCAATCCTTTCTCAACGATCTCCCAATCCATTCTCAACAATCTCTCAATCCCTTCTCAACGATCCAATCCATTCTCAACGATCTCTCAATCCCTTCTCAACGATCTCCCAATCCATTCTCAACAATCTCCCAATCCATTCTCAACAATCTCTCAATCCCTTCTCAACGATCTCGCAATCCCTTCTCAACGATCTCCCAATCCATTCTCAACAATCTCTCAATCCCTTCTCAACGATCCAATCCCTTCTCAACGATCTCCCAATCCATTCTCAACAATCTCGCAATCCCTTCTCAACGATCTCCCAATGCATTCTCAACAATCTCTCAATCACTTCTCAACGATCTCTCAATCACTTCTCAACGATCCAATCCATTCTCAACAATCTCCCAATACATTCTCAACAATCTCTCAATCCCTTCTCAACGATCTCTCAATCCCTTCTAAAGGATCTCTCAATCCCTTCTCAGCGATATCCCAATCCTTTCTCAAGGATCTCTCAATCCCTTATCAACGATCTCTCAATCCCTACTCAATGATCTCCCAATCCCTTATCAATGATCTCTCAATCCCTTCTCATCGAACTCTCAATCCCTTCTCAACGAACTCTCAATCCATTCTCAACAATCTCTCAATCACTTCTCAACGATCCAATCCATTCTCAACAATCTCCCAATACATTCTCAACAATCTCTCAATCCCTTCTCAACGATCTCCCAATCCCTTCTCAACGATCTCCCAATCCCTTCTTAACGATCACCCAATCCCTTCTCAACGATCTCTCAATCCGTTCTCAACGATCTCCCAATCCCTTCTCAACGATCTCTCAATCCCTTCTCAACAATCTCTCAATCCCTTCTCAACAATCTCTCAATCCCTTCTCAACAATCTCTCAATCCCTTCTCAACGATCTCTCAATCCCTTCTCAACGATCTCTCAATTCCTTCTAAAGGATCTCTCAATCCCTTCTCAACGATCACTCAATCCCTTCTAAAGGATCTCTCAATCCCTTCTCAACGATCACTCAATCCCTTCTAAAGGATCTCTCAATCCCTTCTCAACGATCACTCAATTCCTTCTAAATGATCTCTCAATCCCTTCTCAACGATCTCTCAATCCCTTCTAAAGGATCTCTCAATCCCTTCTCAGCGATATCCCAATCCTTTCTCAAGGATCTCTCAATCCCTTATCAACGATCTCTCAATCCCTACTCAATGATCTCTCAATCCCTTATCAATGATCTCTCAATCCCTTCTCATCGAACTCTCAATCCCTTCTCAACAAACTCTCAATCCCTTATCAATGATCTCTCAATCCCATATCAATGATCTCTAAATTCCTTCTCAACGATCTCTCAATTCCTTCTCAACGATCTCTCAATCCCTTCTCAACGATCTCTCAATCCCTTATCAATGATCTCTCAATCCCTTATCAATGATCTCTCAATTCCTTCTCAACGATCCAATCCCTTTTCAACGATCTCCCAATCCCTTCTCAATGATCTCTCATTCCCTTCACTATGATCTCTAAATCCTTATCAATTATCTCTCAATCCTTATCAATGATCTCTCAATCCTTATCAATGATCTCTCAATCCTTCTCAATGATCTCTCAATCCTTCTCATTGATCTCTCAATTCCTTATCAATGATCTCTCAATCCTTATCAATGATCTCTCAATCCCTTCTCAATGATCTCTCAATCCTTATCAATGATCTCTCAATCCCTACTCAATGATCTCTCAATCCCTTCTCAATGATCTCTCAATCCCTTCACTGTGATCTCTCAATCCTTCTCAATGATCTCTCAATCCCTTCACTATGATCTCTAAATCCTTATCAATGATCTCTCATCCCTTCACTGTGATCTCTAAATCCTTATCAATGATCTCTCAATCCCTACTCAATGATCTCTCAATCCCTTCACTATGATCTCTCAATCCTTATCAATGATCTCTCAATCCCAACTCAATGATCTCTCAATCCCTTCTCAATGATCTCTCAATCCCTTCACTGTGATCTCTCAATCCTTCTCAATGATCTCTCAATCCCTTCACTATGATCTCTAAATCCTTATCAATGATCTCTCAATCCCTTTACTATGATCTCTCAATCCTTCTCAATGATCTCTCAATCCCTTCACTGTGATCTCTCAATCCTTCTCAATGATCTCTCAATTCTTACTCAATGATCTCTCAATCCCTACTCAATGATCTCTCAATCCTTACTCAATGATCTTTCAATCCCTACTCAATGATCTCTCAATCCCTACTCAATGATCTCTCAATCCCTACTCAATGATCTCCCAATCCCTACTTAATGATCTCTCAATCCCTACTCAATGATCTCTCAATCCTTACTCAATGATCTCTCAATCCCTACTCAATGATCTCTCAATCCCTACTCAATGATCTCTCAATCCTTACTCAATGATCTCTCAATCCTTACTCAATGATCTCTCAATCCTTACTCAACAATCTCTCAATCCCTACTCAATGATCTCTCAATCCCTACTCAATGATCTCTCAATCCTTACTCAATGATATCTCAATCCCTACTCATTGATCTCTCAATCCCTAGTCAATGATCTCTCAATTCCTACTCAATGATCTCTCAATCCCTACTCAATGATCTCTCAATCCTTACTCAATGATATCTCAATCCCTACTCATTGATCTCTCAATCCCTAGTCAATGATCTCTCAATCCTTACTCAATGATCTCTCAATCCCTACTCAATGATCTCTTAGTCCCTTCTCAATGATCTCTCAATCCCTACTCAATGATCTCTCAATCCCTACTCAATGATCTCCCAATCCTTACTCAATGATCTCTCAATCCCTACTCAATGATCTCGCAATCCCTACTCAATGATCTCTCAATCCCTACTCAATGATCTCCCAATCCCTACTTAATGATCTCTCAATCCCTACTCAATGATCTCTCAATCCTTACTCAATGATCTCTCAATCCTTACTCAATGATCTCTCAATCCTTACTCAACAATCTCTCAATCCCTACTCAATGATCTCTCAATCCCTACTCAATGATCTCTCAATCCTTACTCAATGATATCTCAATCCCTACTCATTGATCTCTCATTGATCTCTCAATCCCTAGTCAATGATCTCTCAATTCCTACTCAATGATCTCTCAATCCCTACTCAATGATCTCTCAATCCTTACTCAATGATATCTCAATCCCTACTCATTGATCTCTCAATCCCTAGTCAATGATCTCTCAATCCTTACTCAATGATCTCTCAATCCCTACTCAATGATCTCTTAGTCCCTTCTCAATGATCTCTCAATTCCTACTCAATGATCTCTCAATCCCTACTCAATGATCTCTCAATCCCTACTCAATGATCTCCCAATCCCTACTCAATGATCTCTCAATCCCTACTCAATGATCTCTCAATCCCTACTCAATGATCTCTCAATCCCTACTCAATGATCTCTCAATCCCTACTCAATGATCTCTCAATCCCTACTCAATGATCTCTCAATCCCTACTCAATGATCTCTCAATCCCTACTCAATGTTCTCTCAATCCCTACTCAATGATCTCTCAATCCCTACTCAATGATCTCTCAATCCCTACTCAATGATCTCCCAATCCCTACTCAATGATCTCTTAATCCCTACTCAATGATCTTTCAATCCCTACTCAATTATCTCCCAATCCCTACTCAATGATCTCTCAATCCTTACTCAATGATCTCTCAATCCCTACTCAATGATCTCTCAATCCTTACTCAATGATATCTCAATCTCTACTCATTGATCTCTCAATCCCTAGTCAATGATCTCTCAATCCTTACTCAATGATCTCTCAATCCCTACTCAATGATCTCTTAGTCCCTTCTCAATGATCTCTCAATCCCTACTCAATGATCTCTCAATCCCTACTCAATGATCTCCCAATCCCTACTCAATGATCTCTCAATCCCTACTCAATGATCTTTCAATCCTTACTCAATGATCTCTCAATCCCTACTCAATGATCTCTCAATCCCTACTCAATGATCTCTCAATCCCTACTCAATGATCTCTCAATCCTTACTCAATGATATCTCAATCCCTACTCATTGATCTCTCATTGATCTCTCAATCCCTAGTCAATGATCTCTCAATTCCTACTCAATGATCTCTCAATCCCTACTCAATGATCTCTCAATCCTTACTCAATGATATCTCAATCCCTACTCATTGATCTCTCAATCCCTAGTCAATGATCTCTCAATCCTTACTCAATGATCTCTCAATCCCTACTCAATGATCTCTTAGTCCCTTCTCAATGATCTCTCAATTCCTACTCAATGATCTCTCAATCCCTACTCAATGATCTCTCAATCCCTACTCAATGATCTCCCAATCCCTACTCAATGATCTCTCAATCCCTACTCAATGATCTCTCAATCCCTACTCAATGATCTCTCAATCCCTACTCAATGATCTCTCAATCCCTACTCAATGTTCTCTCAATCCCTACTCAATGATCTCTCAATCCCTACTCAATGATCTCTCAATCCCTACTCAATGATCTCCCAATCCCTACTCAATGATCTCTTAATCCCTACTCAATGATCTTTCAATCCCTACTCAATTATCTCCCAATCCCTACTCAATGATCTCTCAATCCTTACTCAATGATCTCTCAATCCCTACTCAATGATCTCTCAATCCTTACTCAATGATATCTCAATCTCTACTCATTGATCTCTCAATCCCTAGTCAATGATCTCTCAATCCTTACTCAATGATCTCTCAATCCCTACTCAATGATCTCTTAGTCCCTTCTCAATGATCTCTCAATCCCTACTCAATGATCTCTCAATCCCTACTCAATGATCTCCCAATCCCTACTCAATGATCTCTCAATCCCTACTCAATGATCTTTCAATCCTTACTCAATGATCTCTCAATCCCTACTCAATGATCTCTCAATCCCTACTCAATGATCTCTCAATCCCTACTCAATGATCTCTCAATCCTTACTCAATGATATCTCAATCCCTACTCATTGATCTCTCATTGATCTCTCAATCCCTAGTCAATGATCTCTCAATTCCTACTCAATGATCTCTCAATCCCTACTCAATGATCTCTCAATCCTTACTCAATGATATCTCAATCCCTACTCATTGATCTCTCAATCCCTAGTCAATGATCTCTCAATCCTTACTCAATGATCTCTCAATCCCTACTCAATGATCTCTTAGTCCCTTCTCAATGATCTCTCAATTCCTACTCAATGATCTCTCAATCCCTACTCAATGATCTCTCAATCCCTACTCAATGATCTCCCAATCCCTACTCAATGATCTCTCAATCCCTACTCAATGATCTCTCAATCCCTACTCAATGATCTCTCAATCCCTACTCAATGATCTCTCAATCCCTACTCAATGATCTCTCAATCCCTACTCAATGATCTCTTAGTCCCTTCTCAATGATCTCCCAATCCCTACTCAATGATCTCTTAATCCCTACTCAATGATCTTTCAATCCCTACTCAATTATCTCCCAATCCCTACTCAATGATCTCTCAATCCTTACTCAATGATCTCTCAATCCCTACTCAATGATCTCTCAATCCTTACTCAATGATATCTCAATCTCTACTCATTGATCTCTCAATCCCTAGTCAATGATCTCTCAATCCTTACTCAATGATCTCTCAATCCCTACTCAATGATCTCTTAGTCCCTTCTCAATGATCTCTCAATCCCTACTCAATGATCTCTCAATCCCTACTCAATGATCTCCCAATCCCTACTCAATGATCTCTCAATCCCTACTCAATGATCTTTCAATCCTTACTCAATGATCTCTCAATCCCTACTCAATGATCTCTCAATCCCTACTCAATGATCTCTCAATCCCTACTCAATGATCTCTCAATCCTTACTCAATGATATCTCAATCCCTACTCATTGATCTCTCATTGATCTCTCAATCCCTAGTCAATGATCTCTCAATTCCTACTCAATGATCTCTCAATCCCTACTCAATGATCTCTCAATCCTTACTCAATGATATCTCAATCCCTACTCATTGATCTCTCAATCCCTAGTCAATGATCTCTCAATCCTTACTCAATGATCTCTCAATCCCTACTCAATGATCTCTTAGTCCCTTCTCAATGATCTCTCAATTCCTACTCAATGATCTCTCAATCCCTACTCAATGATCTCTCAATCCCTACTCAATGATCTCCCAATCCCTACTCAATGATCTCTCAATCCCTACTCAATGATCTCTCAATCCCTACTCAATGATCTCTCAATCCCTACTCAATGATCTCTCAATCCCTACTCAATGTTCTCTCAATCCCTACTCAATGATCTCTCAATCCCTACTCAATGATCTCTCAATCCCTACTCAATGATCTCCCAATCCCTACTCAATGATCTCTTAATCCCTACTCAATGATCTTTCAATCCCTACTCAATTATCTCCCAATCCCTACTCAATGATCTCTCAATCCTTACTCAATGATCTCTCAATCCCTACTCAATGATCTCTCAATCCTTACTCAATGATATCTCAATCTCTACTCATTGATCTCTCAATCCCTAGTCAATGATCTCTCAATCCTTACTCAATGATCTCTCAATCCCTACTCAATGATCTCTTAGTCCCTTCTCAATGATCTCTCAATCCCTACTCAATGATCTCTCAATCCCTACTCAATGATCTCCCAATCCCTACTCAATGATCTCTCAATCCCTACTCAATGATCTTTCAATCCTTACTCAATGATCTCTCAATCCCTACTCAATGATCTCTCAATCCCTACTCAATGATCTCTCAATCCCTACTCAATGATCTCTCAATCCTTACTCAATGATATCTCAATCCCTACTCATTGATCTCTCATTGATCTCTCAATCCCTAGTCAATGATCTCTCAATTCCTACTCAATGATCTCTCAATCCCTACTCAATGATCTCTCAATCCTTACTCAATGATATCTCAATCCCTACTCATTGATCTCTCAATCCCTAGTCAATGATCTCTCAATCCTTACTCAATGATCTCTCAATCCCTACTCAATGATCTCTTAGTCCCTTCTCAATGATCTCTCAATTCCTACTCAATGATCTCTCAATCCCTACTCAATGATCTCTCAATCCCTACTCAATGATCTCCCAATCCCTACTCAATGATCTCTCAATCCCTACTCAATGATCTCTCAATCCCTACTCAATGATCTCTCAATCCCTACTCAATGATCTCTCAATCCCTACTCAATGATCTCTCAATCCCTACTCAATGATCTCTCAATCCCTACTCAATGATCTCTCAATCCCTACTCAATGTTCTCTCAATCCCTACTCAATGATCTCTCAATCCCTACTCAATGATCTCTCAATCCCTACTCAATGATCTCCCAATCCCTACTCAATGATCTCTTAATCCCTACTCAATGATCTTTCAATCCCTACTCAATTATCTCCCAATCCCTACTCAATGATCTCTCAATCCTTACTCAATGATCTCTCAATCCCTACTCAATGATCTCTCAATCCTTACTCAATGATATCTCAATCTCTACTCATTGATCTCTCAATCCCTAGTCAATGATCTCTCAATCCTTACTCAATGATCTCTCAATCCCTACTCAATGATCTCTTAGTCCCTTCTCAATGATCTCTCAATCCCTACTCAATGATCTCTCAATCCCTACTCAATGATCTCCCAATCCCTACTCAATGATCTCTCAATCCCTACTCAATGATCTTTCAATCCTTACTCAATGATCTCTCAATCCCTACTCAATGATCTCTCAATCCCTACTCAATGATCTCTCAATCCCTACTCAATGATCTCTCAATCCCTACTCAATGATCTCTCAATCCCTACTCAATGATCTCTCAATCCCTACTCAATGATCTCCCAATCCCTACTCAATGATCTCCCAATCTCTTTTATCGTTCTACCCGAGGCCATTATTTTCTCTCCTTTCTTTGAAAGTTTATTTCGAAGGCAAAGAAAACAGAAAAGAAAATAGGAAAAAGAAACAGAAGAGAGACATAAAGACCAAAACAAAAAAAAAAGACTTAAAAAAAAGATTAGACAGCTAAGTGAGAAATGCAAATCACCTGTAGATATACAACCCTCCCCTTCATTTATCTAATGTTGCCCGGATTCCCTGTTAATCGAGGACCATGATTAGTAAAGGGAGACAAATTGTCTAGTTAACCACTCGGACAACTTTGGCCGATTCTGGCCCGAGCTGGACGATCTTTTTACAGCAATCATTGCATTATCTTTTCTTTCTTTTTACATCCCCAAGAGACATTTTAGTGTTGTTTTTTAGTGGACAATAAAATCGAAGTGAACTTTTTCTTTCACGATGCTAGAGAATGAACTACTCCTGATACATTATGTGGGATGGAGACTCAACATTGATAGTCTCTATACCACTTTAAATACATTCGTTGTAACTGTTCTTATTGTTCTTTCTTTAAATCCGATATTAAAGATGAAATGTGGGTGGTTCGGTGACTGATCTTATCAAGTTTAACTCATAGCACGAAAAATGTAACGCCTGTCCAGTTAATTCTAGACTCACGATCATAGAATAATCTAATCTCATAAAATACAGACGTTACTTCAAAAAAAAGATGATTACCTCCTACACATGTCCTTAAGTTAATCTAGTCATGCATGTCAATCAATGACTTAAACTTTGCCTTGTCGTTGGTTTTCTTGGCTGACTTAGGCATTAAGGAAGAAGGGATATTTGTCCTGGCAGATGGAACAAGGAATGTGAATTATCTTTGTGTCTTTCTGAGTATTTTATAATGAGAGTGCTAACATGTCTGAATACTCACAGGTAGGATGTGTGGGTGAGAGTGAGTTCAAAACCCAACTGTAACATAATTGTTTGTTGGACGCCAAAAGGCAGCACTGAAACCTTCTCCCAGATATCCCCTCCTCTGATGTTCCACAAAAGAGATTGGACCAGAGCGCACTGAGCAACAAACTATAAGCAGGAAAGATGCGCTTTACAAAAGCAATTAAAAAAACAAACAAAACAAAATAAAAAGTAAGACTCACAGGTTACAGGTTGAACAGAGGTAAAATGGAAACTAAAGGTAAACCTAAGGACCTACAGGTTAAACTTAAACATTCAGGTAAAAATAGAAGACTTACAGTTAAACTAAAGACGCAGGTAAAAACTGTGGACTCCGAGGTTAAACTAAACATTCATGTGAAAACTGAAGACTCGCAGGTTAAACTAAAAACTCACAGGTGAATTTGGTTGAGAAACGTGTTCACCAAACATTTCTGTCCACTCTGTCCAGTGAGAGCCACTAAAGAAGATAGATAAGTTTTTTTCCTTTATATAACAGGAGTGATGAATCAGAAATAATTAGGCTAAAAAAAACTTAATTGAATTATAATCTTCACACTACTGTCTTATAGTATTCCTACTGATACATGTCCTGTAGGGGGAAGACTTACTCGACTTTGTTATCACAGACTCACAACAAGCAAAATAGACAAAAGTTCTTAAAAGAAAAAAGGCCTATCTTATTTTTTTCTTAAGGTTTCATTATATCGTCTCCGAATTTCTTCCTATAGCTTTCCCTTCTTTCTTTATTTTATTGCATAAAGAAAGTAAAAAGATTTTTTAAAATGTAAAAGGTTTTTTTATTTAACAGGTTTCGGATGTTCCTTCAGAGTTTAAGTTCTTCTTAGTCCAAACCTCCCGCAGGACGATGTGGGATGGGAGCGAGCAGGGTTTGAACCCAGGACCATCGATAAGTCCGAAAGACAGTCCAGCGCGCAAACCGCACAACCAGCCAGCCATTGAATTGTACTCAAGCAGCAGATAACAGTGATACATTTTTTAATTGCAGAAAAACAATAAAAATCGGTTCATTTGTCCTTTATCAGACTTTCAGCTGATTGAGACATTTGGTATTTTTATTATAGGGATTGGCTTCTTTTTCACCTTTTTTTTTGGAAGCTTTATTTTTCTTTTTTGGGGGGAAATATGGCGGGGTGGTGGTGGAGGCTTTTTTTTTTGAGAAATTGTTTATTGTCTTTCATTAAACGTCCAGCAAAAGGGTCAAGAAAGTTAACTCTTCCGACTGTCACAATGTTAGAAAGACTTCCCTCCCCCTTCTTAAACAAGCCATCTACATTCTGAGATCGATTAGATTTCTCTCTCCCAATCTCAAGGCTGACTACAAAAATATGTATTACTCTAAGACTATTGGCACAACAGGAAAAAGGGATGGAGAGAAACTGGGCGCTGGAGAAAGAGATTCCCCGGTCTGATCTCATCTTTAGATCTCCAGAAAATAAAGTAAACAACCCAATAGCTCTTCTCACCTCTGTGGCTGGAGAGCTCTTCGAGATGGCGGCTACGGGAATTACTAATGGCCGAAGGAAAAAAAAATAAAGGAAGGAAGAATAATTAGGGAGATATTTTAAATGACTGTTTATAAATGGATCACATCAAAGTTCTGGTGAAATTTAGAAACAGAACTTAAGGTGGAATAATTAGTCTGATTTGACCGTGCAGGGCGATTGCTCCGTGTTTCCTTATAGATCTTTTACAATAGTTTCTCTGGTTTGTTTCTTTCATTGTTTCTATCTTTGTCTCACTCTGTCTTAAACTCTTTGTCTCACTTTATTGCAAACTCTTTATCTCTCTTAAACTCTTTGTCTCGCTTTATCGTAAACTCTTTGTCACACTTAAACTCCTTGTCTCACTCTGTCTTAAACTCTTTGTCTCTCTTTATCGTAAGCTCTTTGTCTCTCTTTATCGTAAACTCTTTGTCTCTGTCTGTCTTAAACTCTTTGTCTCTGTCTTAAACTCTTTGTCTTTGTCTCTCTTAAACTCTTTGTCTCTGTCTGTCTTTGTCTCTCCTAAACTCTTTGTCTCTGTCTTAAACTCTTTGTCTCTGTCTGTCTTAAACTCTTTGCCTTTGTCTGTCTTAAACTCTTTGTCTTTGTCTGTCTTTAACTCTTTGTCTCTGTCTGTCTTAAACTCTTTGTCTTTGTCTCTCTTAAACTCTTTGTCTCTGTCTCTCTTAAACTCTTTGTCTCTGTCTGTCTTAAACTCTTTGTCTCTGTCTCTTAAACTCTTTGTTTCTCTCCGTCTTTCTCTCTTTATTTCTTTCTCCACAGTTTATCGTTCTTTGACCCTCTTCTAATTCTCTCTGTCTTCCTTTCCATTCTTTCTCCCTTTCTCTCTCTCTCTCTCTCTCTTCATCTGTCCCTCTTGGCATCTCTATTGTGTTTTCCCTAGGCCATGGTCATAAAGGATATTTGAAACCTGTCGCTTACATTAAAGATGTGATCTAAGTCAAACTAAGTAGCTTCTCAAAGCATCTTATCGCATTAGCTTTGAACTTTCTGTTCACGAGAGGTAACCCATTCATGTGTCGCTCAGTTGTACATTTCGATATGATGTGTCGCTGTGGTGTGTCGCAATAGTGTATCACTATAATGTATGGGAACGTCATCAGCAGGTGTGATGTGTCGCTATAAAGTGTCTCTTGCTGTGATGCAAACTCTGCTTTAGTTCCGTCTTATCAGAGGACAGTGCCGAGTTCATATAGAAAGAAAGAAAACAACAACGTACACTTTGTAACCTTAAGTGAAGTGCGTACCCAACAGATGATAGAGAAACCATAGAAACGTTTGATACTTATGACGAAGAAGACCTAACAAAACAGAGAAGCCATTAACAGTGAATCTTTCTGGACATTCTAGACTCGCCTCAATAACATCAGTAATGGAAAGTCAATTAAAACCCCATCAGTTTTAAGCTCGGCGTTCAAGTCTCGTTGATTGAAACTAATCAGTGACAAGTCTTGCGAAGATAAATATCTGCGTCTGAACAAAAGACTATTGTCTACGTCCCCGTGTTCAATGTCTCATGTCGTGTCAAATACAATACATCTTTATGTCCAATGCATTTTAATGGACATTTACCTAACTGGGACATCGAGTCGTGCCAAAGTAAGCTGCATCAGTTTCTCATGTAGGGACCGCGCCGTCTGGCTATTTATATTTGAATCACATTTCTAGTCCATAAAAGAACAACAAGGCATTAGAACTTGCGAACACGGATACACTTTCGGTTGGAAGTCTTGAGCTAAGAAGACTCTGCACTGACCTAGATGCAAACACAATGCACAGCAGACCGACACAAAATAGGCAAACACAATGAATGTGAGGACACTGAAAGTTCAACTTTTGATATAGACACATAATTAACAACCAAATCTAATCAAACTGAAAGTGTTCATTTGAACATGGGCCACCTGGTTCAACTTTTGATTGGAAAAGTCATTTTCTAATTTTTATTCATATACCATTGCCAATAGAAATAACAAAAAGTAATTAGTTTATTAATTAAACGAAGACAGTTTGTGTGGAAACACAAACTCAAAATCGGCCCCCCCGAAGTGGTCCACCCAGGCAGGTAAAAAGGCAGGTTTTAATATTTTCAGAAAGAATATCAGAATGAAATTCTGTCAAAGGCAAATGACAGAGAAGAATGGAGAAAGTAGGTTGACAGATCTTGTGTGGTGTCCCAATGGTCCAGCAGACCTAGGGATAGGTGAAGTTAGATGTGAACCTGGCCTAACTGATGTCATTTAATGATTATCGTATTGATCTAATTATTTTGTATAGGGTCAATCTCTTATTCAAAGCCTCATAAATAAAAAACATTTATTAAAAAAACAACAACAACAAAAAACTTAGTTTAGAGTCATATGAGATGTGTGCATGAGGAAGTTCACGTGATAATATGAAAAATCTACTCATTAATTGTTGTTTTAAATTATTTTCAACTTATATACATACTAAATAGATTTTCTTTCTTAAAAAAAGTAAACATTAATTTTGTGTAAATGAAGTAGATAGTAGGATAGAACTTACATAACGTAGCAATACAAATGTAAAAAAACTTTTCTTTTGGCAATAAATCTAAAACCATTTGCATAAATGTGTTAAAAATATAAGCAAGCTGATACCTCCCCTAGTAAAGAGCCTCCATTGTTTGTTACTATTAATAGTGAATAGTTGTAAAAGTGGTGTATTTTATGAAAAAAAGTGCTTGCATAAATAATTTTAAAAATGAGATTTTTCGCTTTTAGAAAAGAAAAAAAGTAGTCGTTGCATCAGAACTTTGAATGGACTAGAATATTATGATGTCGGATTTTCACTATATTTTCTACTTTACGAGATCTAAACGGGACGGACGGACAGACGAACAGACAGACATTTCGCACAAAACTAATAGCGTCTTTTCCCCTTTCGGGGGCCGCTAAAAATGACTAACTAAATGTGTGTGTCACAATAAGTGAACTCCACTGAAGTTACAAAACATAACACAAACTCAAGGACGCAACATTTCTAACGATGACATGAATGTGAATTCACCCCAATCGAGCTGCACATATTCTAAGTGATATTAAGAAAGCAAAGAACTCTCTGTTTCACTCAGAAATAAGTTCAAACGTCAAGTATCAACAATAAGACCCTAATTGACACGACAAGCGTGTCTAGAGACTCTGCAACAAAATCACTTTGCCTTACAAGTAAATGCCATGAATGCATGACATGGGGGACATTATAACTGATTTATGAAGTCAGACAAACATGGCCCATTGTTGAATATTAAGCGTCTGTGAAATGTCCCAGGATAAATGGCATTTGACTTTTAAATTCACGTAACGTCTTTGTGTGCGTCAGTGTTGTTATGGAGTGGGTATGTGTGTGTTGGTGCGTTTCTATGGTGACGGTGGGAAGAGGTTAGCGATTGGCTTTGAATGATGCAACATAGATGGCATTGTAGTCTTTTGGTCTTAGTTAGGACAGACGATTCCAGAACGTGAGACTGAAAGGTTGTGTTATTATAGTAAGTTAGATTTTTGTTAAAAACATATTTTTACTAGTCTCCTACAGTTATTTCATTTGATCATGTGTCTGTATTATAAATACAGTTGTTATTTAGTTGTGTTCACACGGACATTATTCAATCTATTTGAAGTTTTATTAGTTCATAGACATTACGTTTAAGCTGCCCACCAGCAGTTTGGTGCTACAAGTCAACGGCAAGTGTATGGGTGAGTGAGTATGTGTGTGCGTGTGTGTGTGTGCGTGCGTGTGTGTGTGTGTGTGTGCGTGTGAGTGTGTGTGTGTGAGTGTGTGTGTGTGAGAGTGTGTGAGTGTGTGTGCGTGTGTTGAGATTCGAAAACGCCTTATCGTTTTGTTGGTGTAGCTGGAAGTGTTCGGTGGACAGTTACATTGTAGTTTTGTTGTTACAGTGAAGTCCTGAGGTTTGATGTAGCGGTTCTTTCGTACATCCCAGTGACATTACGTGCTGCTGTACACCAGCAATGAGCACTACAGTAAAGTAGCAGTCGGTGTTTCAGTACACCAGCAATGAGTACTACAGTAAAGTAGCAGTCGGTGTTTCAGTACACCAGCAATGAGTACTACAGTAAAGTAGCAGTCGGTGTTTCAGTACACCAGCAATGAGTACTACAGTAAAGTAGCAGTCGGTGTTACAGTACACCAGCAATGAGTACTACAGTAAAGTAGCAGTCGGTGTTTCAGTACACCAGCAATGAGTACTACAGTAAAGTAGCAGTCGGTGTTTCAGTACACCAGCAATGAGTACTACAGTAAAGTAGCAGTCGGTGTTTCAGTACACCAGCAATGAGTACTACAGTAAAGTAGCAGTCGGTGTTACAGTACACCAGCAATGAGTACTACAGTAAAGTAGCAGTCGGTGTTTCAGTACACCAGCAATGAGTACTACAGTAAAGTAGCAGTCGGTGTTTCAGTACACCAGCAATGAGTACTACAGTAAAGTAGCAGTCGGTGTTTCAGTACACCAGCAATGAGTACTACAGTAAAGTAGCAGTCGGTGTTTCAGTACACCAGCAATGAGTACTACAGTAAAGTAGCAGTCGGTGTTTCAGTACACCAGCAATGAGTACTACAGTAAAGTAGCAGTCGGTGTTTCAGTACACCAGCAATGAGTACTACAGTAAAGTAGCAGTCGGTGTTTCAGTACACCAGCAATGAGTACTACAGTAAAGTAGCAGTCGGTGTTTCAGTACACCAGCAATGAGTACTACAGTAAAGTAGCAGTCGGTGTTTCAGTACACCAGCAATGAGTACTACAGTAAAGTAGCAGTCGGTGTTTCAGTACACCAGCAATGAGTACTACAGTAAAGTAGCAGTCGGTGTTTCAGTACACCAGCAATCGGGTGTGCCTGATATGGAAGCCACTGCGCAGCTCATCTCGTCTAATGGTCTATCACTTGAACGCTCCAACATAAAAATGATTAGAGGAAGAAGAAGAAAAAGGGTGTTACAGCAGCACACTAGCACTTGGAGCACTCTAGCACTTGGAGCACACTAGCACTGGGAGCACACTAACACTTGGAGCACACTAGCACTTGGAGCACACTAGCACTTGGAGCAAACTAGCACTTGGAGCACACTAGCACTTGGAGCACACTAGCACTGGGTACTAAGTAAACTAGCATTCGGTACAGCATTTAGTACTAATTAAAATAGCATTCGGTTCTTATGGTTGTTATTGGGCAAAGGGAGAGTACCATCCAATCGCTGCCATACCTCTAAATGTTGCAATTTTTATTTCCCTTTTTCTATATGAAACAAAATACATTAATTATTACTGATTGATTGACTAATTGTGTTTTTTTTATTGATTTATATGTTGTCATCGACAATAAATAGTTCAGAAGATTTTCTATTTAATATCAGAATGGGAAATGGAAGAAAAAAATAAATGAAGAATCTACCCAGACAGACAGTCAAACCGACAGACAATATAAGCTTTGTAAAAAATATACTTGAACTCACTTCAAAACAACCACTTTCAACATACGCTAATCACAGGTAGTTCCCTCTTTTCTGCCTCCTCTTTTTACCCTTTGTTTACCCTCCAACACCCCCTCATGTGTATCAATCTGACTCAAAGTTACGTTAGACACACGATACACACCCACACATACCTCTTATCACCTCTCTCTTTCCATTTCTCGTAACTTCAACAGAATTTATCCCAGGCCATAAGTGCAAACTTGTTTCACGGTCTGGTTATTTACGATATCTATACCACGTTCATCTCTTCAGTTTCCATCGTTTTTTTTTCTCCCTATACATTCACATTCACAAGTTTAATATCTCCACTCCAGCAGGCGATATTGTCCAGTTGTATTTACAACTTACACCACTGGCCATCTACGGGGCAAGTTCGAATGAGGGGAGGCAACTCCCGGCTCGTTAACTGCTGATGCTGGCACAATTTATTCCCCATCAAGCGAGAGCCACGAGGGGGAACGAACTCTGTAAAAATCAAAAGTTTTTTTTACTCTTACCGCGCAATGTTTTGATAACAGAAAGAAAATGGAAAAAAGAAAGGAAAAAAAAAAAAAAGGATGTAATAAGATTGATAGAATTCTGGAGAAGGTTTAGACCTGGGCACTGTCGTTGTGGCTGGGACAGACCTTCAAAATGAAAGACATTTTATCTGAAGAGCAATGCATTGTGTGGACCTGCTCGTTTCACAACCGATTGACCGGGGATCGAATTCTGTTTTGGATAATCACTTAAATTTAGAATTTGAACATTGCGATTTCTCTGCATGTATAGGCCAGTGTACATGTTTTGATTAAGTTCTCGCAGTGCTAGTGGATGTTATTGTTATGTACACACTGTTGTTGTTGGTGGTCGTTGATGTTATTGTTATGTACACACTGTTGTTGGTGGTCGTTGTCTTGTAGCACCAAACTGCTGGTAGGAAACTAAACCGATGTAGGCGTGATATATATTTTAACTAAACAAATGTCCAATAACTTGAATAACTTCCTTGTAAAGTGTCACCGTATTTTTGACACCATTAAAGTCACTGTGGTTATGTTTTGATGCTGTGATATTATTGTTGGTTTATCTATGTAGGCGTGGTGGTGACATTGGATTCATATTATAATTCACAGAATAAGGAAATGACACTTGATGTAGCAGACATAAATAATACGTTTAATATAAGCAATAATACCACATAGTGAATATGATACACAATTCAATTCAGGAATGATCAGTATTAATCCTCTTTAGAAATATGGCGAATAAATAATAACTTGTAACTAATTTATAACCAACTTCTTTAAGTAACTAACTCAACTGACTATATTAAGTGAATTTATCAAGTGCTTGCTACCAACTCCCTATATTGACTGACTGCCCTTAACTCTGGTTCACTTAAGGTCAAAAGTGTTCACCTTAGGGCAACATGAGTTATGAATAACATTCACAATATAGAAATAACATTCACAATATTGAAATAGGGTTTCTACACTATGGCACCAACTTTGAGGTGGTGACATAAAGATTGTGAAGATTGTGAACAATAGTCTTAATATAACTTTTATTATAATATGGAAAAAAATCAAGTTGATATGAGATAAAATAAATGTACTAACTTTAGTAATATTTTTAAAACAAAATCTGACTCACTACAATAACACAGCCTTTCAGTCTCACTTTCTGGAGTCGTCTCCCCTAACTAAGACCAAGTGACGACAATGCCACCTATGTTACATCAAACACAACCAATCGCTAACATCTTTCCACCGTCACCATAGAAACACACACACACACACACAGTCCATAACACTGACAAATTCACTTGACTTGTAAGGACTATCGGTGAAAAGAAAGGCTGTCAATCTGGGATACTGGTGGCACTATTTGTAATGTACGGGCTTGCAATATTGAAATGTTTAAAACATTCCACTGCCGCCAATCTCTCAGTAATAGCTCGTACAAGTCAACAACATGCATCGTTGAGTCAGTCAATAATATATGTTTATCAATAACATTCCTGCTTATGAGATGTAAGTGAGAGAATCCTCATTCAGAACTGGCATCTTATACATCGCTCTATTGAAGCCCGTGAGTACACAATGATGAAGCCAATATCACACACACACACACACATACATTCCTTTTTTTTTTGTAAAAAGAATAGGTGCCGATACACAGTGATTAGGTGCCGGTACTCAGTGATTGATTGTCTAACTTTTAACTACTAATAAATGAACACTATACCTTAAAATACAAGAAAAGAAATAATATTTTACCCACAATAAAAATGGTAAGGTGCCCTGTATATATATATATATCGTAAGAAAAAAAAAAGAAAGAAAAGCTTCTTTAAAAAAGAAATAGCTCTACATATCTTCCCTTTTACAAGAAAATCACATTTTAAACGAACTGAAAAAAGCGAATCATGGCACTCGTCCATTCAGCCATCACTGGCGAAGTGTTCCGCCGTTAGCCTGACAGCAAGGGCTCTTTACACCGACGGAAAGGCAATCGTATTTTCCCGATATTACAGACAAAGGGCTTCCATGGCGCCATCTTGAGGACCACGTCAACACTCGGTGTATATATTGCTAGACATATTTCGTTGCCATTGGATCTTCTGTAAGACTTGTAATTAAAATGGACGAGGGAAACGGAGCCAGCGATAAAGGGAAATTAAGCTTGAAGTCGTAAGAATGAAAAGGGTTATTGTTTGCTGGATGACTTCCCTTAGTTAAGAAATACTTCTAGGGTTTCAATTTTTTCAAGAAGAGAAAAAATGTATTTTTTTTTTAATTTCAAGTTAACCTTGTGGAAGCCAGACGTTCTACCAGAGTCGGTTCTAGCAGTGCGCTGGGCCCAGGGTGCTAGGCAATCGTCTAATAGGGATATTGTATGTTAAGACCAAATCCAGAACTTTTAGTCATTGAATTTTTAGGAGGGTATAAATAGACATATAATCACGGACAGAAGCCATAAAGCCTCATTTATTTCAAATTCAACAGACTGTTTGATTTTAGCCAATGTGTGTATATCTATTTATGTGTATATTTCTATTTATGTGTGTATGTCTATTAATATTCTAAGCGTGAGCTAAGGAAAAAAATGAACAAAGTGGCAAAAAGAAAAAATAAAGAATAACAAAAACAAACAAATCTGACAGCCTTTCTTAAACTCGTGCTTAAATTTTCTTCTAAAATTCCGAATTATGCAAAGACACACACACCAAGTGTTTCTTCAGGTAATATATATTACAAAGACAAGAAAAATATAGTGTAATAGCAAGGGAGAGATACGCTATGTAATGATATGGTACAAATACATCCTTTATGGGCTACGTTATATTCCTTCAAGGTAAAAAAATCGTATGGTTTATATACTATAATATACATCTCAAAATTGTGGCAACTTCCTGTTTAGAAGTCAGGGGAGAGAACACCGAAGAAATTCACATAATATATATATTTTGTTAAAGTTGTTCATTCTTTATTTTTTTTTGTCGATACACCCAAAGACTGATAAGTGTAAGGATGAATTCAAATATTTTTGTCTTTGAGGGATGTATCTAGGTAAATACGACACGCCCATAACAAGAATATCCAGGCTATATCACTGTTTACTGGTCATTTGAGATGTCCGCACGAGGATCTCGGGGTAAATCTTGTAGAACAATAAGACATTTATTTGAGGGCATTTGTTTCCATTACTTGAAAACAGAAAGAAATAAGTCAGTAAAAACATTTGGAGGAGTCTGGTGAGAAAGGATTTTGTAATAGAGACGATATCTTATCCTCCTCCTTCTCTCTCTCTCTCTCTCTCTCTCTCTCTTATCTCTCTTTTATATTTCTCTCTTTATTCCTCTGTTTACCTTTATATATCTATCTCTTTATAGCTCATTGTCTCTACTTTTCTCTCTCTCTCTCTCTCTCTCTCTCTCTCTCTCTCTCTCTCTACATATCTCTATCTATCTCTATTTCTCATTTAAACAAAAAATTTTGTTTCTTTCTTTTTCTTTCTCTGTTTCTCTTTATCACTTTGACAAGAATAATTTTTTAAATCTCGTTTGAATGAGTTTCAAGAAACTATTCTAACGCTTCATTTATTTCTTCAGTTCAGCGTACGTCTAACCAGTCGAAGGAGACATCAATGCATAGTGCTTATTATCTTAAGGATATGTTTTGTCTAGGGTTGGCGGCTGTATTTGTATTTGTTTTTAGCTTGTTTTCTTGTGATGTTGTTTTATATTCAAACAAACACATGCACACACTTAAAACTTGGTCCCTCCTAACAATATATTCTCTAGTACACACGATAGCTTCCTATGCACAGGATTCGGAAGAACTCATCAAGTAGATTGTCATGACCTCATTTTTGGACCTTTCAGTGAAGGTCAATTTGTAGCAGACGGCAATTTAAACATACTCTCATTTAATTATCTTTGTGCTGCAGGCGATATTTTGCCTCTATACATTGAGTGAATGGCGGGCTGATTTCCTCTGCCCTCTACTGGGCACTAATGGGCACTGATGGGGCACTGATGGGCACTTGTCTCCTGTTAGAGAACAGAACGTTGAAGATTTCCCATATTGTATTTTGTTACTAGGTGAAGCCAAGACAGATGAATGAATTTCATGTCACACACTAGAATTTACTGTCTTCAAAAACAAGAAACGGCATTAATGAATTGAAATTATACCTTTGAGGGGCTAAAGAAACGGATTTTTAAATATTTTTTTTCTACTAACAATAGTGCACATGCACTTTTCTTTGACCTTGCGGGGGGTGTAGTGAAATAAATAAAGATGAAGCAGTGTATTAAACTATCTTATCTTTTACAAATAATTGTTACAAACCCACAACTGCTATTTCTATTCAATTGTTAGTGTATCAATTTGAGCCTCAAACCTGTTTCCTATGTTCTTTATATTTTTGTTTGCACCAACAACGCCTGATATTTTAATCTACATATATATATATACCTTGATTGTGAAAAATAATTTGTTCATAATCTTATCGACTTTTAAATTAAAATAATAGGTCCACAAAAAGTAGTTAATTAATCACAAGCGCTTTGTTGCTTAACCTTCTCTATTTATTCTTTCATTTGTAACAGAACAAGAATTTGTTTATTTAAAAAGTATTTTAAAAATGCCTCATTATTATTATTGACTGACTCTTGTTGTAGACGGTCGTTGGCATGAAGCACCAAACGTCTGGTAGACAACTCAACCTTATTATATCTTAACTTATAGAATTTGAAAGAATTTGAACAACTTCTTTTGTGGACAAAACTAAATAAATCTTTTATTGCAATATAGACAAATTCAACTTATGATGAAATAATATTAGTAGAGTTTAGTCATTATATAAAATGGTATTATGAAACAATTCCAACTCACTACAAAAACACGTCTTTTCACTCTGGTAATCTGGAGTTGTCTGTCCTTCCTAATACTGCTGATAACAATGCCGCTTGTCTCGCATCATTTACACTACATAACCACTAACCAATCGCTAGCGTCTTCTCACCGTCTCCATGGAAACACACACAATCCAAAAAGCCTCTCAACGCTAAGGAAAGTACAATGCACATAACGCCCTCACTCCAACCCCTCCACATAAACGGGCTATATCGCCATTGAAAGTCTTGCCTTACCATAATGAGCTGTACAACCAACGACTATCAATAAAGACACAAGACCAAAATATAAATCCACTACAATAATCAATCAATAAGTCTTTGGATCTATTAATAGAAGCTCATATCAAATCATAATGTATATTCTGGACACGTTTTTACTTCAAAACAACAAAAAAAAGTTTCTTTCCTTCTCCATTTGCTTTGCGGCCATTTTATTCCAGCTAGTTATTTCCATTGATAAATGGAGTTGTCTTTCTTCTTAACCATGACCACAATACTGCCGGAAAAATATCAGTTACTTCCCTTGACTCCTGGTAGCGAGTGCGAATGGAGAGGCTACTTTATTTGTAACTTGTGCAAATATGAACAGCCTGTAAGAGTTATGTTCCTTCTCAGCCGAATTAGACAAGAGTTACCGTCTTTGCTATGCATAAGCAGAAAAATATTTCTTGAGGAGAATGGAAAAGTTTTGAAATGAAAACATCTTTTTTAGAAAATTTTTTTTTTCATTCATAAATGCCCTCTATTTTTCTCTTTTCTCCAAATATCCTCTTCTCTCTCTCTCTCTCCCTCTCTCTCTTTGTCTCTCTCTCTTTTCTCAGAAAAAAGGAACAAAACGACAAACTCTTTGATTGTGTACAGCTATCACAGCTATTCAGTAACAGAACCTCAATGTTCATGTTATTTTTTGTATTTAAGCTTTTATGTATTTACATATTTAATAAACATTTCTAAAAATCAGGCTTTCGAAATAACATAGTGAGCGTTGCACATAAAGATGAACGTCTACATGAATCGTGCACTGGAGAGATGTCAGCTGTCATAAAACTGAGCATCACTTACTGCTTCAATCTTGTTCTAAAAATAATTGATACCTATTTGAAAGACCATAAATAACTGGGGCTACTTCAAGACAACAAGAGGAGAATGAAATCGGGTCTCTATAGCTTGGTTTCTTAAGGGGAGGCAACCCAACGAAGGGGCAACGTTAGCCGACAGATGCTCATTTCTAATGAAGACAGTGAATGACAAGACACAACAGACATGAATGTCTTGGTCTTCTGTCCTCTTGTTGCTCAGGTGCCGCCTCTGTCGACACTGTCATGGGTTGACACATGTTGCAGTGTGGTTGTTCCTGGAAAGGTTGTCTTCCCCACACACCAACAATGTCTTCCACTCCGCAGGAACGACCCTTCCAGTGCTTCAGACACCTTCTTGTCCTGACAACCCCACAAACACCCCAATGTTTCTCCCCAAACTGGCCTAACTACTTGTGATATTAACTTCCGTTTTACTGCATGCGTAGGCAAACGAGATCTAGCCCAAGACGTTCTCTTTTAATTGGACGACAGGAAGCTTCTTTCTCTGGCTTTATGTTGTCCCGTTCTAAATATGACGCTATATGATGCAGGATAGCAGTGAGCCGGGCAGAATTGCGATCACGTGTCACTTTGTCGAGACGAAAAAGAACTGCCTCTCATTTAGTTGTTTTAAAATTAGTTTATGCCTGTGTGCATAAGATATGCATCCTTGATTTAAAAAAAACAGAATGGGTACTCTCATTGACCAAAATTACCAAAACTGCATCTATTTCCATCTATTTGAAGACAATGTTCGTATCCATTTTTAAAATTCTCTTATAGTTTTATATTTGAAGGTGACAGACGGAGAAACTGACCAAAAAAAAAAAAGACTAGACAAATACATCAGTCGACTCTACGTGAGCCATAAAAATCAAACTTTATTATTTGTTTCAAAGTATTTGTTTTTATTTGTTCCCTACAGTGACGTCAGTATAGTTGAAAGATCATCTGTTACTTATTACAGTACAGGTTGAAACAGGGAGCAGATGGCGTTGGGCATTTAATTAACGTTAAAAACAGTTGTTTTGTCTGACCTACTTTGTGGTGAGAATATAGATTTACTAGTCCTGTGTTGAAAGTTAAATATTACATTCTCTGGTTATTGAGATGAAAAGAGAAAAAAAGAAGCAAGAAAAGAAAGAGAAATGAAGAGTGAAAGAGAAAAGAAGATTTTTAGTTTTCTTTCCAGTTCTATTACCATCTGAGTTTCGGTAATCATTGATTTACGGACATACGTAGTGGGGCGTGGTGGTTGAGGGCTAGAGCTCTTAGTGTCCGAACTGAGGGATCTCGGGTTAAAAGCTCTGTGAAATTTTTTTTTTTAAATTTTGGGATTTTTCGGACGCCACTGAGCCCAACCAACTCTAATATGTACCTCACAAAAGTAAAGGAGGTTTGTCGTTGACATGATGCCCATACAAATTGTCGGTCATAACAAAAAAAAAAGAGTTTCACATCAACTGACCAATAGAGTGCATAGATTCAGTAGCTATGTAGAATAAAAAAATAAATAAATTTGGTTATTGTACGTTGTACCCGCACTTGCTTAAGGTTCAGCAAAATTGTTATGTCTGGTGTTGATGATGTGCATTCTACTCAAATTGTTCTCTTATTTCATCTTCTGTACGACGTCAACTTTGCGTTATTGTCATTACAATTCTCTTCTTGTGCAAAGTAGACACAGTTCTTTTTTTTTTTTACAGCTTCTCTGTATTTGAATACATGGCTTACAAATATTTAACTAATAACGCACACTATAATTAGATTATTTATCTTATATATTTCAATCAGGATACTTTATCGATGACATTTTAATTAGCATGTTTTATCAAGATACCTTTTATTACAATGTTACATTAAGGATATGCTATTTTAGAATTTTATCTACACTATTTTATCAGGATATCTTATCCATGACATTTTAATTAGGAATTTAATGTTAGCGAAAAGGCCTTGGCTATGTTTTATCACGCTCACATCTGCAATATTTTAAGTTTCAATATCACTGCCTTGTATGGCAATCTGAGCATTAAAAATTAAAAATAAACTTTATAGAATCCTAAATGCTGCTGGTAAAATCATTGGCAAAAAAACAAATCCCATTTGGGCAGTTGTTTGAGACAAACATCTATAAAAAAGCTAACAAGATCCTCGAAATAAAGAATCACCCTTTGTATCAGGATTTTGTGATTTTACCATCACAAAAGAGATACAAGACACCGATGGCAAAGACAAACAGACACAAACACTCTTTTGTTCCCCTGGCAATCAAATCATTAAATAAGAACAATCTGGTATAAACTTTGTCACATGTAAATTATGAGTGCGTCTGGTGTGAATGTACACTTTGGTTTCTTATAGTTATAATGTTTTTTGTTTGGTGTAATGCACAAATTGTAAGACACATTTCCATACGGACGATAAAGATTATTATTATTATTATTATTATTATTATTACATTTTAACTAGGATATCTTATCCATGACATTTAAACTAGGATATCTTATCCATGACATTTTAATCAGGATATCTTATCCATGACATTTTAATCATGATACCCTATCCATGACATTATAATTAGGATACCCTATCCATGACATTATAATTAGGATACCCTATCCATGACATTTTAATTCGGATACCCTATCCATGACATTATAATTAGGATACCCTATCCATGACATTATAATTAGGATACCCTATCCATGACATTTTAATTCGGATATTTTATTCTCTTTGTTCTAACTAGCCTGAAACTTTGAATCCTGCTAATTCTGACCCCCAAAGGTTGATACGTTCTTCTATTGAACTTAACAAACTATCGCTCAGCTCGGCTAGACAGGCGCACGAGACACAGTTTGCGTCAACGGCTGTCCCAGAATTTGGTTTTAAATATACCACCACAAGATATATACATAGAATATTGAGTTAGAGACATTCTCCTGATAACATTCATGAGTTTCCTATTGGTCCTTTCTTTCCATCCCATAACCGATACCCTCTCAATACCACTGCACACTACGAGAACCCATCAACACAAATTCATTCCATTTCTCGGCTCATGGGACCCAGCTGATCAGTCCCTGTCTGACCCTCAATCTTGATCTGTCTACCCCTAGTGGCCTTGCTCAAGAACAGTCAGACTCATTGTTGGCATAACTCTGGAACACAATTTCAAAGTTAGGAGTATACGCAACTAGAGTAACCGCCCCGAGAATTTAGTTTCAATTTGTAGATCTTTGCATTTGTTTTATTACTTCAGTGTAGAAACAAAAACAATACTTTGTAACACAGCATTTTACTTTCGCATGGTTACTGTAACTGTAGAGTGTAACAAAAATTGTAACAGGTGAATGTATTGCAAGAGATGTGGATCTAACAAGACTCCCAGACGTATCACTTTACCAGTAATTATATTAAAGGTTCCCCTTTCAGACCTTGTGGTCTATAGAGCAGATGATGTAAAGGTCATCTGTTTCTATGGCCCACGGTTAACGAGGGTGTCATGTGGCCAGCACAACAACCAACTGCTTTTACTTTCCCCAATTAATGTCAGGTACCCATTAGAGCTGGGTGGACTCAGAGGCGACTAAAGATACCGAAATTAAAAATCACAGTCGCCACCAGGATTGGAAACCGGGACCCCCGGTTTGGAAGCCATGCGCTGAAGCTTTACCGCTCAACAACCGCACCTCCGTAATTATATTAGACCTATATTATTATGGATAACATCTAAAAAAAAAAGGGAGCACTCACTGAGGTCGTGAGACACATATTTTTGAGACCCAAAGAAAAGCCCTTGTGGAAGACAAGCATAGATGACGAAGAAAGATTATAAATAGAACATCGACGGACAAAGACTTTGCCTGTGCCAGATGAAGGTCGTTTGAAATACGGCAATTATCTCCTTAATTTTCAATATCAAGGGCAATGCCCTGTAATTGTTATTTATATTATTTTTAATTAACTAATTACATTTTAATTTGTTGATGGTCTTTGTCATTCACAAACAGATCAAGTCCAACTCACAAGTCTTAATGGCATAAAATTAAGGATCGAAAAGTTATAGACACGTACCTATAGAAATATATCCATGTATATAGATTGGGCAAGGCTTACTTGTAATTATTAAATCACCATTCGGTCAGTATAATGATAAGTTTTTAAATATCACCTATATAAAAAAAAAAAGTGTTGTTTTACTGGTCTAGACTTCTGGATCTTCTTCTATCGTTTAAATGACTACTCTATTTAAAAAAAAAAAGTTATCTGATCTTTGTAGCGTTTTATTCGCGTCCATCGTCACAGCAAGTGTGAGTGCACACTCTGACCATTTTCCTATATCCCTGGTCGGTTGGATTTCTCTTTCGAATGCCAACACGATTGTTCCGAGTTCGAGCAGTGACCGAAGCCCCAATCCTCCTTCCACGTGTAGTCCTGCAGGAGGTTTGGGATAAAATGCAGTAATCTCCCTTTTAGTCAGACCGTCTCCATAGGTCACGTCCATGTCCTGCACTGTAGAGCACGAGCTAGGAATCAGATACGTAGCTTATAGATTTAGACTCACGCAAGGAACTAAAAATATAAAAGAAGCTTTATTGTATTTTTTTTTGTCTGTTCGTTCGTCTTTTTGTCACATTTGAGCTTCCAAAAATTGAAATGTAAATTATATTTGTACAAAACATATACCGTTTGAAAAAAAAAATTGCATGTAATTAGTTTCATCCCAGACTTGACTTTGGCAAAACTAAATAGAAAATGTATTTATGGTTATCCGATGAGTTTAAGTATGTTATGCTAACGCACAAAAATTGTTGCTAAAACCAAATTAAAAAATGCATTTCCGGTTACCCACGGTCTTATGTTGTAGGCGCATGAAATTACATCAGATGATCAGATATCGTTTTACTATTTAAAGCGTGTATAATATGTTCATAGTTGCATTCGCTTCTATTCAATGTCTGCTTTCCATTTCATGTTGTGTTTTAAAAAGAATTAAAAAAAAAGGATAGTGTAAATGATCTAGAGAAATAATACAGGTGAAATAAACATTTATAAAATAGGTCAAAAATCATAAACTTAAAAATAGCCCCAGGCAGGTATTGATCATAAAAATTTACAATCGCTTTATTAGAGATTGCTCATGTAAAAGACATTTAGTTCTGAGCTTGGATGTAACATAATGTGTCAGTGCTATTGACCCAACAGGGGTGCCAATGAGTTCGTGTGTGACACTAACTCAATTCATCCCTTTGTTTTACAAATGCATTTCGATAATTTGCTTAACATATTAAAAAAATTGTATCTAGACTTAACGTATAGGGAGAGGCTGGGAGCCCAAACATGGAGGACATGGACCCAACTGAGGCTAACTGTCCCTGACAGAGACTGAAAGCGAATTGCTGTTGCGGCCCTATGCTCCACTGGGAGTCAGTAGGATTCAAGTCAGTCAAGTATTGAAGCTGCTTGAAACTTGTAGTCGCTAATTGGAAAGTAAAAATTACGTAGATATACGTCATGCCATTGACGTTACAATCAATTGACTAGTAAGTTGACCTATAGATTTAGAAGCAGTTCTTAAATGGCTGTTAGTACTGTAGTGTCCCTGTTGTAATACATAGAAGGGAGTCGAGTCCAAATATTGAAAAAAAAATTAAATCAATGAGATTACAAGCAAAATATGAGAAATCCTTGTTTAAAAGAACAAATCTAACAGAAAGAACTCTTCACTTACAACTATATCCATCAATAGTGTAGAAATTATTTCCCTTATTTGATATAAAACAAAATAATTAATTTCCAATATTTAATTTCAACTAGATCCGAGAATGTGTGCTGGAGAAATAACGTATTCAATTATTGAACGGAAACAAACCCGACATATTTAACCATATCGGTGAATAGGTATTAATTCACTTCTTGGATATTTTTTTATGGATTCATGCCTACAGTTATTTAATTTGAACTTTAGTAGCGTTCTAAGAAATACAAAAATATTTAAATAAAATCTCAAAGTCTTTTTTTCCTCAGGCCTACTCTAATCAATGAACAACCTTTGTCAACCTTTGTCAACGTACACCTGATAGATTGTTATTCTTTAGAATTGCAAAATATAATTTTGACACAAGAGAATTGCATTTTATTATTGAGCGCAACACTTGGCGGGGCAGAACTCATCAACGTTCATTCCCACGGCGACATCCTCGAAGTTTGAAGAGCAGTAGACTATAACTAGAGCCCATTTCAAAGAATACAATCATGCAGCAAAGCAAAAGAGTTTTTCATCGGAGAAGTCCTTTCATTCCCCAACTCCTAACAAGTACATTTATTGTAACGTCCCCCCACTCCTAACAAGTACATTTATTGTAACGTCCCCCCACTCCTAACAAGTACATTTATTGTAACGTTCCCCCCACTCCTAACAAGTACATTTATTGTAACGTCCCCCCACTCCTAACAAGTACATTTATTGTAACGTTCCCCCACTCCTAACAAGTACATTTATTGTAACGTCCCCACACTCCTAACAAGTACATTTATTGTAACGTTCCCCCCACTCCTAACAAGTACATTTATTGTAACGTCCCCCCACTCCTAACAAGTACATTTATTGTAACGTCCCCCACACTCCTAACAAGTACATTTATTATAACGTCCCCCACACTCCTAACAAGTACATTTATTATAACGTCCCCCACACTCCTAACAAGTACATTTATTATAACGTCCCCCACACTCCTAACAAGTACATTTATTGTAACGTCCCCCCACTCCTAACAAGTACATTTATTGTAACGTCCCCACACTCCTAACAAGTACATTTATTGTAACGTCCCAACACTCCTAACAAGTACATTTATTGTAACGTCCCCACACTCCTAACAAGTACATTTATTGTAACGTCCCCCCACTCCTAACAAGTACATTTATTATAACGTCCCCCACACTCCTAACAAGTACATTTATTATAACGTCCCCCCACTCCTAACAAGTACATTTATTGTAACGTCCCCACACTCCTAACAAGTACATTTATTGTAACGTCCCCCCACTCCTAACAAGTACATTTATTGTAACGTCCCCCCACTCCTAACAAGTACATTTATTATAACGTCCCCCACACTCCTAACAAGTACATTTATTATAACGTCCCCCACACTCCTAACAAGTACATTTATTATAACGTCCCCCACACTCCTAACAAGTACATTTATTGTAACGTCCCCCCACTCCTAACAAGTACATTTATTGTAACGTCCCCACACTCCTAACAAGTACATTTATTGTAACGTCCCAACACTCCTAACAAGTACATTTATTGTAACGTCCCCCCACTCCTAACAAGTACATTTATTGTAACGTCCCCCCACTCCTAACAGTGTAACGTTCCCCCCACTCCTAACAAGTACATTTATTGTAACGTCCCCACACTCCTAACAAGTACATTTATTATAACGTCCCCCCACTCCTAACAAGTACATTTATTGTAACGTTCCCCCACTCCTAACAAGTACATTTATTGTAACGTTCCCTACACTCCTAACAAGTACATTTATTGTAACGCCCCCAACACTCCTAACAAGTACATTTATTGTAACGCCCCCAACACTCCTAACAAGTACATTTATTGTAACGCCCCCCCCCCACTCCTAACAACTACATTTATTGTAACGTCCCCCTACTCCTAACTCCTTCTCTTGTCAATTCCACCTCTCCTATCCAAACAAAAACCTTGAACACATTCACAAAACTCCCCAGAAAACCGCCGTCTCCTGATTTCTGTATCTAGAGATGACGATGAGATGAACGAGTGCGCTAATAAGGTGAGCGAGGGGCGGTTGATGGCCTGGATGAAGTGATTTTATGACAGAAGCGGAGGGGGACACAAATGAGGTAGTTATGTGCCCATATTGATGAAGTAGCCTAGTGGTTACACGCCCATAATTTTCAGATAGTCTTCAGTCCGAGACTCGACAAGGGCGCCATTTTATCCGGGTAAAAACGTGGACGAATATGAATAGGGCATGCTTAGGAAAGGCTGATGAGAAACTCCGTTTAGCACCAAGACAACCAAATACTACAAAACGGACTAACATGTAAACAGTTCAGATCCCTCCCCGTCGAACATTCCTTCTCGTGATTGATTACTTATGGTGCATTTCGAAACAAAAGATCTTTATGAAATATGATAAAATGTTATTTTTTAAAAGCCTTTCTAGCTTACGAGATCTAAACGTGACAGACGGACAGATTATACAGTCTTAAACCATGAGTGGATTTATTTATTATGTATGTAAGAAAACGATCATGTAAACATTCACCAGATAAACTTCTTCCATCCACCTTTCACAACTGGTCCTGGCATGTGATACAATCAGCGCGTTGAGTAGTCTAGATACAAAACAAAACACATGGCAAGTATATTTCTAATCACACTGATTTATTATGTCTAGGACGGGTGTGTACATAAATGCATAACTGACACAAACTAATTGATAATATTACACTTAATATATGATTTAAAAAAAAAATGTTTTTCTTATGTCTTATATTACCAACCTAAGTTATCTTTGTGCATTCTACTGGCATACCAGCGATACATATTGGAGATGACACATTACGGTGGTGCAGGAATTCCCATACTCGTGAACAATAGCCAGCAACCTAGAGTTAAACACAGCGCTGACAAAAAGATTAGGAAAGGCAAAACAAGAGCGTGTGCAAAAATACCAAATTGACTACGGCAACCAAAATCCTAGTCTACAATGGCTGTGTTCTGAGCACACTTCTTTAAGGCAGTGAGAGCTGGGCTTACATGCGTCAAGAGTATAGATTAAAAAGCTTTCACTTACGCTGCCTGCGACGCATAATGTGCATCTCCTACAGGGATCATGTCTCCCACCAGCACGTTTTGAAACGGGCCAATATGCATAACATCTATGCTCTTCTAGAGAATACTACGATGGCTCGGATATTTCACTCGAATGCCAGATGGAAGAATCCCCCCCAAAACAGCCTCTATGCTGAGCTTGCGGAGGGAGTCAGACACAAAGGCCACCCAAGACTAACCTACAGAGATGTCTGCAAGCGAACAGGAGAACCACGTGATTCAACCAAAATATGTAGGAGAAGATAGCCCAAGCAAGACCGGACTGCATGGAGACAGACTGTACGTGCTGGCACGAACTGTGCCGAAGGCAAACAAAGCGATGCTGCTTTAGTCAAGAGAAAGAAAAAGAAAGCTGCCCAGTCAGGTAGCCCTAGGACAGATGCATATGCATGCACGAACTGTGGTAAACTCTGCCGCTCCAAAATTAGCTTGATCAGTCACTCCAGATTCTGCCCCGTCTCCAGACGAAACCAAAGTCAGTGACTCGTCTGGGCACATCCATGCAGGGCCGGTCCTACAAATTGCGGGGCCCTATGTGAAACTGATTGCGGGGGCCTAATTTGGGTTGTGATAAGGATAAGTGAAAATTAAGATTTTGTATTAGTAGATAAATTCGTCTTTGCATTTTATTTATACTTTACCAAGTACAAAATCACTGCCCAATGAACTATCCGAGCCCTCTACAGTAGAGAGTGTTCCAACAATAAGCTGATAAACATTCAGATCTGCCTTTTAGATTTACTATCGACTAGCAAATATCACTTTTGTTGTTTTTTTTCTAAGAGGTCGAGATAGATTTAGATCTATATTTGTATGCCAGTGACTATTACAGTAAATTAAGTATTTGAAGTTCTTGTTTTAGTTAAAATTCGCCTTATATTACATTTTTATTAAATGAAAGCTGAAAATGCCGTTTTTTTTTAATCGCGAGTAGGATTAGCGTTTTCCATATTGAATGACAATTTTGGCTGTTTTAAGTAGATTTGCATCAGTTTTCAGAAGATTTTAATAATATCAGGAGATTTTCATGACTTTTTGTTTTATTTTATAATTTCAGGAGAATTACAGGAACCCTTTAATAATAAGTTAAAATGGTTTAATTTAATAATTCACACCTAGAATTCGCATTTCTCGGGGCACACTGTGGCGCATAGGTTGCAGTGGCCTAAGACGGGCTCTGCATCCATGTCTTCCGAGACAGAAGGAGCCATATATACTGCCAACTGTAAGCATTCATTACAATATATCTACCACATTGAATCATTATAGCTGACATCTAAAACTGGTCACTCTTTCAGTATTTAACATCTATAATATTTGAGACCTCAAGGTTGAGGTGTAAAGTGTAGTTAGTCTCTTGCATGTAAAGTTTATTTAGTCTCTTGCATGTAAAGTTTATTTAGTCTCTTGCATGTAAAGTTTATTTAGTCTCTTGCATGTAAAGTTTATTTAGTCTCTTGCATGTAAAGTTTATTTAGTCTCTTGCATGTAAAGTTTATTTAGTCTCTTGCATGTAAAGTTTATTTAGTCTCTTGCATGTAAAGTTTATTTAGTCTCTTGCATGTAAAGTTTATTTAGTCTCTTGCATGTAAAGTTTATTTAGTCTCTTGCATGTAAAGTTTATTTAGCCTCTTGCATGTAAAGTTTATTTAGTCTCTTGCATGTAAAGTTTATTTAGTCTCTTGCATGTAAAGTTTATTTAGTCTCTTGCATGTAAAGTTTATTTAGCCTCTTGCATGTAAAGTTTATTTAGTCTCTTGCATGTAAAGTTTATTTAGTCTCTTGAATGTAAAGTTTATTTAGTCTCTTGCATGTAAAGTTTATTTAGTCTCTTGCATGTAAAGTTTATTTAGCCTCTTGCATGTAAAGTTTATTTAGTCTCTTGCATGTAAAGTTTATTTAGTCTCTTGCATGTAAAGTTTATTTAGCCTCTTGCATGTAAAGTTTATTTAGTCTCTTGCATGTAAAGTTTATTTAGTCTCTTGCATGTAAAGTTTATTTAGTCTCTTGCATGTAAAGTTTATTTAGTCTCTTGCATGTAAAGTTTATTTAGTCTCTTGCGTGTAAAGTTTATTTAGCCTCTTGCATGTAAAGTTTATTTAGCCTCTTGCGTGTAAAGTTTATTTAGTCTCTTGCATGTAAAGTTTATTTAGTCTCTTGCATGTAAAGTTTATTTAGCCTCTTGCATGTAAAGTTTATTTAGTCTCTTGCATGTAAAGTTTATTTAGTCTCTTGCATGTAAAGTTTATTTAGTCTCTTGCATGTAAAGTTTATTTAGTCTCTTGCATGTAAAGTTTATTTAGTCTCTTGCGTGTAAAGTTTATTTAGCCTCTTGCATGTAAAGTTTATTTAGCCTCTTGCGTGTAAAGTTTATTTAGTCTCTTGCATGTAAAGTTTATTTAGTCTCTTGCATGTAAAGTTTATTTAGTCTCTTGCGTGTAAAGTTTATTTAGTCTCTTGCATGTAAAGTTTATTTAGTCTCTTGCGTGTAAAGTTTATTTAGTCTCTTGCATGTAAAGTTTATTTAGCCTCTTGCGTGTAAAGTTTATTTAGTCTCTTGCATGTAAAGTTTATTTAGCCTCTTGCATGTAAAGTTTATTTAGCCTCTTGCATGTAAAGTTTATTTAGTCTCTTGCATGTAAAGTTTATTTAGCCTCTTGCATGTAAAGTTTATTTAGTCTCTTGCATGTAAAGTTTATTTAGTCTCTTGCATGTAAAGTTTATTTAGCCTCTTGCATGTAAAGTTTATTTAGTCTCTTGCATGTAAAGTTTATTTAGTCTCTTGCATGTAAAGTTTATTTAGTCTCTTGCATGTAAAGTTTAGTTAGCCTCTTGCATGTAAAGTTTATTTAGTCTCTTGCATGTAAAGTTTCTTACAGTCGGATATTTCCTATCGTGTAATCTCTTCAGCCTGTGACCACAAAGTCCACAAGTCTAGGAAATCTAAACATATAACTAGAATCAATGTCTTTGTTACAAAATGATCACGTCATGATACTGTCCCAGATGAGCCGAGAAGGAGACGCTAATCTATTGTCTGAAGTTTTACATTAGCTGGGCTCTTGTCTCTCTTGGGGCAACAGACTGACCAACGTCTTGTCCGGTCGTTGAGACAAATAGTGCAGAAAAATGTTTGGCATTACTACAGTTCCAAGTTTACTTTGACCTGACTCCAGTACATTACAATCTCTTTAGTTTTCTTGTTCTTGCATGTCTGACAATTCAGTAGCGTTTAGAAAACTATTAACACTTCTGATTGTTTCTGTTAGACCAATTGGAGTGGGGTGGGGTCGTGATGGATGGGGAATAGACACACACACACACACATGCACATACATACATACACACAATGTTGTGTAGGACATTGTAAAGGCTAAAAGACAGCGTGTCCAAATTCTTTGATTCCGGAGAGAGTTCAAGCGGACTGTACACCACGAGTGCAGCTATCTTTGCCCTCGGCAGATCTTTAACCTCCTTCAATAATCCGTCCGCGAGACCTCAACCAGTGCTGTTGTCAACAGTTAGGAACTTTCACACTCAATCTTTCATTGATTTTTAAAACGCTTATTTCGATTCACTCTGTCTGTCTGTCTATATGTCTGTCTGTCAGGTAAAAAGTGTGTACACGTTATTTCTCCTACACCCATTCTCGGATCAAGTTGAAACTTCGCTCAATTATTCATCGACATAGAGAAGACATTAATCAATAAAAAAAAGTAACAATTAGACAATTAATTACTGGTAATTAATAATTTAGCTTAATAGCAATAAAGGGAAACTAATACATCAGTATTGACATATTTGGCTAAATTTGTTGGGTTTATATCCCTTAAATAAATGTCAACGCTATTTTCACTGATCAAGTTGATACTTAAAACAATTATTTATTGTACCTAACAAAACATGAATCAATTAACAAAAATACGTCATTACTCAATTAATTATTGGCAATTAATTATTTTGCCTGACATCGAATAAAGGAAATAACTTGAACATTATTAGTAGACGAAGAGCAGGACAACTTCTAGACAGACTGTACGTGCTGGTACGAACTTCGCCGAGTGCAAACTAAACGAAGCTGCATCAGTAAAGAGAAAGAAAAAGAAAGCTGCCCTGTCAGCTAGCCCTAGTACAGATTCATATACATGCACAAACTGTGACAAACTCTGCCTCTTGAGAATTAGCTTGATCAGACACTCCAGATTCTGCCTTGTCTCCAAAGCCAAACTGGGCGCATCCATAGTCTTCCGAGACAGAAAGAGACATTTATATTGGTAGTTTTAAGGACGGAGTTCTTCCCCTTTGCTCTTGGTAACCAGCATAATGTGTGCAGTCCCCAAATTGTGGAATAATATTTTGAATTATGAATATCATTATTGAAGGCAGTGGCGTCACTAGGGGGGTGCGGTCCGCACCGGGTGACACCCAATAGGTGGTGACACCCTAGTGGAAAAAAAAAGACCAACTTTAAAATGTGACAGAAGCAAGATCAAAAAGCATAAGAATGGTTGTATAATCCTTTGCTTAATGGGGAAAAAATCAGTAGCAAGATTTTCTTGTTTGATGAACAGTGGGCATGTCCACAATGAGAAACTCGCGAGAAGAGTGAATAACATTCATCAGGCTTTCAAATTTGGAACATTTTGGCAGCTGGACTTTAGCTTCAAAAAATTGACAGGGAAGTCATCGCTATGATTGACGGTATAGATGGGAAAACAGAGGAACATCTTGCACTTATAGATTGCTTACTATTGCATTGATTCTAGCAAAACAAAAGTTGGTATATGGTGGCGAATTGAAGAAGACTTTTCATTGAATAATGGATTTTTGTTATCTATTTTGTGGAAATGTTATCCAAATATGATCCAGTGCTAAAATAATAACTTATGCGATTGCAAGGCTGCGATGCAAAAAAAAAAAAAGTTACTTTCCAAGCTTGTACGAAAACTCACAGAATGTTTATAAATGTTTTAGAAACCCACTTAAGTGATCAGAGACATCAATGCTGCAAGATACTCTGGTATCTTATATTACACCACACCTAACATAGGTCTCGGAAGTTGTAAGATATATTAACAGTAGCAATGGTCATGTTTAAATGACAGAAATGTTGTAGGATGTTTCTCTTGAAGTGGACCAAAACTGATAAATCAGTTCTGATTATTTAAAACGCCTGGAAAGAGATAGGCTTAACGTATGGATATGAAGAGCTCAGGGACAACTACAATATCAAGAATTCATGAAGAAGTGCAGGCAGTATTAATGAAGAACAGAAAAGAAACTTGAATGGATGTGTACACCGTTTGACTTCAACTATGTGGTCAAAATTGTTAATCAGAAAATATTCTTAATATACATTTTTTAGAAAAAGGTTTTCTTTCTTTGCCACTGCTTCCAATCGATGGTATTGGGACATTTGAATGAATGCTAGAGTGTCCTAGGAACAACTCGCTGGTGTGCTCATCGTGTTGCTGTTAGACCCATGAAAGATTTTATGAAAGTGTGACGGCGAAAATCTTTGCCGTCTCTCTGAAAATACAAACAGTAGAGGAGCAGCGCAAAGACGATTGCCAGCTCTCTGTAAATACATGCAGACCTTTCATTGCTTTACTTTGTTGTTGGCAGATGTACTGGGGAAAAAGTCAACAAAACACAAGAGTACCTTCAAATGAAAGTGTTATTGGCCAGGTGGTGGCTACGTTAGAACACTTCAACATTGACTGTACGAAATATGTGACAAGTTTGCTCAAAATGTTATTGATATAACTTTTGTCTAATCAAACTTGCATGTTATTGCAACAGAAAAATAAGTCTTAACAATATGAAAATGTCAGGAAAATAATCTCAAGATGCCGGATTCACTATTCGAATAGAGAACAAGAGGTTAATACTGAGTGCATCAATCTCTTTTATACTGGGCCAGACGATAAGGTATGTGAACAGAAATACTAAAACTAGAATGAAGCAAAGTTTGGAATGACGTCAACGAATCTCTACCAGCCTTTGATTTAAACCTTTAACTGTTTCTTGCCAAATGCATGTCTACGTGACGTCATGTGAACAGAAGCTTTGCAAAACTAAAATTAATTAACAACTATTAATAACCTTTGAAAAACGAATTTCAAATCAAGCAATTCAGTTCATTGAAATACGAAGTCGCAAAATATATTGAGTTTCAAGTTATTATAAATTTTCAAATTTGAAATCCAGAAAGGGAAATTAAAATTTTTATTTTCTAAAGTTATTCTACACTTTTAAATGTTAAAAAATATTTTTTTTTAAAGTTTTTGTACAGATCAATACACTTTTCATCAAGTTGCTTTTTTTTTCATTAGTCGTCCTCAGGAAACTACCACTATATGTGACTATAATGTTAAAAGGTTTCCACTAAGAGATGTTTAATGTTTACTTAGGAAAGCATATTCAGTTGATGTTTAACTTGTTTCTAATTTAAAACTCGTAGATGTTAATGTATGTAACAATAAACGATACTATGTCAGAAAAAAAAATATAATCGATACTCATTTTAACGTTGTATAGCAGCAATCTGCGCAAAAAGGAACGAAACAACGATAGTTTTTAATTGGGAAGAAAGAGGGAAAGCTGGGGGGGGGGAAGGGTTGACACACTGATCTTACCGCACCGGGTGACACCCACCCTAGTGACGCCAATGATTGAAGGTTAGATGAATTACCTCATTTTGATATTTTGCCCAAGTAATAATCTTCTAGGGCTGTATTGCATTCTCCTAACAGTTCGACCACTGCCTCCAAAACTCCATTTGTTGGTTAACACAATTGATCCACAGTACCATCAAGTGTTCAATTCCTTCTCTACTTTAAAAATTCGTTTATAAACCTTGAGTCAAAGAAGACATTGACCATTAGAGGTCCGAGAGTGAAGCCAAGTTTCGCAATTTTTGTCAATAAATAAATATATTTTAGACCTGTGCGAGGACCCACAGTACAAAGGCCCAAGGTTGCTGGATAGTTTGCTCATGCCTAAGGCCGGCCCTGCTCTGATTGCAGTTTTCTTGTGAGTTGTGCTGCTTCAGCTTGAGATTGTTTTACTCCAGTGTTATTGACAGTGTTACTTTGAGTATAGGATTGAATAGTTCTTGTATCTCTTCTAATCAACTCCTGCTGTTTGGGAATCCTTGCTTTCTTTGTCCATTCAACCTAGATTGTAGATGCTGGGAACAATAAGAAAAGATCCTTTATAAGTGAGTTTGTGTCTTAAAATAGAAGACAGAGCTGATTAAAATCGATGGATGGACAATATGTCATTTCAGTATCTAACAAAGTGAAAGCCGGACATTTTGTTTGCTTGATGGACGGAGAAAGCGAGCACAATTTGAGGACAGGTGCCGGGCTTCTGGTAACCCGAGACATTTCACAAGCTCAAGATGAACCAACGTAATCGTTGTATACAACTATCGCCTGGAAGTGTTCAACTATTACAAGTGGATAATGATGTTGCCTAGGCTCAAAATGTTTCTTACAGTTCGTGAGATGTGTTTCTGAGAGACCAAAGCTGCCTTGACTGCGGCTTGGACACCTAACAGGGGGCTCCAGTTTGAATCTCGACTCTAGGAGAGTTGTTTGTGCTGAGAACCTAAAGGCAGCACGGAAACCTACCAGATACCCCCCGCCCCCCCCCCCTCCCCCACACTGTTTTACAACTGAGATCAATAGAGTACGAAGCATGCACTAAAAATGTCTGATGCCTTATATTAAAGCAATTAATAATAGCTCAAAGTCTAGGATGTTCTACATGTCTGACCTAATCATTTGTTCTGATCTTTAACTTCTTTATGAGTATAGATTAGCGCTCACTAGAGGCCGCGCAGGATTTCGAGCTGTGAAGTTTAGCATTCCTGGCACAAATTGGATGCCGCTTTTTTACAATACCTCTATTCAAGTAATTCCTTCTTGGAGGAACCTGGGTGGGTGGGCGGACAGCTGATCTCAAAAACAACTCTAACGATTTTCCTAGAAGTTCATGTATATCGCTAAGAAAAGAATTACTAGCTCGTTTGCCACATGGAGAACAGTAAAAAATAAATACATGTATATTTGGCTGGAGACTGCATCTAGGTCTAGAGCCAACATGGCGTAGTCAGCCGTATTACAGTGATTATACGAAAACTGAGTAAATTTAAAGTTGCTTCAAAAGTATTGAAGTTTATAAGCGTTGCTTATATTTTACGTAAATCTAATATACATGACATCTAGATTCTAGAAGTAGATCTAGACTAGATCTTATCAGTTCTAAATCAAAGCTTCCGTAGCATGGAGTTCTGATTAAACGATGTAGATGCCCAAGCGACTTCCCTCTTGACATTACCGACTAATAGCGCAGTTGGCAGAGCTGTCTGTGACGTGGTGTATCTGGTCCGTAACCTGGTGCTATCTGGCACCCTCGATACATCTGCCCATGATGAAGTCTCTGATTCTCGTTGGCGTTTATTTTTTTTTTTGTTTATTG
Source organism: Biomphalaria glabrata (assembly GCF_947242115.1). Classification (NCBI taxonomy): domain Eukaryota; kingdom Metazoa; phylum Mollusca; class Gastropoda; family Planorbidae; genus Biomphalaria; species Biomphalaria glabrata. The sequence continues at coordinate 18,682,176 of NC_074712.1, forward strand.
ATGTGTCACGTGACCAGATTGTGAGAAAATGAGATATTGTTATGTTCACTTGGTTCCACAGCCGAAGAAGTCTCAAACTTTATACTAATTTTACGACCAATACAGTTTATATCAGCAAAAAAGGACAAGTCGTCCCATATGCTAGGACAGATTTCTACAAATACTCCTTCTTCCCTAGTGCTATTAGAGCATGGAATGGGTCGCCTGAGCTAGCCAGGAAAACCAGTAATTTGGCAGAATTTATGTCATTGGTTAATATGTATGACTAAATGCATGACGCGTAGGACGTAATTTTCTTCTTTTTTGAAGTAACGTCTGTATTATATAAGATAAGATAAGAAAATTGTCCTCACTTAGTGTTAGCAAAAAGGCTTTGGAAATGTTTTATCATGCTAACATCTGCAGTGTTTTTAGTTTTAAATATTACTGCCTGGTATGAATATAACATAAATAAACTTCATAAAATATTAAATGCTGCTGGTAAGGTCATTGGCTAAAAACAATTCCCCATTTGGGAAACTGTTTGAGAAAAACAGAAGAAAACTAAAAAGATTTTAGAAATAAAAAAAAATACCACCATAAAGGAGAAACAAGACACCGATTTACATAAACAAATCATTAATTGTAATTAAAGCATCGTCTATAAACATTTCACAGTTAACTTTTGATTGAATCTAAGGTAATTGTATTTTTTTTTACAAAGCTTCTATCAACTCACTCTGTGTCTGTATAGTAAAACGTTTGTACACATTATTTCTCCCACACACTCAATCAGGCTGAAATTGTGCACATTTATTTCTTTTACCTAACAACACAAGAACCAACTAAAAAAAATCAACCAATCAATGATTGGTAATTAATTATTTATTATTATTTATTATCTTGAACAAGGGAAACAAATCGTACTTGACAGATGTGGTGTTACAACTTGAATTACTTCCTTATGCATTTAAGAAACGATCATGTACACATTCACAAAGATACCCCCTTCTTCCTTCCCCCTTTCACAGCTGGTCCAGACAAGTGATAGGAGCATAACGTATTGAAAACGCTAAATGCTAAACAAAACAAATGGTAGAAATATTTTTATCACACTGATTTTTATATCTAGGTCCCATAGTGCCACACACACGTGACTGATCCAGTCACTCTATACCAAAAAATGAAGGCCAAAGAAATTAGACAACTGATGGTTTGCTGTATGAAAAAGTTTAATTATTGTTTTGTCAATATGTTTATAAACAAAATTCATTGTAGCCCAATTTACAGTGTCCACTGAGGAATTATCTCGTGATATAGTAAGTCTGTAAACAATACTGTCCTCTGGTTATTATTTTTATCTTTTATCATGAGCTGCTAACCATCCTCTGGTACTACCAAGGTAGACAATCCTTTGAGTAGAACCAAATTCATTGCAGCAGTACCGTCCCCTCACATTGTAACAAGTAGTACTACAGTGTTAATAGTTATTGCAAATTTGTCTTGTTCGCCAATACAAAGTTGATCGGGTCGATAAGTAATCTATTATCTTGTCTTTATTGCCAGACTCTCTCAGTATAGTAGAAATATCTAGTTGGCAGATTCTCAGCATAGGAGGTCGGTCTAATTTGTAAACACTCAGTAGGGCTATAGAAGGTAGATCTGGTTTGTAAAATGCAGTGTAGATAATTGGTTTCCGGTAACAGAAGGTTGTAGAGCTTTTAATTTAAAAAATGAGGTTACGAGCCTTTCAAAAGGGGAGACAAGATTTTATCGAGTCCATCAGTCAATAAGTTTTAAGCTTCAAGTTAAGTCTAATTTTGTAAATGTATTATTTAATTAGGATTTCAATATGCAGTATTGCTTTATATATATATATATATATATATATATATATATATATATATATATATATATATATATATAGTGTGTGTGTAATCTTTTCATTAGTTCAAATTGAACATCAATTTTTTTTTATTCGAAAATCAAGAATTCAGTCAGTTTTACACACAAACATATATCTCCTGTTACAAATGGCACTGGAGGCGAGGTGGCTGAGCATTCATACTGAAGGACTCCACCATGAATTTGGTTTCACTTGAATCCTGGTGACGTCTGGGATTTTTAATGTCTGGATCTTTGAACGCCTCTGAGTCCACTCAGCTCTAATGGGTACCTGACATTAGTTGGGGAAAAGTAAAGGTGGTTGGTCGTTGTGCTGGCCACATGACACCCTTGTTAACCGTAGGACACAGAAACAGATGACCTTTACATCATCTACCCTACAGATCACAAAGTCTGAGAGAGGAACGTTACTTGACTATACTCTACAATTGAAGTTTTAGTCATCAGATGTCCATGTCAATGGCTGCAGAACATAGGAAACACTGTATCTCATTGTCACACTGGTCAAAATAATAATATTTGTTTTTCTGTGAGTCAATCTGTTCAATCGTGCTGAGGGACAGATTTTAAACATGGCTACTAGATAAGCCGAATCTGATAAAGTTTCACCTCGTTCCATTTTGATCATAATCGATTCATCTTTATTATCAATCTTCAAACAATTGTTAAAGTTTCTTATAATTTCTAGTCATAAGATTTCGGTCTAGGATTACAGCATATCCTTTTATAAATATTAAAATAATAACTTTTTGTTCTGATTACAAATTAAAAAAAAAATAAATTGTTTTGTTTTTTGTTTTGTTAATCTGTCTCAAGGGGAGTCAACTCTAGATTGTGTCGGTTTAATGTAACTAAAAACAGTTATTGCCCATGAGACTTTCAGGTCAGATCAACGTTTAAATGCTACACCAACCAACACAAAGGTTAACTAGACAACTTACATGCCAATAGGAATTCACCACAGAAATCCTCGTCCCCACACACAAGTCTCTTGCTTCAAGTAAGTCACTATCCAGGAAATATATGTCCACTCGTGTGTTGAAAGTTGCTGTTGACGGCGCAGACGGTCTTAAAGATCAATACCCGATGTTTGGGACGAGGGGTAGAAATAGGAAGACAAAAGAGGAGAGGTGAAAGGTCAAAGATAGTCCAATGAAGTCAGAATCCTACTGCTCTCTTAGTTATATATATATATATATATATATATATATATAAACTATTCTGTATATGTAATATTCTCCCATGTTTGTCGTGTTTCCATCTGTGGTGTTATTTTTGTAGTAATTCTGCTGAGATTCAAACTGAGTTTGGACCAATGAAATTAATTTATCTTGTTTATTTATTTTCATTTTTTCAATGTTTTTTTTCCCGGATAAAGTTTCATTATTTTAGTTTTTCCAATGTTGACTCTTTGTGCTTGAACGAGTATTTCATCCTAAGATGTTTGCTAGTGTTATCATCAGATTAGTGGAACACATTGGATTGGAATCGTTCTTTCCTTTTAGCCACAGACAAAGTCGATCGATCAATCAAGACAAATGATAACATATTGTCTTGGATATGTCTAAACTGACTTACTGACCAAGTGGTACAAACATCAAAACACACGAAAATAAAGAATGCGATTAGAAATACTTTTATGATTTCACTTGGCGGCCGTTCAGCCTCTGAAGTTAAAACAAGAGGCATTGAATACACTGAAAACATACTAAGAAATAGAAAAATACTTTAAATAAATTGTTGCAGCCATCTTGTTTGGTTCAAAAGAATGGATAGAGGTTTAGTAATTGCACATCCTGTATGGGCATATAATAAGGTCCTAAGGGCTAGCAAAGACCGTTCTTCAGGGAACAGCACCAGGAAAAAAGAGAAGAGGCAAACACAAAAAGAGATAAAAAGACAACATCTACAAATGGACATGCCTGCCACAGAAAGAGATTCAATTTAAGGTACAAGACAGAGAGTAATGAAAGAAAGACGGTCGACAAATCATGTGTGGCGCCCCAACTGTTTTACAGGCTAAGTGTTAGGTGAAGGTGAACGACAGATCCAATGAGACATTAAAATTTGAAAAATGATTGTGTAATAAGTGGAATTACAATGTAAATCTTGCAAACACAACGGAAGTGGTAAAGCTGTAAAGAACTAGAGATGACTAAATCTTGCAAACACAAGGGAAGTGGTAAAGCCGTAAAGAACTAGAGATGACTAAGTCTTGCAAACACAACGTAAGTGGTAAAGCTGTAAAGAACTAGAGATGACTAAGTCTTGCAAACACAACGTAAGTGGTAAAGCTGTAAAGAACTAGAGATGACTAAGTCTTGCAAACACAACGTAAGTGGTAAAGCTGTAAGGAACTAGAGATGACTAAATCTTGCAAACACAACGTAAGTGGTAAAGATGTAAAGAACTAGAGATGACTAAATCTTGCAAACACAACGTAAGTGGTAAAGCCGTAAAGAACTAGAGATGACTAAGTCTTGCAAACACAACGGAAGTGGTAAAGCCGTAAAGAACTAGAGATGACTAAGTCTTGCAAACACAACGGAAGTGGTAAAGCTGTAAAGAACTAGAGATGACTAAATCTTGCAAACACAACGTAAGTGGTAAAGCCTTAAAGAACTAGAGATGACTAAGTCTTGCAAACACAACGGAAGTGGTAAAGATGTAAAGAACTAGAGATAACTAAATCTTGCAAACACAAGGGAAGTGGTAAAGATGTAAAGAACTAGAGATGACTAAATCTTGCAAACACAAGGGAAGTGGTAAAGCCGTAAAGAACTAGAGTTGACTAAATCTTGCAAACACAACGTAAGTGGTAAAGCCGTAAAGAACTAGAGATGACTAAGTCTTGCAAACACAACGGAAGTGGTAAAGATGTAAAGAACTAGAGATGACTAAGTCTTGCAAACACAACGTAAGTGGTAAAGATGTAAAGAACTAGAGATGACTAAATCTTGCAAACACAAGGGAAGTGGTAAAGCCGTAAAGAACTAGAGATGACTAAGTCTTGCAAACACAACGGAAGTGGTAAAGATGTAAAGAACTAGAGATGACTAAATCTTGCAAACACAACGGAAGTGGTAAAGATGTAAAGAACTAGAGATGACTAAATCTTGCAAACACAACGTAAGTGGTAAAGATGTAAAGAACTAGAGATGACTAAATCTTGCAAACACAAGGGAAGTGGTAAAGCCGTAAAGAACTAGAGATGACTAAATCTTGCAAACACAACGTAAGTGGTAAAGCCGTAAAGAACTAGAGATGACTAAGTCTTGCAAACACAACGGAAGTGGTAAAGATGTAAAGAACTAGAGATGACTAAATCTTGCAAACACAACGTAAGTGGTAAAGCCGTAAAGAACTAGAGATGACTAAGTCTTGCAAACACAACGGAAGTGGTAAAGCTGTAAAGAACTAGAGATGACTAAATCTTGCAAACACAAGGGAAGTGGTAAAGCCGTAAAGAACTAGAGATGACTAAGTCTTGCAAACACAACGGAAGTGGTAAAGATGTAAAGAACTAGAGATGACTAAATCTTGCAAACACAACGGAAGTGGTAAAGATGTAAAGAACTAGAGATGACTAAATCTTGCAAACACAACGTAAGTGGTAAAGCCGTAAAGAACTAGAGATGACTAAGTCTTGCAAACAAAACGGAAGTGGTAAAGATGTAAAGAACTAGAGATGACTAAATCTTGCAAACACAACGTAAGTGGTAAAGCCGTAAAGAACTAGAGATGACTAAATCTTGCAAACACAACGGAAGTGGTAAAGATGTAAAGAACTAGAGATGACTAAATCTTGCAAACACAAGGGAAGTGGTAAAGCCGTAAAGAACTAGAGATGACTAAATCTTGCAAACACAACGTAAGTGGTAAAGCCGTAAAGAACTAGAGATGACTAAGTCTTGCAAACACAACGGAAGTGGTAAAGATGTAAAGAACTAGAGATGACTAAATCTTGCAAACACAACGGAAGTGGTAAAGCCGTAAAGAACTAGAGATGACTAAGTCTTGCAAACACAACGGAAGTGGTAAAGATGTAAAGAACTAGAGATGACTAAATCTTGCAAACACAACGGAAGTGGTAAAGATGTAAAGAACTAGAGATGACTAAATCTTGCAAACACAACGGAAGTGGTAAAGCTGTAAAGAACTAGAGATGAATGAGAGTTGGGATGCAAACCCTTGAAATTCTAAAACAAGTTTTCATTTCATCCTGGCAGTATTTGCTCATTAATCATAGTGGCAAAGTCTTAAAATGTTGATTTAAAACTCTTTTGTTACAATACCAAGTCAGAACTTCATGAAACCTGGAAGGTGGAGAATGGAACATGGACCTTGACCTTTACCATTACCTATCCATTAGTCCATTGGACCGTTGGGGCACCATGCAAGAATCGTCGTCCGACTTTCTCCATTTCTCTCTGTCTTTTGCCTTAGTTAGAGCCTCTTTCAACCATTCCCGTCCATTCCTTTATGTTGTCCTCCCATCGCTTTCTCTGTCTGCCTCTTCGTCGTTTTCCTGGTACTGTTCCCTGAAGGAAGGTCTTTGCAAGGAACATGGACGAGGATCTCAAAAACGGCTTTAACGATTTTCCTAGAAATTTAACAGTTTGATGTATATCGCTGAGAAAAAACGTATAATTTTTCAAAGAATTAAAAAAGAAATAAATTTAAATTTGAGAACGTGGCATAGGTCTAGATACAACATCGGTTTTAAAGGGACTATCGCATTCGGAAATACCCTAGTGTATTTTATAATTGATTCAAGAGTTTAATAAATCATTGTTCAGTAAAATGTTCTGGGTAAAGAAGTGGTTCATTGTTTATTAATCTAAAATTCATGAGTTATTAAGAGAAAAAGAATCACTCTGTAAGTTGTATAAAGTAAAGGTTTTGTCTTTTTTAAACGTATTTGTAATGTTTTTCTTGTTGACAACTTTCTGTAGGCACCTACAAGAAGCTCCCATTACTTGTTAGTATTTACTTACTTAATCCTGTGCACTCTCAGGGGAGCATAGGGCCGCAACCACACCTCTCCACGAACTCGGTTCTTCAACTGCTCCCAATTCATTCCAGTACCCTCAGCTTCACTGATGACTGACTCTCCAGGTTTGCTTCGGTCTGCTCACTTTCCTCTTTCCTTGTGGGTTCCAGTCAAGTGCCTGCCTTGCAACATTGGTAGTTGGTTTTCGCAGGGTGTGTCCTATCCAGCTCCATTTTCGTTTTGTGATGTCTTTGGCTATGGGCTTTGGTCTAGTTCTCTCCCACAAATTGACAGTAGTTATCTTTTCTTGCCACCTAATTCCTAATATCCGGCGTAGGCATCCTGGTGATAGTATTTAGTGTAGTGAAATATTCCTCCACGTATTCTGAATAATAGCATTCCTTTTAGACTCTAGCTTTCCGAGTAAATAAAAATGAAAGTAATAAAACAACACTTCTAGGTTTTTATTTTGTGTAATAAAACAACATTTCTAGGTTTTTATTTTTTTAATTTCTGTTTTACGTTCTCCTGGATTGTCTTCTGCCAACTTAATGCTTATGTATCTCCATGTTTAGACAGCTTCCCGCCAAATCAAGCAAAACATTTTTTTTATTTGAAAAGTAAATTTCCCTTGACACTTGTCTGAATAATCAAATTTCTCTTTTTTTCTCTACTCTTTCTTTCAATCAATGCACTAGACTCCATCTCCTGGCTGCTTATTTCTCGGTATGTATTTTTTCAATCTTAGATGAAATCAAATCTATTGTTTCAATGCCTGAGAAGGATTTTGTCCCAAACATATTCTACAATACGTAGTACAACTTGCGCGTTTTCTAAGAGAAAATAAACTTCCTAAAAGCAGTCTACAATCTTCCAACTAAGACAGGACACACACATCTGTTGAATTACAATCTTAAGGAAATAAATCCCACACGCCTACCCATTTCTAGACACTGTCTCCGTTCCTATGAAATCGTGAGCCCTATCCTCTTAGGCAGACCCCATGACCACTACAGCCCACCATAACCAACACTCTATACGGCTGAAGAAAACAGCACACTATTTTTCCTTGGCACAGTCTGCAAAAGAGCTCACAGCTCAGCAACAAAGAGCTGGCTAGAAGAAGAAGAACAGAAAATAACAAGGTTACAAAGACAGTTTGTGTGGAAACACAAACTCAAAATCGGCCCCCGAAGTGGTCCACCCAGGTTGATAAAAAGGCAGGTCTCAATATTTTCGTGAAAAACATCAGAATTAAATTCTATCAAAGACAAATGACAGAGAAGAATGGAGACAGAAGGTTGAGAGATCTTGTGTGGCGCCCCAGCGGTTTAGCAAACCAAAGGATAGGTGAAAGAGAATGTGAAGTTAAATGTGAACCTGGCCTAACTAATGTCTTATAATGAATATCTAATTGATGTTATTGATCTAATTGCTTCGTATATGGTCAAACTCTAATTCCTAAAAAAAAAAAAAAAAAAAAAAACATTTCGAATACATTTTTTTTTCCTTTAGTTAGATGTTGTATAGCCAATGATGAACTCTGCAGTTCAGGGATAATATGAAAAATTACTTATTATTTTTGTTTTAAATTTTGTCTAACTTATATGCATACTAAATAGATTTTTTCTCTTTGAATGGACTAAAACTTTTCTAGTTTACGAGATCTAAACGGGATGGACGGACAGACGGACAGACATTTCACACAAAACTAATAGCGTCTTTTCCCCTTTCGGAGGCCGCTAAAAAGATTTAAGCTAAAATTGTTCTTTTACCCTTTAGTTGGCCTCCTATACTGAGAGTGCCAGTTGCTTAGCAACCATGGTGCGAAGGTGTAGCTGGAATGAGCATTTGTAAGAACAAAAGTGTTGACTGCAACAATTTAAATGTTTGAAATTCGTACCTAATTTAACTTAAAATCATTTCTTTTTTAAATATGTATACATTTCTGGTATATTTATCTATAGAACAAAGATGAAATACCATTAGCTATTCAGCTACAGTACCTTTAAATCTATCAAAAGTATGTAGCTCCTATATTATCTGTATAGTGTTTCACTAAATTCTAACATGCCAGAGTTACTACTACTACCACTACCACTAGTACTACCACCACTACTAGCACTACTAATTATAGTAAAAAATAATAGCAATTATGAAAACAATTTAAAATAAAAATTATTTTTGTTCAATTTTTCTGCCTTTTTTTAAATATTAAAAATTCTTTTTTTCAAGATGGCGGATGCTTTATCTGTATTCTAGATCTAGTGAATTCGAATGCATTGTTTGCAGGATTTTGGACGCTCTTTGCTTCTGGCTTAGGAGTTTTGATTGCTCCTGGGTTTATTTGTCAGGGGAGTATATCGATATAGTTGAATTATCAAATTGCAGTGTTAATTTTGCGTTCTTCTTCATATTTGTTATTTTCTTCGAGTCGGTCGCGTTCCAATCGCGTCATACTTCCTTTATTGTTTATTTCCTGTTCCTTTTGTTATTGTTGTGCATTCATTCAAAGAATGTCTTATCCGACGTTTTTGATTGAAAAAAAGGACTTAGAGGGTGGTCTTGTCCACCCGAAGGGTACTCTCCTGTTGAAACTATCTGGCAATAACGCCATGAAATCTTCTATTGGGAGCCTTTTAGAGGCTCTCAAGTTGTCAGCTGCTGAAGTAACAGCATTATATAGGTTCGAAAACCCTTATACATGGTTTTTGGTACCAACAACTGCGAAAGTAAGAGACAGACTTGTTGGTAAGTCTTTCGGTAGTGAGACTTCCTTCAAGGTTGAGATCTTCCCAATAGAGGAAGAAAGGCTGAAAATTACCCTACATTGGGTATCGCCTTCAATTGCGAAAACCAAGATCGTTGAAATCATAGAAACATTTGCAGAGCAAGGATCCAAGGTGGAGGTGACGAAAATAGGTGCTTCGGACAAGTGGGTTTCCTTCATCAAAGCAAAAAAAGATGCACCCATCCCACACTACATCCAGCTACGGTATGAAGGGGACCCAAAAATTTATAAAGTTCTAGTCACCATACCAGGTCGTAGGCAACAATGCTTACATTGTGGACTGGACCAGCATTGGTCAAATCAGTGCCCCACCCGAAAGGCCGGCCCGGCTCGAACTGTGCCTCCCAAGGAGAAACCAGGCCCTCTGAGCTATGCACAGGCGGTCAAAGAAGGTAATCCCAAGGAGAAGGAAATCGAAAAATGGTTGCAGAAGGATGGCTTCACGATAGTAGAGAAGGGAAAAAAAGGAGTCTTCAAAGTGTCGCCAAAGAAGATATCTAAAGTGTCGGATGTCGCGGCTTCATCTATGATGGCGGATGCAGCTACTTCATCGGTTGTTGCCAGTACACCAGAGATAGCTGTTGATGCAGAGGTTGAAACCCCCCAGAGTGTCGAAGACTTCAAACTAAAAAAGCGGTTCCGCTCTAAAGAGCATGTTAGGTCCGCTCCTGGGTCTCCGACAAAATTGAAAAGGAAGAGATGCTTATCTGTCTCCTCGTGTGAGGATCTTTTCGCGAGCCCGCGTATTATAAGAGAAGTTGTAAGCCCTCCTTCTAGTCTCAGATAGGTTTAAAGTAGTGCAGGCATTTAATGACACCAGGGGAAGAATAGTAATCATTAGAGTAGAATCAGGAAATCAAACATTTACACTTGCAAACATCTACGCACCAGCAAAGAGCGCGGAAAAACAGGATTTTTATGAAAATTTAATCGATATACTAAACAATAATTATAGAGAGGATACGCTTATCATAGGGGGGATTTCAATTACATAACTTCTGCATTAGATAAACAGACTACTTTGGCAGTGGGTCCTCCCTCTCGTAAAACCTTTCCGAATCTTAATTTCTCAGAGGAGATAGAGAGGAATTTTAATTTAGTTGATGCTTACAGGACACTAGAACCTATGGGTCGTGACACCACCATGGTGCATAGGTCATACCCCGTCTCGACGCGCTTAGATAGAGTGTATGCTCCTAATCATTTCTATATAAGTCGGGTGTCACATCTGGAAGAAACACTAGAATACACAGACCACAAAGCGGTGTTAGTTACTTTGGACATAAAAAACAAAGAAATTAAAAGAAAGTCATCCCACTGGAAATTTAACAATTCTCTGTTGGAAATTCCCCTTTTCGTGGAGTTAGTTTCTACTAATCTAAATTCTTACTTACAAGATATACAAGATCCACATTTCGATTTAACACAGACATGGCCTCTCCTAAAAAGTTCTATCAAGCAGCAAAGCCAGTTAATATCTACATTAGCTCAGGGACGTAGGAGGCAAGAATATGAACAACTCAAATACACATTATTACACACGGATGATGAAATCGTTAAAACAGAAACTCTTTTAAAACTAGAGGAATTAAACAAGTATACTTATAGGGGTGCTGAGATTAGGTGTAAAAATTACTTAAGTAATGAAGGTCCTAGTAAACTATTCCTATCGTTTGAACAGAATGTACAATCAAGTAAAATAATAAGCAACATCATAGATAGTGAGGGGAATAAAGTAGATGATTATGAAGATATTAAGAATATTTTTACAAAACACTTCACTACTATATACAGTGAAGAGCCAGTATATACTGATGCTCAAGATAATTTTCTAAAATTTTGCAACCAGCTGGACAAGACAGATGAAGATCTTTTAGGGAGTGCATTTACGCTAGACGAACTCAGGACTGCCCTGGACTCGACTAAGAACAATAAATCACCCGGTCCAGATGGCTTAACATTTGAACTCTATAAAACCTTCTTCCCCCTGCTTGGTCCTCTCTTACTGCGACTATATAGCGACGCCATTAAACTGGGACATTTTCCTCCAAATTTTAACGAAGCATACATCACACTTTTACCTAAGAAATCTGAAAATAACACTTCACCTAGCGACTAAAGGCCCATTTCACTTCTCAACACGGACTATAAACTTCTCACAAAAATGATTTTCCTAAGAATGAAACCACTCATAAACCAACTTATCGGACATGACCAGTACTGTTGTATCCCGGACAGAAACATTGACGGCATGACGCATTTTTTACGGGATTTTATCATGTACAGTAAGGATAAAAACCTCAATGTGTCTCTTTTATCTGTAGATCAAGAAAAAGCCTTTGACCGAGTAAGCCATAGCTTCCTGTTCAAGGTGCTTGAGAAATGTAAAATAAGTTCCCTGTTAATCAGATATATAAAGCTTGTCTATACCAATGCAACAAGTAGATTGATAATTAATCATTCTCTCAGTAGGAGTATCCTCATACAAAGGTCTGTCAGACAGGGCTGTCCCTTATCCCCCTTCTTGTATATCCTTTGCTTGGAACCCTTCTTGGAATCTGTAAGATCTGACCCATCCATTATTGGGATAAATATACCGGGTCGTTCCTTCTCAACCATCAAAGTCAAAGCCTATGCGGATGATACAACCTTTTTTCCATCTTCAGAGCAAGATATTGAGAATATACTAAAGAAATTTACACTTTTCGGAGAAGCTAGTGGTTCAAAAATAAATATAAATAAATCCTCTGTAATGGGACTAGGGAAATGGAAATTCAAAGAGAATTGCGCTTTCAGAATTGTTGATAAAATCAAGATTTGTGGTATTGTCTATACCTGTAATCCTTTGTTCTATTGTAAAGACCAGTGGGAGAATATTTTTGTCAAAGCCTCAAACTTAATTAAACGTTATCAGCACACAGGTTCTACAATATTTGGTAGAGCTGTATTGATAAATAGTTTGGTCATTCCAAAGATTGTCTATTTAGCTAACATTACAGAGCCACCTCCTAAATTCATAAACAAGCTGAACAAGTTAATTAGAAGCTTTATATTTAAAAACACTATTAGGAGCATTAAGCACACTACACTCATTCAAAACAAAGAGGATGGGGGGATAAACTTGCAAGATGTTAAAACAAAAATACAGTCGCTAAGGCTAAAATTTGTAGGTCAAGTAGTTAGAAACCCAACAAACTTTCCCTTGACAATTTACTATTATGGTTTAAGATTAAGTAGTCTTCTTCCAATACACAATGATACTCCTCACTATTTTGGTACAGTCACTCATCCATTTTACAGATCTATTTCAAGAGTTTTACCTGGTAATGAACATTTAATACACAACAAAACCAAAGAATCATACATAACACTTAAAAAGCTGTTACAGGAAAGCCTAGTGAATAGGATTAAGTGGGGGAGAGTTCTTGGGGTGACAGAATTCAAGGACACATTCATAAACCTACACAGTAAACATATCCCACCAAAAGCTAGAGAGATTAGTTATAGACTTATCTTTGGGATGACCTCTATGGTTAGAAGACGGGAAAATGACCGTGAATGTATATTATGCCACCTTGAAAATGCTGATAACGAAAAACACATGTATTTGGAATGTCCATTATTCCTTCAAGTTAGAAGTACTGTAATGGACCTATTGGAAGCAAACTGTGGCAATTATGTAAATGTTAACTTGTCTATTATTTTAAACAAGCTGCCAAAACTAAAAAATAAAATGATACATAACTTTAACTTGATTATTGTTTCCGAATACAGGAATCTTGTTTGGGCTACCTGGCTCAAATGTCTACATAATAATAAGGTGTTTGATCCTAATCACTTGGAATTAACATTTAGAAAAATAATGGACTTTAGGGTAGAGAATTATCTAGTTTGATTTTCATATACCTGTATAATGCTCATGTAGTTTTTCATAAATAGGGTGTTGGGGGTCAGGGATATCTGATATTGTGTTGATTGTTCTGGAGTAGAGTATACTTGTATCATTTTTCTGTCTTTAGGGGGTTCATTGGTTAGGTAGTATGTCTTTGATATTAAATAATATTTCTATTACTGTCATTATATTTTTAGGTTAATCACTTTTCAATTGTTTATGATTTAATACTTGTGAATTATGGTAACTTACAAATAAAAACATATTAATAAAAAAAAAAAAAAAAAAAAAGCCCACAAAAGAGGCAAGATGGCCCATAAAAGAGGCATATAAAGCCCAAAAAAGAGGCAAAGAAAAGAGGCATAAAGCCCAAGGATTCCTATGATGATAAAGCTAAAACTGAATAGCGCAAATTCTGAGGTTTCCTTTTAAAAAAAAAAAAATAGTATATCCTGTCACAATAACAAAATATAAAAATTTCCTCTTCAAATCACAATGCTTATATAATGTATTGTATCCATTAGTTTAGACACCTTATTTTGATAATTTTGTAATAGATCTTGTATATTAATGAAACTATCAAAAAATCAAACAAAGCATTAGGGTTATTAAAAGAAATTTCTATAAATCAAATAAGAACATAAAACTAAAATGTTATTTAACTTTGGTTAAGCCAATAATAGAAAATGCATCCTCTGTTTGGGACCCCTCAATTCAAGAAAACATTAAGTAACTGGAACAGACACAAAATAGAGCAGTGAGCTTCACAACAAACGAATATTCACATCTGACTAGAGTAACACTTTTAGTAAAATCACTAAATTTAGAAACCCTACAGGATAGAAGACTCAAAAAGTAAAGAAGCAATTATACATAAAACACTGAACCATAATCTTCAAATACAAAAACAAAATTTAATAAAATACTCAGAAAGACATAAAGATAAAGGTACATTTCTCGTTCCATTTGCTAGGACAAATTTGTAAAAATGCTCCTTCTTCCCTTGTGCTATTAGAGCATGGAATGGGTTGCCTGAGCCAGCCAGGAAAACCAGTGACTTGGCAGAATTTAGGTCATTGGTTAACATACATGACTAGATGCATGATGGGTAAGAAGAAGAAAAGAAGAGAACTTTTCTAATAATTCTTACTGTCAGTCCGCTGTGTCAGTCCACTGTATCAGTTCGCTGTGTCTGTCCGCTGTGTCATCATTCATCAGGCGCTATCATTAGTCCCTCCCACTAGGCCTAAAGAAAGATTTCCCATGATGGTTCAAGTTTTGTTGAACAGGTCCTTGTCAGTGATAGTTCCATGCACGGTCCTCAGCTCTGCCAACTCTTCTGTGAGTTTAATATTGCTATACAACCAATAAGTACCTGAAAATGAACTGTGTTGGCGGTTATAGAAAATAATTGAAACTACTCTCTAGGTTTTGAAAGGAGATTTGTACCCATATCATTCTTTGCCTTCTAATTGTCATGCAAGAAAATGTGTCTTTTCATGACACATTTCTACCACGACATACAGCAAGAACTTTTCTACGCATTTACCGCCAAAAAAAAAAACAACAACAAACAACAAAAAACGGTTTCATTTCCCTAGTTCCAATGGAAAGTCTGTAGCACTCACGTGGGCTCATTTTCTTGTCCTTTCTTGGTAAATATATCATCAATTCTTTTAATATTTACTTTACCTAGCGATCTTTTCTTTAGAGTTCAAAGAATGCTCCCTATTTGTTTCTGTTTGATTTCAAAGTGTTACCTATCAAAATAAAACGTAAACTTTTTTTTTTTTACAAGAACACTACAAAATATATCAATATTAGAAGAGCATTGAATTAAATCTACAAAAGAAAGAGTGAGCGCCCTTAGGGGCATTTACATTTTGAACTATTTTCTGTGTGAGTTTTTACATTTTGTTCCAATGTTACGGCGGACCGGATAACAGCACGTCGCGGTCAGAATCTGGCCCGTGGGCCGTATTTTAGACTAACAATAATAAATTTGTGCGATTAGAAATATTTTTACCGTTTTCGTTTAACGCAATTTAATGCTTTTAGCTTTCTCAATAGGCTAAGATCCTATCACTTGTCTAGGCTAGTTGGGAAAGGGGTCGAGGGAGAATGAAGGGGGTATCTGGGTGATCGCTTTTTAAAGGCATTTATTTAAATAAAAAAAGGGAACGACCTGAATTCGAACTCATAGCTCAAGTCAACAAACTGATAACTCTGCTAGTGATGTGAGTATGAAAATAGAAGATTGTACATTTATATAGTTATCTATTGTTTGCTACTTACTTTTAAAAGTAAGTAATTACCAAAAGTTTAATTAACTAATTGTTTTTTTTAAATATATTCTTGTGTTGTCAGATAAAAGAAATAATTGTTCGAAATTTCAGCTTGATCCAAGATTGGGTGTGAGAGAAATAACGTGTACAACCTGACAGACAGAGTGACAGACATAAACTTTGTAACAAAATATAACTCACAAAAAATACACGTCGTCCTGACACTCGCTATTCCTTCTTCAACTTTCACAACTCAAAATATGTTGAATTGTGGATTCATTAGCATCTATTCAGCCCACACAAACAAACGATCCGCCATCATTATTTTATGGCTGTATCAGAAACACATACACACACTCCATAACACTCCTACTCAGTCTAGCCAATAGATATTCATCCTATACTACGGTCTACAAATACAACTACCTTCTTTAATTACACTCTACATATAGAGGTCTACCTTCTTTAATTACACTCTACATATAGAGGTCTACCTTCTTTAATTACACTCTACATATAGAGGTCTACCTTCTTTAATTACACTCTACATATAGAGGTCTACCTTCTTTAATTACACTCTACATATAGAGGTCTACCTTCTTTAATTACACTCTACATATAGAGGTCTACCTTCTAGACTGAAACATTATTAAAATAGACACAATTACGTATCACTACATTCCGGAAGTTGTCTAACAGAGAGTCAAAAGATTTGAGTTGAAATTTTTTATTAACGTTTAGGTCAGGGCTAAGATCAGGATGTTTATGTGTTAGACTTGAATCACACCCTTGTCTACGTAGTCTCATTGACTGGATAATACTCTGTGAGATTATACTTTCACAATTACACTGTCTGTCTGTCTGTCTGTCTCTCTCTCTCTGTCTCTGTCTGTCTGTCTGTGTGTGTGTGTATGAATATACGTATGTATGTATGTATGTATTTATTAAAACCAATTAAAGATTCTTAGTTTAATATATTTCTATGTTTTACGAAAAAACTAAATGGTTTAAACATATTAGGTTTTAAAAGAAACAAATCCTCTCGTCAAAGTAACCTCAACTAATGGCTTTCTCTTTAGCTATTCATTACATTTTACTCTTAAAAACTCTTCAATTAATACTAATCTTTAACCTGTCTTTGATTGTATATTCAACCATAAAACATCTAGCATTTAAAAAAAAAGTAAGAATTTTTTTGTTACATGCAAAACAAGAAGTTATTTTCTTTCTTCAAAAAAGTGTTAATCCTTTTTTTTCTTTTTGGGAGGTTTTTTACAATATGCTATTACATTAAAAAAAAATAGATTCAGCTCTGATCAACTGTTTCGGTTATAGTTGATAGTACACTGACTATAGAACTGACTATAGAACTGACAATAGAACTGACTATAGAACTGACTATAGAACTGACTATAGAACAATGCATTGGTTTTTCTTTTGAAAAACAGATATTTGTATGTTATCGAACCATATCGAGTTTTATGTTTTCAGCAGCTGTCCCATTTACCAAAATTTGTTGGCCAGTATCTATATGCTATATGGAGAATTATTGGTCAGCAGCTGTCCAATCTATCGAGAAATATGAGTTGCTGCTTTTGGCGTCCGTGTCGTAATGATGTCATCACAAAATGTGTACGTGTCTGACGTCTGCCAGCACCACTTGAGACCAGTAGCAAGTCATGTGTGGAAATAGAAGAGGGGCTTGTTGAATTGGTCGTCGACGTCCCGAGGGGGCACTATTTTCTTGTGCGCACGAGTGTGTGTGATGTGGTGATTATTTTTATGAGTGTTAATGTATCTTTTTTTTTTTTTTTAGCATTTCCCTTTTTTTTTAATCATCTTTTTTTTTTTGTTAACAAATACACTAGATGGTTGAACAAAATCTAATTTGGAAAGACAGAGTAGCTACAAAAATGGGTTTTGGTTAGAGACTTTTGTGACCAAAAGTAAGAGACTTTTATGACTTGAAGTCATAATTTGGAAGAGACTTTTGTTATTAAAATTTCAACATTCTACATTTTTAAATACATAGTGAAGGCCGGGCATTTTTAATTTTTAAATGTCAAATACTGCCAGATGGAGGTTACGAGACCAAAAATAAGGATGGCATGTCATGACAAGTCCATCTTTTGGGAACGTCTAGTAATTCTAGGCTGGACTAGACTTTACCTCCAGCTGACCAGTGCAAAAATACACTTGTAAAAGCCCTAAGCTATTTGAATCATGGGCCATTTAAGGCACTTTATAATTTCATATATTTATTGTCAGTTCTAAATATTTCTTGGAGGCCATAAGCTATGTGTTTCCTAGAGTACCTGAGTACCTTTGTTGTTATTTGTAATTAATACCCGACGTCAGGAAGTTATTAATATAGCCAGGGGCGGACTGGGAATCAAAATCAGCCCGGGCATTGTCACAAATGGCATGTCATATAATATGTGTATAATATATGTAGATTAATTTTGATAATGCATCGAGGACTGTATGTATGCTTGCGTAGGATTACGTATTGTATCTTATTTATACATTTATGTAGTCTGAAAACTATTAACAATACAATATCAGCCTTAATAAGTTTGAAATGAATATAATGTTATATATCTGCTCCTACATTGAAGCGTATGGTGCGCACCAGGGCACTGTTAAAGACGAATGAGTGGGTAGAAACAAGATGGTGGACTGTTGATTCCAGCCAAGTAGATAGAGAGACAGAATAGAGAGACAGAATAGAGAGACAGAATAGAGAGACAGAATAGAGAGACAGAATAGAGAGAGGTTAGAAGTTTAAAGCCGTCTGAGTTGTAGAAGGGATCATTGCCAGTGTGGTCAGCGGGTCAGAAGCAGTGTAGGTTGGCTGGTCAGGAAGAAGTCTTGTGAGGAAACTGGAAAGGGTCATTCCTTGTTAGTGTATGTATGCTATTGTTCCTGAGACACGTAACGTAACTTGTGTTAGGGGCAAGATAGATAGCCCTGTTGGAACGTTAAGACATAGGCAGCAACAGTGAACGGTGTACATTAGTGGAAAGCAGAGGCGGAGACAGTAGACCCTGCAGACCAGAGCAGCTAAATTAACTCATAGACAATATAATACATTTATGTTAATTGTGATCGTCTAATATCTTGTAAAAAAAAATTCTCGCAGATAAAACATCTCTCATCTCTTCACCTTTATCCTTCGTGGAGTGTTTATCATAGATTCGTTACAATATTATTAAATATTTTGGAAACTTTTGGGTTTTACTAATAGAGTACACGTACCATTTAAAAAAAGAAGATAATTATAACTTATAACTAAAAACATGCTAAAAACATGCTAAAAACATGCTAAATTTAGTCTCACTTTGCATTTTTTTAAACATTTAATATGCAAATTTTAGTTTTAAAAAGTGTATAATTTTGAGTTTGTGGAAGGTAAGGGCCGGTAAGCACTTGGTAGATGCACTGCCGTAATTCAGAAGCTGCATTCACATATTACGAGCATGCTACAAGCGAACACTTCACGACAGCGTTGCCAGCAGACCTAAGACCTAAAGTGTTAGTGTTAAAAATGCGAAAAAAAAAATTATTTCTGAGACGTCGAAATACCGGTGACCGGTCATTTCATCCCCGGTCACTTCATCCCCGGTCACTTCATCCCCGGTCATTTCATCCCCGGTCACTTCATCCCCGGTCACTTCATCCCCGGTCATTTCATCCCCTGGTCACTTCATCCCCTGGTCACTTCATCCACCGGTCACTTCATCCCCGGTCATTTCATCCCCAATTAAATATTTTGTATACAAATATGATTATGTAGAATGCTTTTTGACATTTTATGACTTGTTACTAATGTGTTTATAGTGTTTCCTCTTCCACTTTGTTTTCTTAAAGAGAAATCTTATATTATATTGTAAATCTGGGTGTGTACTTAGCTATAGCGCTTCTATTGGATGTGGGGGTTGTAATATCATAATATTATCCGGATCGAAGGCCAAGGTTTGGTGGAAGTAGTAAAAAATCATTTGAGAGATAGAAGTGCGATTACAATAATTATGATCATGCCGCTGATAACTTATCATCAAAGGCCAAGCTGTGGTGAAAGTACGACCATGTTTCACTTTATTTTATTTTTCAATCGCTCTTTCTTGAAAATGGGCGCGTCATTTTTAGCCTTGAAATAAGGTTTTATTTTTTTCTAATAAAGGCTGAGTTCACCTATCCTCGTGATATCATGTCGCCTGTATAAAATTTGCTTTAATTCCTTTTAAACATAAACATCTTACAATTTTGTCATTTAAATAAAAAATGAATACATTAAATATTGCTCATTTCATGATTTTTTAAATTACAATTTGTTAGATAAAAATGATCAGATGATGAAAATATCAGGGGATGAAATGACCGGGGATGAAGTGACCAGGGGATGAAATGACCGGGGATGAAGTGACCGGGGGATGAAGTGACCAGGGGATGAAGTGACCAGGGGATGAAATGACCGGGGATGAAGTGACCGGGGATGAAGTGACCGGGGATGAAATGACCGGGGATGAAGTGACCGGGGATGAAGTGACCGGGGATGAAATGACCGGGAACCGAAATACCGATATATATATATTTCCTCGAGGATGTAGCCTCGCCAGCTCTCCCTTAAATCCGGCCCTGAATATTTAAAATATAAATATAAATCTCCTTTCATTAAATATCTGATGTGAAAGAACTATATAAAACCAGTTGATTATTATAAGAATTTACGTCATTAACGACTTCATACTTAGAAGTGTGTCATTAATTACATTAACAAACATAACAACATCTGTTTTGGATTTGGATTTTTAAAAAATATAAAATAGAATTTTTGTGTAAGCCCTAATGGTAGTATTTTTAGATCTATGTTATTATAAATAAACCAAAGAATGCTTACTGCTCCTTTACAAAATACAGAAAGAATACCTCTATAGTATATACCCAAATTAGGCTGTGAATAAGTTGGGTGGTTAGCAATTTCGCAGATTTGTCTTAAAGTTAATACTTAGTGGGGGGGGGGGAGGCGCAAACAAATCAAATGTGCCATCAAATGTACATGCCGAGCAGCCAAATGATCCTGCCAAACCTCGAAGACATCAAAACTGTGTTGAAGTCCATGCCGCTCGTACATTCAAAAAAAAAAAGGTTTGTACAGTGTCAAGATTTGGATATTCGTGTTGAATTTCAAACAAAATTAATTGTCCAAAAAAAAACAAAAAAAATTGAATTGACATCTCTTGTTGCTGTCACTTTTTTATTTAAAGTTGTCTTAATTGAAAAAAAATATTTTTTCTCTGGTCACGGCAAGACCGGCCCATTTAATACCAGCCCACAGGGCATTTGCCCGAAAGCCCAAATAGCCGGTCCGCCCCTGAACATAGCAAAGCAATATTGTCGTGGATGTTGAATAAGTTGGAAGTGTCCCTACAGAGTTATAAAGGAACCCATAGAAGTGTCAGCCCCGGCCAGTTATGTAAAACTAATCCAGTATGAAATTCAACTGATGAATACACAGATCAAGACAAATCACTACGCCAAGACAGGAGGAGAATCCAGTCTGTCCTAAAGGTTAATCTTCATTATCTCCCTTTCTCCCTTCAAGTACAGCAAATTTATTTCTTTATCGCGGAGCCGCTTTTTTTTTTTGTTTTTTTTGCTGGTCAAGTCTTGTACCACGTGACGATCAGAATATCAACATGGACATCTAGGTCTAGACTTTCTGGATTTGTAAAACATCTATCTATCTATCTATCTATCTATCTATCCAGTGCTTTTTTTTTTTGTAAAAAAAAAAATAGGTGCCTGTACTCAGTGATGGATTGCTTAACTTTTAACTACTAATAAATTAAAAATAAACGTTAAAATACAAGAAAAGTAATATTTTTTTCCCCACATTGAAAAAGGTGCCGGTACGCCGAACCGGTGCGTACCGTCACAAAAAAGCAAGGTATCAATCAATCAATCAATCAATCAATCAATCAATCCATCTATCTATCTATCTATCTGTCTGTCTGTCAATCTATCTATCTTTCTATCTATCGATCTATAAGCATATTTTAGTTAGCATCAGCCAGGATATGGCTGAAATACGGACTTATTTTAGAAAGACAAAGAAAGACACAAATAGGAAATAGGACTATAAAATAATAATAATCTAGGCTGGTTTTAAAAAGGAGAAAGGACAATGATTAACACTATCATATGTGTGTCTGTTTGTTTGTAAGTTTAGATTTGACTCGTGTAGTTAGTGAGACATAGGATAAAAAGGATTTATTTGGTGTTGTCTACTTTAAGAAGACTTCCATTACAATTGCCAGTGTGTGCTTGCCCATCACACACACGCTCTCTATCACGCACATACACACAAGCTCTCTCTCTCTCTCTCTCTTACACACACACACACACTCTCTCACACACCGAGAGAACTGCCTGAAGCTAGCGCCCACAAATAACTCCTTCAATATTTCTTTAATTTTATTCTGAATAGCTTTCATTGTTTGAAGAAGATGGGGCCCGCGGGTCAAAGTGATCTAATGGGTTTGAAAAAAAAAAAAGGATACAAAATTTGATCCACTAGTGTTGTCCTCACAAACACTGAGTGGTGACTTGGTCTTGTCCTCACAAACACTGAGTGGTGACATGGTGTTGTCCTCACAAACACCTAGTGGTAGGTTTATGTTGTCCTCACAAACACCGAATGGTGACATTGTGTTGTCCTCACAAACACCTAGTGGTAGGTTTATGTTGTCCTCACAAACACCTAGTGGTAGGTTTATGTTGTCCTCGCAAACACCTAGTGGTAGGTTTATGTTGTCCTCACAAACACCTAGTGGTAGGTTTATGTTGTCCTCACAAACACCTAGTGGTAGGTTTATGTTGTCCTCACAAACACCTAGTGGTAGGTTTATGTTGTACTCACAAACACCTAGTGGTAGGTTTATGTTGTCCTCACAAACACCTAGTGGTAGGTTTATGTTGTCCTCACAAACACTGAGTGGTGACATGGTGTTGTCCTCACAAACACCTAGTGGTAGGATTCTGTTGTCCTCACAGACACCTAGTGGTGACATTGTGCAGTCCTCTCAAGGTAGGGTTGTGGTTATTAATTTATGTCTTTCATAGTTTTTAATATTCGTGCTGAAAAGATGGAACCTGCTTTTTTTAAATGCATGGGTAGACCATTTCGAGTGTCGTTTCTGAGTTTATATTAACACACAAACTCTCTTATTAATCTTTTTGTTGTTGTTGTTGTTGTTCTCCCCTCTAATAAAAATATTGTTTTCTGTGTTTGTATGTGTCCATGTTGTATTTCTAAATCGGTTCACCTCATCTCACCCTCCTCTCCTGGTATTATCTCCTCCTGTTTCATTTCCTCTCACCTTCGTGCTTGCATTATTCATTTCTTTGTTCTTTAATCAAATTTTCAAAAGCTTTTTTTTTTAATGTTCTGGAAAATCTGCTGAATTAAAAAAAAATGTATTCCCCATAGAAGATTACCAGCGTTACATTCCCTTTTTTTCTCTGCCTTTCTCTCTGTTTTCTCCCCCTGCCTTTTCTCTTTGTCTTTTGTCTTTTTTCTGTCTCTTCTTCTCTTCTCTTTGTCACTCCCCTCTACCTCTTCTAACGGTCTCTTCTCTACCTCTTTTTCCTGTCTTATCTGCCTGTTTATCTTCCTCCGTTCTCTAAGTCTCTTCTCTCTGTCTCTCACACGGTCTCCCACTCTGACTCTGTCTCTCTGTTGCTGATTCTCACCCATTTCCTTTCACTCTGTCTCTCCAAACGTCTCTCACTCTTTCTTATTCCTTTCCCACCCCTTACCCCACTTTTCCTTTCCTGCTTCGCTGTTTATTTTGAATGTATATGTTTTAATGTTTGTCTGTATGTATGGTAACTAATATTTGACAGGGATAACTAAATAGTGCTTAGAAAGAATCAAACTAGTTATCTGATGATCATTCTCCTCCCCCCCACCTCTCTTGTACATAATTATAACCAGAACTTTGCCCGTTGTTTAGCAGTGTTTACAGAAGGCCCGATTTGGAGAGGAACGTAACAATAGATTTGACCCACAAACTTCAGATGTTGAGTTTGACACTCTACCGACTGAGCTTACCGAATGTTATCAAAATCTGTGTAAAGTACTTACAAAATCTGAATAAAATAAAAATTCGTAAAAAGAATTACTAGCTAATTCACTACAGGTGGAAAACTGTGCTTTGGCTGTTCTAATATTTCAAATTCTAATGTATGTCAAGATATACTCTATTTCGAGCTCACTTTAGCGAGTATCCCAGCATTCATTCCTTCAAGAGTTCAATAAATAAAGAGACTTTCAGAAATAGTTTCCGCACCGTCTTGTACGTGTCGAGCTGTAGGCCTATCCCAGGCATTGTATCAACTCTGAGAGGGTTTTAGACTGTCGTATTAACCGGAGAGAAGGGAATTGGAGCGAGGTACAAAATGTTCTTTTTTTTTTTAACTATCAATTCTAAGTTACAAAAGTAAAACAAACAAAAAAAAACATTAGATATTAAGAGTTACCAAATCACTCTCACGAAGGGTTATCAGTTTCTTTCTTAAAGGAGGACTAACCTTTTTTTATAATTAAAAAAAATTTTACTTGTTAGTGTTAGCCCATAAATTATTTCTAGTGCTAATACTAAACTAGTTCAAACTGCTCTGTTCAAAAAGAAAAATATGATTAGCCACGCCCTTTGTGCTTGTATATACATTTGTGACAATAATACTGTGTTTTTCTAGAAACAAATACATTACAACAATCCTTTCTCAACTAACAAATACATTACAACAAATAACAAATACATTACAACAAACCTTTCTCAACTAACAAATACATTACAACTAACCTTTCTCAACTAACAAATACATTACAACAATACTTTCTCAACTAACAAATACATTACAACAAACGTTTCTCAACTAACAAATACATTACAACTAACCTTTCTCAACTAACAAATACATTACAACTAACCTTTCTCAACTAACAAATACATCACAACAAACCTTTCTCAACTAACAAATATATTACAACAAATAACAAATACATTACAACAATCCTTTACAGTCATTGCAGATTTACTCGTAAAGTGGGAGTGAGAAGGAATGGTGAATGGAGGTGTAAATATTTAGCAGACAAGGAGACATGTCCTCCTTTTGCCGGACGTGATTCAATGATCAACGAGTTTAGGTCAAACTTTTTTTGTTTCTTTCCGTTCTTCATTGTATCCCAAACGTTTTTGTTTTCTTCTCTTCATTCTCTCCATCATCTCATTCTATCTCTCTCTTCAATCTCTCCATCATCTCATTCTATCTCTCTCTTCAATCTCTCCATCATCTCATTCTATCTCTCTCTTCATTCTCTCCATCATCTCATTCTATCTCTCTCTTCAATCCCTTCGATTAGGTCTCTCTCTTTCTCTCTTACATCTTTTTTTCTCTCTCTTTTACTATCTGTCGTTCTCTCTCTCTCTCTCTCTTTCACTCTTTAACTCTCTCTTTCGTTCTATGCTCAGTTCTCCCCCTACGAGCTAATCTCTCTATTATCTCACTTACTCTTATCTTTTAGAAACTTTATTTTTTCGCCCCCACTCCCTCAATCTCCTTGAAGCGCCCTCTCTGTGTCACGCACTCTCCCTAAATCTCTCTTTCACTCCATCTCTTCCTCTAAGCCCACCAGTTTATCCCTACTTCCACCCTCTACCACCCCCTCACTAAACATAACTAAAGTACTATGTAAGTCCATGTATCAGCAAAAGACTTTACACGAGTCCCAGCTGACAAGTAATTACCGGTGGCCCCTTCAGCGCCAAACAAACGCTGGACGTCAAACGATGACATATGGACGTCTGGAGCGAGGATTAAGAGCGTCATAGCGTAAGAAAACAACTTCAATAACAATACCTTCAACGACGCAGCCTGATTTTTAATCTGTCAATTTCGGTTTTGTTCTAACCTCCTAAAAGGAAGGGATTTAAAATGTAGAAGAAAGTATAAGAGAACTTTAGGCTTCAAGGAAACAAAAAGCAAAATACAGAACATTTAATAACAAAAAATAAAAAAAATACAGCTTATATAAGGGAAAGTACCGCACAATTACTACCATATCATCAATACAGTAAGATTTACCCCACTTTTCAAATATAAAACCAAATTAATTTATAACCACTAATTAATTAACAAGCGTAATTAATTACGACTAATTGATTAATAAATTGTTTTTTTTAATTGAATAATTTGCTGTCTTCAACAATGAATAATCATGCAAAAATTCAACTTCATCTGAGAATGGAATGTGGAAGAAATAACGTGCCCAAGATTTGTATCAGACAGACAGACAGACAGACGCAGTTTATATAAACTCTGAAAGAAAATGGATTTTTAAGTAACTTATAGTGATTATTTAGATCAACGTGTTCAATGCAATAATAATAATAAATAATAAGAATTCAAAACACTGATAGCACTAAGCACGGCTCCTTTATCAACTACTGGGCAGCGCTTTGGTCTGACCCCCTACATTACAATGTACAGGCTGACTGGATCGACGAAATCCAAACTAAAAACAACCTAATACCAGAAATGCCTGATGACGATTTCACAGCTGAGAAAGTCTCAGCAGCTATATCTAAAACTCACAACTGGACTGCTCCTGGGCCGGACAATATACACAACTTTTGGCTGAAAAAAACTTACAGCCATACATGTACCACTAACATCAAGTTTTAACGAGTTCATATCAGATCTGTCTTCAATGCTGTTAGAACTCACTGAAGGGAGAACATCTCTCCTCTCCAAAAAAAAGGTGACCCGAATCAACCATCAAACTATCTCCCTATCACTTGTCTGTCAATCACTTGTCTGTCAATTGTGTATAAACTATTAACCTCACTTTTAAAAAGTAAAATGTATAAATTTTGCTCTGCCCATAAGCTAATAGCAGAGGAACAACAAGGTTGCATTGAAGAGTCAATGGGCTGTAAAGTACAGCTAACTATAGATGGTATAATATTGCACCAAGCGAATAGAAGAAAGAGAAATTTACACATGTGTTACATCGACTACAAAAAAGCATTCGATTCAGTTCCGCATGATTGGCTATTAAAAACCTTTGATATTCATAGAATCAACCCAAGAATAAAACAACTATTGAAAGTCTGTATGAATAATTGGAAAATAAATCTGCACCTTAATCGTGATAAACTAGGTTCTGTGCACATAAGAAGAGGTATATACCAGAGTGACTCACTATCTCCACTATGGTTCTGCCTAGCGATTAATCCTCTATCTACATTACTCCAAGACTCTACAAACGGTTTTAGGGTTGACACTAAATGTACAAAATGTGTGTCCCACTTATTATACATGGATGATCTAAAGCTATATGCAGAAACCGAGCAAAAGTTACACACCTTAATCAAAACGGTAAAATGCTTTAGTGACGATATCTGTATGTCTTTTGGCCTGGATAAGTGTGGCATTATAAGCATTAAAAAGGGCAAGGCAACGAACACCAACATTGCATTTGAAGGCATCGAGTAATTGAACTCTGCCTCTCTTTATAAATATCTTAGAATAAACCAGAATGCCAAGATAAACCATAAAAAATTAAAAGAGGACTTTCTTAGTAAATATAAGCAAAGAGTTAATAAAATCCTCAACACCAAACTGTCTGGCAGCAATCTCATCACTGCAATAAACAGCTGGGCCGTCCCAGTGCTCCATTACATGTTCGGTGTGATCAAATGGACTGACACCGACCTACATGAAATTGACAGACTTACTAGAAAACTACTAACCAAATTTCGATGCCAACACGCCAAGTCCTCCACCACAAGGTTATACCTGCCCAGGAAGGATGGGGGTCGTGGATTGCAGAACGTCTTCAAATTGTGTAAGATTCAAGTTTTAAAAATACGATCAAACCTGCTCGCTTCCAGCAATCAATTAGTTTCCTTTCTACGCAAATATGACATTGAAACAACCCCTTTGAACCTACACAATGCGGATGTTAATGTCGGTTTGGACGACGTAGGGCATGAGATTCGCCAATGGGAAGAAAAAACACTCCACGGAAAATTCCCGGCTTTATTACATGGGGACAACATCGACAAGGCTGCTTCCTTAACATGGCTCAAAGCAGGTCATCTCTACCCTGAAACAGAAGGCTTTGTTACAGAAATACAGGGCAGCGTAATAAGGACAAAAAATTACGAGAAGCATATCCTGAAACTCTATGTTGTCGACAAATGCCGAAAATGTGGAATTGTGGGCGAATTTCTCCTCCCACTTGCGATTTTTAGCGGCCCCCGAAAGGGGAAAAGACGCTATTAGTTTTGTGCGAAATGTCTGTCCGTCTGTCCGTCTGACCGTCTGTCCGTCCGTCCCGTTTAGATCTCGTAAACTAGAAAAGATATAGAAAATCCGATATCACAATATTTTAGACCATTCAAAGTTCTGATGCAACGCTACTTTTTTTTTTCTGAAAGCGAAAAATCTAATTTTTAAAATCAGTTATGCAAGCAGTTTTTTAAAGAGAAAAAGATAATTAGTATGCATTTTAAGTTAGACCTAATTTAAAATGAATAGTAATTTTATAAACTTCATTTTTATGAACATTTTTTTATTGCGGAAATTTTTTTTTTGAGGATTCGAATAAGAGATTGAGCCTTTTCAAACAATTTGATCAATTATAAGACATCAGTTAGGCCAAGGGAAGAGCGGTGGCTGAGCGGTAAAGCGCTTGACTTCCGAACTGGGGGTCCGGGTTCAAATCCTAGTGAAGACTGGGATTTTCAACTTTGGAATCTTTGGACGCCTCTGAGTCAGCTCTAATGGGTACGTGACATTAGTTGGGGAAAAGTATAGGCGGTTGGTCGTTGTGCTGGCTACATGACACCCTCGCTAATTGTAGGCCACAAAAACAGATGAACTTTACATCATCTGTCCTATAGACCACAAGGTCTAAAAGGGGAACTAGTTAGGCCAGGTTCACATCTAACTTTACATTCACTTTCACCTATCCTTTGATCTGCGGGACCGTTGGGGCACTAAACAAGATCTGTTAACCTTCTTTCTCCATTCTTATCTCTCATTTATCTTTGATATAATTTCATTTGCATGTTCTTTCTGAAAATATTGAAGCCTGCCTGGATGGACCTTTTCGGGGGCCGATTTTTAGTTTGTGTTTCCACACAAACTGTCTTTTGTAACCTTGTTTTTGTTTAGAGCTTTGAATAATAGTTCTGTAACAAAAAAAAGTTACAAACATGCTTATTGAACAAAATGTATTACTTACAAATGACCTTTTTTTTTGAAATATTATTTTTCGAATACGTTTTTTTTCGGCGGCGATCCTCAAAGTCAAACTCTAAATATCTGGAGTATCTTATATTTTCAAGGAACAAATCGGTTGTATTTGCAATGTATTAAGGGCCTGTAAATTCATATTAGAATATTTTTAAGTAAAATATTTTCTAAAGGTCCTTTTTAATAGAATGAATAATGAGCTATAGATGTCAGGAGAATGCGTTTCTATAGTAACAAATGCAATAAAACGCTTTTGGCGCTCCCCCAGTCACCCTAGCTGTCAAGAGAAGGGGCTGTTTTTTTTTTGTTTTATGCGCGTTTATGCATAGGGTTATGGTTTACTGGGCGTTAGGGTTAGGATTTAGAAGAAATAAAAAATCGCCCCCCCCACTCCGAAGTTCTTGATCCTCTAGTGCTTAAAGGTAAAAGGCGAGTTGAACGAGAATGCTGAGTGTCCTGACCAAAGACAAATCAACAGACGATAAGTCAGGATAGGAGTTTGAATTTTAATTGAATATCAACATATAGACTTTTAGTGAAAAGTTTTACTAGGGCCTCGAAGCAGGCCTTTGAACCAAGTCTATGAATCAGGTCATTAAACCAGTTCCTTAAATCAAGTCTATGAATCAGTTCTTTAAACCAGTTCTTTAAACCAAGTCTAGGAATCAGTTCTTTAAACCAGTTCTTTAAACCAAGTCTAAGAATCAAGTCTTTAAACAAGTTCTTCGAACGAAGTCTATGAATCAGTTCTTTAAACCGGTTCTTTGAACCAGGTCTTTGAACCAGGTCTTTGAATCAGGTATTTGAACCAGGTCTTTGAATCAGGTCTTTGAATCAGGTCTTTGAACCAGTTCTTTGAATCAGGTCTTTGAATCAGGTCTTTGAAACAGGTCTTTGAATCAGGTCTTTGAATCAGTTCTTTGAACCAGGTCTTTGAATTAGGTCTTTGAACCAGGCCTTTGAATCAGGTCTTTGAATCAGGTCTTTGAATCAGGTCTTTGAATTGAGTCTTTGAATCAGGTCTTTGAATCAGGTATTTGAATCAGGTCTTTGAATCAGGTCTTTGAATCAGGTCTTTGAATCAGGTCTTTGAATCAGGTCTTTGAACCAGGTCTTTGAATCAGGTCTTTGAATCAGGTCTTTGAATCAGTTCTTTGAATCAGGTCTTTGAACCAGGTCTTTGAATCAGTTCTTTATATCAGGTCTTTGAATCAGGTCTTTGAAACAGGTCTTTGAATCAGGTCTTTGAACCGGGTCTTTTAATCAGGTCTTTGAGGTCTTTGAATCAGGTCTTTGAATCACGTCTTTGAATCAGTTCTTTGAACCAGGTCTTTGAATTAGGTCTTTGAGGTCTTTGAATCAGGTCTTTGAATCAGGTCTTTGAGGTCTTTGAATCAGGTCTTTGAATCAGTTCTTTGAACCAGGTCTTTGAATCAGTTCTTTGAACCAGGTCTTTGAATCAGGTCTTTGAATCAGGTCTTTGAATCAGTTCTTTGAATCAGGTCTTTGAACCAGGTCTTTGAATCAGTTCTTTGAATCAGGTCTTTGAACCAGGTCTTTGAATCAGGTCTTTGAGGTCTTTGAATCAGGTCTTTGAATCAGTTCTTTGAACCAGGTCTTTGAATCAGTTCTTTGAACCAGGTCTTTTAATCAGGTCTTTGAATCAGGTCTTTGAATCAGTTCTTTGAATCAGGTCTTTGAATCAGTTCTTTGAATCAGGTCTTTGAACCAGGTCTTTAAATAAGTTCTTTGAATCAGGTCTTTGAACCAGGTGTTTGAATCAGTTCTTTGAATCAGGTCTTTGAATCAGGTCTTTGAATCAGGTCTTTGAATCAGGTCTTTGAACCAGGTCTTTGAATCAGGTCTTTTCCTAGCACTGCAACGTTGTCATCACGTTAAGATTACAGGCCAATGTAAACATGAAAAAACAATCTGGAACTAAACATGGTTCCCACTTGAAGGTAATGAATTTTTTTTAATGTTGTTTTTAAGAAAAAAAAATAGTCTGTTCAATTTACCCACAATAGGAGCGATGGAAAAGTTGGGGGGGGGGGGGGAACATGACGCTTCAAAGAGAAAGAAACTAAGGGACTAGTAAAGAGAGGAGGGGGGGGGGGGAGTGTCTCACTATTGATCAATGTTTTGGTCTTGAAAAGTGTTTCCCCTGGGGAGGGGGTAAAGTGGAAGAACAATTGGTCGACTTCATTTGTATCGATGCCTGTCTTTATTATGTGTGCACACAGCTTGGCTGGAGGTTTTACTTTATTATGTGTGCACACAGCTTGGCTGGAGGTTTTACTTTATTATGTGTGCACACAGCTTGGCTGGAGGTTTTACTTTATTATGTGTGCACACAGCTTGGCTGGAGGTTTTACTTTATTATGTGTGCACACAGCTTGGCTGGAGGTTTTACTTTATTATGTGTGCACACAGCTTGGCTGGAGGTTTTACTTTATTATGTGTGCACACAGCTTGGCTGGAGGTTTTACTTTATAATGTGTGCACACATCTTGGCTGGAGGTTTTACTTTATTATGTGTGCACACAACTTGGCTGGAGGTTTTACTTTATTATGTGTGCACACAGCTTGGCTGGAGGTTTTACTTACTTGGAGATTGTCTGTTTAAATCTGGTGAGACAAATTGTCGGCATGTGACTTTGAGATGAAAGGGGAGATGTTCTTATACATTCGTGTGTTTTCAGTTGAAAAGAACCATGAGAAACAGAATACAACAAGCCCACATATAGACAACAGAATACAACAAGACCACATATAGACAACAGAATACAACAAGCCCACATATAGACAACAGAATACAACAAGCCTACATATAGACAACAGAATACAACAAGCCCACATATAGACAAAAGAATACAACAAGACAACATATAGAAAACAGAATACAACACGCCTACATATAGACAACAGAATACAACAAGCCTACATATAGACAACAGAATACAACAACCCCACATATTGACTACAGAATACAACAAGCCTACATATAGACAACAGAGTACAAGAAGCCCACATATAGACAACAGAATACAACAAGCCTACATATAGACAACAGAATACTACAAGCCTACGTATAGACAACAGAATACAACAAGCCTACATATAGACTACAGAATACAACAAGCCCACATATAGACAACAGAATACAACAAGCCTACATATAGACAACAGAATACAACAAGCCCACATATAGACAACAGAATACAACAAGACCACATATAGACAACAGAATACAACAAGTCTACATATAGACAACAGAATACAACAAGCCTACATATAGACAACAGAATACAACAAGCCTACATATAGACAACAGAATACAACAAGCCCACATATAGAAAACAGAATACAACAAGCCCACATATAGACAACAGAATACAACAAGCCTACATATAGACAACAGAATACAACAAGCCTACATATAGACAACAGAGTACAACAAGCCCACATATAGACAACAGAATACAACAAGCCCACATATAGACAACAGAATACAACAAGCCTACATATAGACAACAGAATACAACAAGCCCACATATAGACAACAGAGTACAACAAGCCCACATAAAGACAACAGGGTACAACAAGACCACATATAGACAACAGAATACAACAAGCCCACATATAGACAACAGAGTACAACAAGACCACATATGGACAACAGAATACAAAAAGCCTACATATAGACAACAGAATACAACAAGACCACATATAGACAACAGAATACAACAAGCCTACATATAGACAACAGAGTACAACAAGACCACATATAGACAACAGAATACAACAAGACCACATATAGACAACAGAATACAACAAGCCTATATATAGACAACAGAATACAAAAAGCCTACATATAGACAACAGAATGATGTTCTTATACATTCTTGTGTTTTCAGTTGAAAAGAACCATGAGAAACAGAATACAACAAGCCCACATATAGACAACAGAATACAACAAGCCCACATATAGACAACAGAATACAACAAGCCTACATATAGACAACAGAATACAACAAGCCCACATATAGACAACAGAATACAACAAGACCACATATAGACAACAGAATACAACAAGTCTACATATAGACAACAGAATACAACAAGCCTACATATAGACAACAGAATACAACAAGCCTACATATAGACAACAGAATACAACAAGCCCACATATAGAAAACAGAATACAACAAGCCCACATATAGTTAACAGAATACAACAAGCCTACATATAGACAACAGAGTACAACAAGACCACATATAGACAACAGAATACAACAAGACCACATATAGACAACAGAATACAACAAGCCTACATATAGACAACAGAATACAACAAGCCTACATATAGACAACAGAATACAACAAGCCCACATATAGACAACAGAATACAAAAAGCCTACATATAGATAACAGAATACAACAAGACCACATATAGACAACAGAATACAACAAGACCACATATAGACAACAGAATACAACAAGACTACATATAGACAACAGAATACAACAAGCCTACATATAGACAACAGAATACAACAAGCCTACATATAGACAACAGAATACAACAAGCCCACATATAGACAACAGAATACAACAAGCCCACATATAGACAACAGAATACAACAAGCCTACATATAGACAACAGAGTACAACAAGCCCACATATAGACAACAGAATACAACAAGCCTACATATAGACAACAGAATACAACAAGCCTACATATAGACAACCCAGCAGGAACAAAAAACCTAGTAGTTTGGGCCACTATACCTTCATCGCCTACAAATAAACGAAAAAGACAAACAAAATTAACATAAAAATAATCTCGTGGCCCAAACATTGCTGTATGTGTGTGCGTTGGTGGGGGGGGGGGGTCGTGGTAGAGTGGGAGGTTATAAAAAGGGGTCGCCAAGCTAAAAAGGTTGAGAACCGCTGCGTCTATGCCTATTGTATTTTTCAATACAGTTTCTCACTTCGGCAAAAGAAACTCTTATTTACATTTAGTAGAATAGTTATAAGAAGGAGATCGCAAGTGAAGAGTGCAGCATAAATCTTTAGTAAACCCTAGCGTGTTCTCCAACAACGAATATAAGAAATCAAGACTGATTGAGGTGGCTGTCTGGTCGTGCGGTCTGCGCGCTAGACGGCCGTCTCGATAGTTTAAAAAAAACAAACAGAATGTTTGGCATTAGATCACAGAGCTGTAGCTTCAATTTTAGTAAATAAAGTTGTCGATATACGCCTCTGTCATGTAACGAGATGTAACTAACAAAAGAAGAGAGAATACCCACTGGTGTAACCCAAGGAATAAATCTAAAACACAGACTTAAAGGTATTATCAGGTACGAATGTACGCCCATACAAGACTTTGCATCTGCCCTTAAAGAGGACGTTCGTTGTTTTCAAACAAAGTATTCGTAATAGATCTTAGGAAATACAATAATGTACAAGTCTTCTATTTCTTTCTTTACAAATACGACATGCTTTTAGAGTCTGTTCACATTATTTAGGGCATTTCTATTGAAGCTTGAAGAGGGTTTGAGTCCGTCACAAAAATACTACCCAGCGACTCTATTGACTACAATAGGAGTATGTATTCAATGAAGTGTCTCTTGCCTAAATAAGAAACAGTACTTTAATTAGAGAATAGATTTTTTTGTAACAAAAAGCTAAAAGCATGAACTTGGGCTAGAGAAAAGTATTGGAAAAATATTTCTAATTGCACAAATTCATTATTGTTAGTCTAGATATATTACAAATTTAATTACACGACTGATCCAAACTAATGGATTCAACTATGCTTGTATAAACTTTGCATTTCTTGTAAGTGAACAGATTTATCTTTACAGCTTCTCTTCCCCCGCAGATAATCCTATTTTTAACTCACTTTTCATTGCACCGCAAATGTAAAATCAACATTGGTATTTATTTATGAAAATTTCAGATCAATGTCTTTATTTTCAAAGATTTTTCAGAAGAAAGATTGGACAATTTAATTTAGATCTAGAACTGAAAGTCATATGTATCATCATCACTCCTTTGAGTTCCTCATGGAACATAGGGCCTCGACAAAAACACGCCACTCTCCACGGTCTCTTGCTAGCTTTTTGATGGTGTCCCAGCTCTTCCCGGTCTTCTCTGCTTCTTCGAGTACACTGCGTCGCCATGTTCTTTTTGGTCTTCCTTTGCGTCTTGTTCCCTGGGGGTTCCATTCTAAGGCCTGCCTTGCTCTGTTGCTGGTATCTTTTCTAAGGGTGTGACCAATCCATCTCCACTTCCTCTCTAAGATCTGCACTTCTATGTTTTTCTGTCCACTCATCTCCCACAGTTTGGTGTTTTCTACTTTGTCATACCAGTGTATTTTTAGGATATTTCTCAGGCATCTGTTGATGAAGGTCTGTATTTTTTTTGTTGTGGCTTCAGTTGTTCTCCATGTTTCAGAACCATACAGTAGGACAGCCTTGACATTAGAGTTAAAGATTCTTAGTTTAGTCTTGTTTGAGATGTAAGGAGATTTCCAGGTTGGTTTTAGCTGTGTAAATGTCTGACGTGCTAGATTTATACGGCGTTTAATGTCTTCATCTGTTCCACCTGATATACTGACTACACTCCCAAGGTATATAAAATTTTCTACTTGGTCTATTGTCTGAGAATCCAATACTATGTCTCCACTTTGTTTATTGTTTACTTTAAGTACTTTAGTTTTTTGGTGGTTTATTTTGAGGCCTACTCTTTTTCCTACTTCGCTTAAAGCTGTGACCTTTACTTGCATATCCTGTAGTCTGTGTGATAATAAGGCTATGTCATCAGCGAATTCCAGGTCTTCCAGCTTTTGTGTGAGAGTCCATTGGACTTCTTAAAAATATTTTTTCCATCTTTCAAGTTGTTCATTTATTGAAGAAAGTAGTTTTCCGTATTTGTCTCGGACTGGAACATTGCAATTAGCCTTTTGGTACTGAGAAGTTTGGTGATTTTGTATAGTTGTTTTATATCTCCTTTACCTGCTGCTTCTTCTGCCTGTTCTGCCAGATTATTGTAAAATGATCGTTTGTCTTGTCTAAGCATTTTGGTGACTTTCTGTGAAACTGCTTGGTAGTCTTGTTTTGATTGTTGCTTGTGGTTTCTTGTTTTTACTAGGTTAACTGCCTATTTAGCGAATTTCCTCTCTTCGATTAATTTCCATGTCTCGTCACTAATACACTGTTTTTTCTTCTTAGGGTTAAGGCTTAGTACTTCATTGCTTGTTTCAGTAATTATTTCTTTGAAATTTTGCCAAGATTTATCGACGCTTTTGTTCGGCCTCATCTAGTTGTAGCACAGCAAATCTATTTTGAAGGGATAGTTGGAATTCCTTTTTAATCTGGGTGTTGTGGAGCTTGTCTAGGTCAAATCTTTTCCTTTTGTTTCTTTCTGTTTTATTGCTGGCCAGCTTCATTTTTAGTTTGGCAACAACTAGGTGGTGGTCTGAGCCAATATCTGCTCCTCTTCTGTTTCGTTCATCTAGTAATGTGCTTCTCCAGTTCCGCCGTATGGTAATGTGGTCGATTTGATTCTCTGTTTTATTGTCTGGTGAAACCCATGTCACTTTGTGGCATTTTTTGTGGGGGAAAATGCTGCCTCCTATCACTAATTCATTAAATGTGCAGAAGTCTGCAAATATTTCTCCATTTTCATTTATGGTGCCAAGTCCATGGGTGCCCATACTTTTCTCTCTCTCTCTGTTGTCACTTCCAACTTTGGCATTCAAGTCTCCCATGACGCTCAAAACATCTCTTGTAGGTATATGTATAACTAAAAAATATTTGATGGTTTTAATTGCAAATTGCAATTGTTTAGAAATTCGATCCTTTTAATTTCAACCGGAAGTAAGTAGCACACTAAAGTCTACTTTTGGAATTGTGCTAGAATGTTTAAACAAACTAGCTAGGATTGTTTTCGTGATATATATATATATATCACGGGCGTAGCCGGGGGGGTGGGGGTTCAACCCCCCCCCCCCCAATGAAATCCCCCCCCCCCCGCAGGGGTTGGGGGATCGGAATTTAGTGACTGATTTTTTGCTTTGATTTAGTTTATTTTAGGTGAGATTTTAATACTAAACCATCACATGCCCCAGCACAGCCAAGGGTTTTTGAGTTTAAAACCCCTTAACAGGTGGTATTGAGTTTAAAACCCCACCAGAGGGTTTTGAGTTTAAGACCCCCTACCAGGGGGTTTCGCGTTTAAAACCCCCTACCAGGGGGTTTTGATTTTAAAACCCCTACCAGGGGTTTTAGCAGTCCAATCCCCCTCTTCTATAAAACAAAACCAAAAAAAAAATACAAACGACAATCCCCAAATTCCAAGAGCGCAGCTAAGGAAGATTTTAATTTTAAATTACCGAAATTTACGGTAAACTCCTCTTCATTATAAAAAAAAGCAAATTACACACTTAAAAT
This sequence comes from Biomphalaria glabrata, assembly GCF_947242115.1. Taxonomy (NCBI): domain Eukaryota; kingdom Metazoa; phylum Mollusca; class Gastropoda; family Planorbidae; genus Biomphalaria; species Biomphalaria glabrata. Next base: position 18,719,811 of record NC_074712.1, read on the forward strand.
TTTGAAGGGTTTTGAGTTTACCCCCCTCCCCTCTTCAGTAAGGTTTGAAGCTAAAAAATACTTCTTCAATATGTAAAAAAGCTAATTACGCACTCAAAATGTTATGAGCGTAGCTAAATGGGGTTTGACTAAGTTTTGAGTTTAAACCCCCCTTCAGCGGCGTTTGAAGCTAAAAAATACTTCTTCAATATGTAAAAAAAAAGCTAATTACGCACTCAAAATGTTATGAGCATAGCTAAATGGGTTTTGACTACTTTTGACAAAGTTTTGAGTTTACATTTTCAATATTAAAAAAAAAGCACATTACACACTCTAAAATCTATGAGCTTAGCCAAAGGGGTTTTCAGTTTAAACCCCCCGCCAGCGGGGTTGCAGCTAAACTATACATCTTCAATGTATAAAAAAAGCAAATTACGCACTCAAAATGCTATTAGCCATGCCTAAAGGGGTTTTGAGTTTAAACCTACCTTCAATGCTGTTTGATGCTAAAAAATACCTCTTCAATATAAAAAAAGAGCAAATTACACACTAAAATTATTTGAGCCTAGCCAATCCAATTGGGGGTTTTGAGTTTAAGCCCTTCTCCTTCAGATAGCTTTTTTTTTAAAGTTTAAAACGCCTCCAGATGGTTTTGAGTTTAAAATTCCCTTACAGAACGTTTTGAGGTGGAAAACCTCTATATTCAATATTATTCTAAAGCAAACTACAGTTACCAAATTCTAAATTGGGTTTTGAATTTTAAGAAAATACAATTCCAGACATTTTTTTAGTTTAAAACCCACAACAGATGATTTTGACGATAAAACTTCCCTTTTCGATATAAAATCTAAAGCAAACTACAGTCATCTAATTCCAAGAGCGTATTCAAGAGAGGTTACACATTTCTACCAGTGGCGGGGCTCCAATAATAAAGCTCCTAGCGCTCCCCCAGACCCCTTTGCTTGCAATGGCGGAGAGTCTACAATTTTTCCACTAACTCCAGAAAGAAATTCTAGGGCCCAATAAACGTCATCCGAAAGAATGAAGAGTCAGAATGTAATAAAGATTATGTTCACACACACACACATATACATACATATAAATATTTTTTTTTGCCCGGGGGGGGGGAGAAAAAATCCCCCTTAACTCCCCCCCCCCCGAAAAAAAATCCTGGCTACGCCCATGATATATATGTATATTTATAATTAGTACAGCAATCTTACAAGTGCTGCACATCAACACTTATGAGATTTATAATATGAATGGTCTCATTTTCCTCTTGGACAAATAAAGACAAGCAAACATCCCATATTTCATTAAAAAACAACAACTTGTTTTGATTCGTTTCCCGATTTGTTATCGCAAAGAAGATGAAGATTTACGCACCATTAAGCATGCTTTTAGAATATCTCTTAATTATTTGCGAAGTAGCAAGAAATCACGAACTTTCAAATGTAATTATGACCACACATATACCCTCACACACACACACACTCACACAATTTGGGAATTCAATTTACCTCATAATTTCAAGTCAGGGGAAATCTCACACGATTCAGATATTATTATAACTTTTTTTGTGAGTGTATTATTTTTGCGCTATTTGTGATAGTAGAGAAAGCAATCTCTGTTGCAATTATTCTTCAGGGAACATTTGAGATTGCAGGCAATAAGTGGAGAGCTTGAAAGATTATTTCCTTGCTGCAATTCTTTTCTTTTTTTATTGGGCTCAAACAACCAGTCATATGCCTAAGATGAACATCGCATAGGTTTTCAGATCAGGCTGATTCGGCCGGAGCTCAAAGATAGACATGTGACTACATTAAGTCAGATGGGATGTCAACATGTTTATACTGTTTATATGTCACACTTTATACATACAACATACAATGCTATTTTGAAATTTTGCAAAATTTTCAGTATAAAGCTGACCAGACGTCTCTTTAGCCATATAGATATATGGCTCCGGCCGGATGTTTTATTTTACTATCCGGTCAAATCAGGCTCCGGTCGGATGTCAAAAAGTGCTATTTGATGCAGTCCTGGTTGTTATGCACATTTATAAATAAAGTTCCTCTTTCAAACCTTGCGATCTATAGCGCATATGATGTTAAGGTCATCTGTTTCATGATTTATCAGTGATCACTAATCAGTGGACACTGCTTATGGAGTAAACATTGCTACATCAAAACTGACCTCATATTAGCTGTAATTGTAGCACCATGTATTCTTGCTTGTTGAACTATAAAGCTACATCAAGTTGAAAGTCTATCAGTCAATCCAACTGCCAGTTTTCGCTTATTCAGCTTTTTTTTTTTTGTTTAATCACTGGATTTAAATTTTCCTTTATTTACCGCTCGTGCGCGTTTTTTTTTTGAGCTCCTAATTCATCTTCTGAAACAGTTCTTCTTACTCTGAGCTAGATCTCCTAGTGGAGTTCCTTCACGTGAACCAAATCTAGATATTCATTACACTTATCGATTCTCTGAGTTTTTTTGGGGGGACGTGTATCCACCTTGAGGTCAAAGGGTCAAGACGTCTTAACCGCCATTGCTGGCAAGGGGTCAAATGAGTTCAGCGTCCAAAGATATTAATTTAAGAAAAGGATCTCTGTCTCTAAGGTAATTGGTTTGTTTTTTTTATAATGTAATCAGAGACCTGATTATGTATAGGACAAGGGGTTAGGGTAAAATCGGCCCTGGCATTACCATACGATACGGCCCACTAGATGAGTGCTGTGTGATGGCCTTGACCTTTAAATGTTAAAGTTAGCTAATACACCGCGAAATTTGACGCATGCTTGGGTGATTATGCGTGACGTATTTTATTCTAATGTTGTCTGGTAAGCTATTTGTAATCACTATATACAACCGCAGTCTTAATTATTTTATATTTATGACTTTCTTAGAATCCACTTTAGTGTCGTAGGAACCATGGCGTACTGGACTTCATTACGACCTGGTCCACAACGAATATGGATATTTGTGAGAATTAGTGGCTGAGTGGCAAGTACCGCTTGGATACCTAACAAAAGGCTTGAGTTTGGATTCCTTAGTTGTGTTTGCTAAGCTCCTAAAAGCAGCGCGAAAACCTTCTCCCAGATACCCCCCCCCCCCACTGGTCCACAACTGAGATTGGACCAGAGCGCTCTGAGCATGCTGTTAGCATGAAAAATGCGTTACACAAAAGGAATTTTAAAAAAAAAATGTCTCGACTGTATAAGTCTTAATTGATGTTGCATGGATTTTTTTAAAGGGAAATAGCTCTTAGTCAAACAGAATTTGTAAATTCTTAGGAGTTGGATTTTTCTTTGATGATACAAAAAAATCAAAATTATAACTAGGCTATAAAATTTAAAAATTAAAAAGTAGATAAAATTCTGTTTATTTGTAGACGAGTGTTACTTCTTTGTTACATAAATCAGTTACCCTTCTATGATTAGTACCCCCACGAGTTACCACAAAACCAAAACCTAACAAAATAGGCTACTCTGATAAGACACACAAATATCGTATTTTGCTCCAGATACAGACATTCTATACAATCACTACTCTTTCTTCCCTAATGCCATTAGAGCATTGAATGGGCCAGGTAAAACGAACGACTTGGTAGAGTGACTGATTACGATGCAAGACTAGATGGACACATGAAAGCAAAGGACGTAATTGTTATCTCTTCTTAAGTAGTGTCAGTTTTTTTTAAGTTGATGTACTGTTTCCTTTTTCCTTTTTATAGTAACAAGTTAACTTTTAAAAAAATTTAGATCAATATAATAATAATAATAATAAAAAAACTGCACACATCTTGTTCCAAATGTATGTGTAACCAACACAAAATTTAAATTTTAATTATAGTACATAAAGAGTCAGTTTTTTAATGAACCACTTTAAATGAGTAATCTCTAAGATATAGTACACATCATAAAAGTAATACGTATCACATCAATGCATATCAGAAATAACGCCATAGAAAGATCTTTTTTATTTTAATGTTCATAATATATTTATTGTACCATTATGTGGTAAATATCTTTGTAAAAGAATTTTGACCACTCCCCTTTCCCTTTTTAAAAATGCTATTTAAGAAACCCTGCAACGATAACCGCATAAACGCCAGACTAGTTAAGCGAAGCCAAAGAAAGATGGTGCAAGGGAAATAACCCAATTTATTCTAAAGTAGAAACCAAGGAAAGATAAATCCTATATTTTAAAACCTGAAGACTGAAAAAGAATACATGCAATTTAAAACACCCTGCCTTATTTTTTCGTATTATCGTATAATCTAGAAAGGTATATTTCTAGCCTAAGGTCATTCATTAGTGGCCTAGTCATTTAAACACAATTACTTCTAAATTTTAATACATTTAAATAAAATTAAGACAATGGACGAGTGGGAAATGATTACAAGTTGGTAGATTGTGTGCGTCCATTCGTGCGGTTAGCTCGCACCCTTATATCAGCAGAATGTAGTACGTATGTCGTTGTACTAACCATTTCCCTAGATTTAGTGTATAACACTTACCTATATAGATAAACGTCAGTTCTAGACATTCACAATGTTCAATAAATGTTGAAAAGATGGTGATATTTGATTGATGATGTGTCTTGCTGAGGCGTGGTAATATCCCCCCGCCTCCAGTAGGTGTTAGAAACATTTTACTTAATGTGTATATTGTTTTCTTTTGGTAGACACACTAGCGACTAAGCTTACGTCTGCTAGAAATAAATACACCTAAAAAAACACACATTAAGAATTTATAAAGACGCAAAACATATGACAACTAATTGGGACGATTGCAAATGAGTAAAGTAATGTATCCTACGTACTGTGACCGCATTGTTGGGCGTTAATAGTATAAACCTTTTATTATTCAATTATTTCAGAACTCTCTGTCTATCTGTCTGAGTGGAATCTGATACACAGTATTTCTCCCTATTCCCATTCTCGGATGAAGTTAAAACCTTATACAATATGAATCAATGTAAGAGAAACAAAAAAATCAAATTACTCGCAATTAATTACTTCTGTTTTTGGGCCCACTTAGCCAAAGAGGAGATAAGCCTGTTCGTTAAAATGTTTAAACTAAAAATGGATTTCAAAATTGTCTACCCTTAAAACTACTTCGATAGCTCAGTGGCCAATAGAGATGTATCATATCATGGAGGCTCAAGCTTGAATTTAGACTAAAGCAACTTTTTTAAACAAATTATTTTTGATACGGAAACCTCGAAGATACGCACCTCCCTCCCAATACCACTGCTCCGAAAAAAGTGATTGGACCATAGAACTCAATGCATATATGCTTTGCATATCTCTAATAGCACAAATTTATTATTGTTAGTCTTGATCGATCTAGATCTATTAAAGGTGAAATACATGATTCATAAAAATATTTGATACAATTTTCACTCAATATTTGATGCATTTTAAAGCAATATGTGTTTTGTTTTTGAACTAATGTCTTTCAAGATTTAGTCTTTGGCTTTTTTTTGTTGAAAAAAATAGAGTAAAAAAAAAAAGAGTCATTCATAATTTATCAGTTCTGATACACACAAATATGTGTTCTTCGGGTTGAGTTAGTTTTTTTAGAAGCCTTTAGCCAATTGACATTAAATTAAACCCTAACCCTAGCCCTAACGACTTGAACATAAGACAATAGTCCAGAGTATAGTGATGCCGCATGGCTACTTATTATACAATGTCTACATCAGAACATACAAAGTAATTCTACATCATGTCTGTTCAAATGATCTTGTCCTCAATGTCAAAGACCGCGAGGAGTAGATAACATTGATAGCTCACACTGTTATAGCTTCAATATTACAACGTAGGCAAGGGTCAAGAAGCAATTCTCATGTCGGATGTTTCTGTACAGATAACTGTGTCAAATTTTTATGAATTACAATTTTATTTTTTCAGCGCAAATATAGTCAGTGCTTATTTATGGCTCTATATATATTTACCAGGGAGTTAACCCGGAAAGGCTTGACCTTGTCTATGACACAGAAAAAAGCACCATTAATGAAGAGCGCAGCTCATCTTAACAAAATGGAAAACACACCGGAAAGTATCTTGGGATACGAAGCACACATTTTAACCCTCAATGCTTCCCTAGCTTCCGGCTAAAAATCATGCACTTGGAACGTGACGCGATGCAGCTTCCGGTTGGCCATTGTTTCTCGGCTTTCTTTCCCTTGTAAAAACTAAGCTCCCCCCCACTGAGCCTTCATTTCAGATGCATTCTGGGACGTTAAAACTAACCAGGACGTGGGAGGGGGAGTGCAATAGAGATAAACCACTTGGTATCGTCTCTATGAGGTCACGTGCAGACATTACACATCACTTTCAACATCAAGGCCAAATTAAACAAAAAGTTTATACAAAGTTCTTCTGGATCGCGTGCATAGAATGTATTCAGGGACATGTTTTCAATCGCAGCTACTTTGATATCAGAACAAAGAATTACATGAGAAATGGATTTGTCCAAAGTTGTATCTCCATCGAGCGCCTAGAGAGTTAGTGAAGTATAAAGTCTTAAGGAACGTCTTGTGTATATATACACACACATCATTTCTTGTGTCAAGTAACATCGATAGACATATTGAGTAGGCCTAAGAAGAGAGAGAGAGAGAGAGAGAGAGAGAGAGAGAGAGGAAGAGAGAGAAAAGATAGAAAAAAGAGAAAGAGAGATAAAGAGAGAGAGAAAGGAAGAGAGAAAGAGAGATGGGAAGTGAAAAAGATAGAGAAAAGATAGAAAAAGAGAGAAAAAAAAGAGAAAAGATAGAAAAAGAGAGAAAAAAAGAGAAAAGATAGAAAAAGAGAGAAGAGATAGAGAGAGGGAAAGTGAGAGGACAAACAGAGAGAGGTAAAGAGAGAGAGAGGCAGAGAAATAAAGAGATGTAGGGAAGAGAAAGATAGAAGGAGAGGAAAGATAAAAAGAGAGGAAAGAGAGAGAGAGTAAGAGAGAAAAGAGAGCAGAATGAGAGAGTTAAAAGACAGAAAAAGAGATTGAGAGAAGAAGATAACGAGGGAACTAGAAAACGGAAGACGCCAGACTTCACAAGGTCATCAGGTCATAAGACAAATCTCTAGGTACCCGAGACAAGTACTAACTGTAATCATTCTAGTCTGGGACCACACAACAAAAGACCCCAGTTAACTGTATCTGAACACTTCACGACGCGGCAAAGACCAAGAACTAACAGGAACAGATTGGACTCAAAAACGCCCTCCCCCCTAACGATTGACCGCTTGACCAGCCTCTCCACACCTGCCCAACCATTGTTCCGACCTTCGCGTGTTTGCACACCACCCGAGAGGAGAGTCTGGCCGGACAGTTCTAAGTTAACTAGCGACAAGACTGGACAGCGGTCATTTATTAATCCGAACTCGCATTCGTCTGTCCCCCGAGAAACTCGTTTATTGAAACAAAATTCTATTTAGTCTTGTTGTGAATACGGCAGGTTCTCTTTTTTTCTTGACCTTGTATTTCTTGGTTTATTTCAGCGGCGGATAGAGCGTGTCTCTTTAATGGAGGACATTACGTCTTGTCATCTACTTCCTAATTCACCAGATTCGCCGCTTCAAAAACAAACTTAAAAAGGACTCTATCTTGCTTCTAACGAACTTCCGGTTCTTTCAAGACTTGTTCGTGACCGAAGCTGAAGCTTTTACAAGCAGGTGACCCATCTATCGGAAGTACTTGTGAACTATTCCAATGAAGTTCGTTCTAAGAGACTAAACAGCTTCTTTCTACTTGCATTGTTTCCCGAAGTCAACTAGTGGACTCAATGTAGGTTTAAAACTTTCTTGCGTATGTCTAATGCCACTTTTTCTGTTTCTCAAAACCATATGGGAAAAAAAAGTTTCAAGTTTGGTCGAAATGTTCTACTTTTTTTTTTTTTTTTTATAGAACTAATAGGCAACAGGTAATCACGTGATATACATACACTGCATATAAGTTTGACTGTGTGTGTGTGTGTTTGTGTTTTGGTGTTTAGGTGTGATTCTTGGTGAACAAGCGAGTAAAACAGATTGGGTGAGACCAAAAGATGATCAAGTGAAAGAAATAGAGAGAAAAGAGAGAAGATTGAAATAGAGAAAAGAGAGAGAGAGAATATTGAAATAGAGAGATATGAGAGGGAGAAAATGGAAGAAGAAGAAAGAAAAGAGAAAAAAGAGAGAGAAGATGTAAATAGAGAGAAAAGATAGAGATAATATTAAAATAGAGAGAAGATACAATAGAGAGATAAGAAAGAGAAAAGATTAAAATAGAGAGAAGAGACAAAAAGTTATACTGAAAAAGAGAAGAGAGAGAGAAAATAAAAATAGAGAGATAAGAGAGAGGAAAAGAGACATATAGAAAGAGGAAGAAAGAAAAACGATAGACAGGAAAGAATAGACAGGAAAGAAAAACAAATAGAGAGACATAAAAGAGACTATAGCGACAATGAAACTGATCCTAAAGAAACCAGGAAATAAGATGCTAGAAGACGGAGAAGGACTGAACACGCTATAACACGTGCATTGAACTTTTTATGAACATTTTACAGGATAACTTTTTACAATGAACCAGTGATAGCGATCGAACAGAAACTATATTTAAATGAATAGAAACAATATTATCTTTTGTTCATATGTTCATTTAGACCACAGACCACAGAAGTAACAACTAGACATCTGGCCATTGTAGTTCAAGTTAGCTACTGCTGTGCAGAGGACAAGTCTGCCGACCATCGGTCAGAAATGACAAGGGAAATCACTAGGGATTTGACTCTGGTGGAGTTTTCTATTCTGTTAGCTTTATTTCAACTATCATGACCATGAGTACATGATTACCATTAATATATGGACTAATTTTTTTTTCCTGTGAAATAATAACAAATACAAAGTGGGTCGTGCTAGGAGTTTTCTTTCTTCAGTTTGTTTTTGTTTTTTTCTGTTGTCAGGGATTGGATCAATTCACCAGAGCCACTATCTAGTGCAAAACTAATATTGTCTTATAGATGTTTATGTGAAGAAATTATTACTACCAGGGAACCTCAAAGGGGGAAAAAGAGAGAGAGAGAAAGTGAGAGAGAGAGAGAGTGAGATAGAGAAAGAGAGAGGGAGAAAGAGAGTGAGATTGAGAGAGAGAGAGTGAGAGAGGGGGAGAAAGAGAGATTGAGAAAGAGAGAGAGAGAGAAAGAGAGAGAGAGAGAAAGAGAAAGCAGAGAGAGAGAAAGAGAGATTGAAAAAGAGAGAGAGAGAAAGAGAGAGAGAAAGAGAAAGAAAGAGAGAGAGAGAGAGAGAGAGAGAAAGAGAGAAGTGTATGTATGCAAGAGAAAGCGGTGAAGACAGAAAGAAGTAAGATTGACGAGGTGCAGTTGTGTAATGTTAGGACAATACATGGCATTCAAATCTTTTTGGACAAGATGTTTGAGACATTTGTCATGAACTTTTGATAAACAAATCCATGTGTTGTCATGGACAAGATGTTTGAGACATTTGTCATGAACTTTTGATAAACAAATCCATGTGTTGTCATGGACAAGATGTTTGAGACATTTGTCATGAACTTTTGATAAACAAATCCATGTGTTGTCATGGACAAGATGTTTGAGACATTTGTCATGAACTTTTGATAAACAAATCCATGTGTTGTCATGGACAAGATGTTTGAGACATTTGTCATGAACTTTGGATAAACAAATCCATGTGTTGTCATGGACAAGATGTTTGAGACATTTGTCATGAACTTTTGATAAACAAATCCATGTGTTGTCATGGACAAGATGTTTGAGACATTTGTCATGAACTTTTGATAAACAAATCCATGTGTTGTCATGGACAATGAATACATTGTGCCAGCTTTCAACTTCATCAGGGCATGTTTAATGAAAGAAATTAAGTGTACAAGATTTGTACCAGACACAGAGTCAGTATAAACTGTGTAAGAGCGAGCTAGAGACGAGTGAAAGACCTTGTGTTTTCAGTCAGATATTTCACTTCTGTTTCTAAGTGCATCCACAATTCTACAGTGACCTTTTCAGTTGTATATGTTTACAAATACAAATTACATTTGAAACGAAAGCTTATTCAAGTTTATTTCAAGTGATGAATCTAATAAAACACTTACAACGGTTTAGTTGTACTAGCTGTCTGGAGCTACACCTTTGTTTATCTCTCTTTGTTTTCAATATACATTGAATTGCTCAAACGTGAAGACCTAGCCTTCAAGTGTCAGCCATATCTGTTGTTACTTTCTTGGGACCAAATTGTTTAGTACTTGAAGGATAGAGACAAAGACAGACATCATTTCCAAGTCGTAGTTCGTTATATCCAGTTTATCAGCGCAGTCACTAATGCCCTGATTTATAATTAGTTAATAGTTTATCAATCTTATCTAGTTAATAAATCAGTGCATATTAGAGAATGACATTGCAATTGCACCTATCTTTTGGAGCATGAGACATTTAATGGTAAAATCTGATTTTAAATATCCCTTTTAGTTTTGTGGGGGGGGGGGGTTTAGTTCTAAACTTGACGTACGTACGAACAGACGAACAGCACAAACAAAAAAGAGGTTTACGCTACTGAGATCGCTAAAACAAGAAAGCCTTGACCATGTCACATATTTTTGACTGACTGACTGGCTGACTCACTGACTGACTATCTTTAATAGGTTATATATCATGATGTTTTTAAGGGTTATATTCACCCGAATCTTATTTGATGGTATTGACGGAGCAGCTTGGACCCTGACTTTCGATTCAAGACTCAACGATGATTTGATATTACAGAGGCCATAGGGTCGGAACAATGCATCAAGACAGCCATTATTATTTACAATAGTACATTTCCTGAACTCTTCCATCGGAGTGTAGGGGTATGTGACAATGATGTAACTGCTCTCATAGTCTTGTACTAGACTGATACATGTGTTTTTAAAATTGTGGATGCCGAATGATGTTTTCGTGTAAGCCTTCTAGACTCTTATCTTCAATGCTAAAAGAGCGCATTAAAAGAGTTAAAAAATAGGACTACTTTAAAATGCTATTGACCACATATCTTTATTTAGTTTTTCTAGCATGTTTCACCTCTAGGACACTGACAAGTGGAATGTTTATTAGGGCTGCACACATATTGACTAACTAGTTTAGATCAGGTCATTATTGACTAACTAGTTTAGATCAGGTCATTATTGACTAACTAGTTTAGATCAGGTCATTATTGACTAAGTAGTTTAGATCAGGTCATTATTGAATAGCTAATGACATTCATGATAAATTACGCTCAGTAAGACTAAGACTAAGACTAAGACTAAGACTAAGACTAAGACTAAGACTAAGACTAAGACTAAGACTTAGACTAAGACTAAGACTAAGACTAAGACTAAGACTAAGACTTAGACTAAGACTAAGACTAAGACTTAGACTAAGACTAAGACTAAGACTAAGACTTAGACTAAGACTAAGACTAAGACTAAGACTTAGACTAAGACTAAGACTAAGACTAAGACTAAGACAAAGACAAAGACTAAGACTAAGACTAAGACAAAGACTAAGACTGCTTTATTGATCCTTATGGAAATTTGTTGTGATTACAAGGACTCTTTTCTCTTATAAAGACAGCACAACAGAAACATACACATAAATAGAACAGACACAACATAAAGAGTTTAGTCAGCGATTAAACACAGGCATCTTGGTCCTTTTCATGTTTCCTGATCAACGATTATTATTGATTTAAAAGTCCTATATATTATGTACTGCATACATAAAAGCATGTTTATGTGGAGATGTCAATACTGATTTTAAAACTAGTTAATTTTAAATTTGAAGCTGGAAAAATATTCTTTGTTGTTATCAAATTGTAATACAGACGCTGAACTAATTGATCACTGCTGACATCTAAATAATAAATTAGAGATTTGTGCTGCCAACACATCTGCTTAGAAATGTTTCGGTGCTAAAACATGCACCAAATTCATTGTTTACGTTCCTCTATTCTGAACACCAATAGCCAGCGCACCACAAACTTATCCACCAAAGATTGTGTGCTTATAAATGAAAACTTTTTGTAAGACTTAAATATCATTCGTAATGTTCAGAAGTTATATGTTGCTCATAACCATAACACTCCAAGAGTCATACGTGGATAGGATCTACCCTTGGTTGACGCCCATGATTATCTACATTCCAATCATGTTTTGTTATACCTTTAATGCTTTCGTTCTTATCTACTGAGCAAGAGATGAATGACGTCACCGATATTTTTGTTCGATGTCAAATGTTCTCCTCTTCACAACATTGATGGGGGACATGTAGGGCCATATCAGTTTCCGTCAGGGGACGTAATCAATGACAAAAATGTAGCAAGATACTAAGGGAAATTAATCATAATTACAGCTGCTGTTTAAACGTGACTGCATAATGCGTCGGCTCCCAGCCCTGCACATCTGCATCCCCAGAGGCGAACTGTAAAGAAGAGAACAGTCAGTGCAGTGGCGTAGCTAGGTTGGGGGGAGTTGAGGGCAGAATTTGAAAATCCCCCTGGCCCCCACTTGAGGGGGGCCCCCAAATAAGTGTTGTTGTTTTTTTACATTATATTACGCAAAATGCAAAAGCCCCTTAAAGGTCAAGACCCCCGGGACCCCCAAAATTATGGCAAATTCCTAGCTACGCCCCTGAGTCAGTGTCTCTCTGCAGTAAGCTGTGTGTTGAATAGTTTGTTTAGTTCTTTGAACTGTTTTGGGGATAGTTGAGGCTCGGTCTTGAGGTAGAAACCCACCTACTTGTAGAAACAACTGTCCATATTGTTTAATTGTGATCAACTTTAGACACACCTCTGTCTGGCTCGGAGTCTGGGCTTCTGTTTAGAATCTTCAACCAAACGAAAAATACGTTCACTTGTCTTTACACATTGAACTCTTCATCCATACAATTTATAGGAAAACATTTTGACTTTTGGGGCTATTTCATTTAACATTTCATTCATTTTTTCCATACAGTTAGGTAGACAAATATAAATATGGAATGATTCCAAAGAAATTTACCACCATCTGCAACATGGCTATTCCGAGCTAACTAGAATGTTTAGTCTATATATATATATATATATATATATATATATATATATAGAGAGAGAGAGAGAGAGAGGGGGAGAAATAAATAGATAGATAGATAATAGATAGATAGATAGATAGATAGATAGATAGATAGATAGATAGATAGATAGATAGATAGATAGATAGATAGATAGATAGATAGATAGACAGACAGACAGACAGACAGATAGATAGATAGATAAATATATATATATATATATATATATATATATATATATATATATATATATATATATATATAGATAGATAGATAGATAGATAGATAGATAGATAGATAGATAGATAGATAGATAGATAGATAGATAGACATACAGACATACATACAGACAGACAGATAGATAGATAGATAGATAGATAGATAGATAGATAGATAGATAGATAGATAGATAGATAGATAGATAGATAGTCAAAATCAATATTAAACTCCAGAACCTTTTTCTATTTTTAAAACTTGACCAATCGAAACAGGTCCGCGTATCTAAAACTCAGACCAACACCTCAGGTCGGTGGTAAATTGAACCGGAAGTTACTTAATCACCCCAACGCCAGACCGGAAGTCATTGCCGGATTGACCCTAATGGTAGACTTTTCTTTGCAAAGAAAACGAAAGTAGCTAGAGCCCATTTCTAACGCGCTGTGGGTTTAAGAGACTCCTGACCCCTTGGGAAATGTCAACACTTTGACAGCCAATCTAATTAGCTGCAGATAACTCCCAGGCAGCCGGTGGCTGTCAAAAGTATCATTTGGTTGTTATTGTAGTACTGTCTTTGCCTGGAGAGACTTTAGGTCAAGATCAAGAGAGATAAGCGATACAGTAGGCGTGTATTCGGATGTGAGGTATCGTGACAAACACAAACAAACAATACGAGTCGATACAGTTTCAATTTTTTTTCTTCTGTAAACGGCAGTTCAAAATACATCTTAATCATTTGTTTGACTTTTGTTTTTTTTTTATTTCATTTAGTTAAACTTATGCACACACTAGAGAAAAGAAATACATGCACCAGAAAGGGATACGACATGATTACACCAAGTTCAGGATTATGAAGAAAAATCTAACTACGGTGCTGGCAGAAACATCGTACGTAATCAACTGTAGGCTGTAGAAGGTGTTTTTACAAAGCGTAAATCAATCGAGTCAGTCTGTATCAATAAGTTGTCAGCCTGTATCAATAGGTTGTCAGCCTGTATCAATAGGTTGTCAGCCTGTATCAATAAGTTGTCAGCCTGTATCAATAAGTCGTCATTCTGTTTTAATAAGTGTCAATCTGTATGAATGTCTGACACTATTTCAATAACTCGAACCACTTTGTAAAATAAAAAATAAATTCCTTCTCTCTTATTTCTTGTTTTTCTTAATTTTTCTTTACACTTTCTCTTGTTCCATTGTTTTTTTTTCTCTCTTTCTTTGTTAGAGTGATGCCTGGAGACGCTATTGTAACTTGCTATTAAATATCTTAGGAATATAAAAATATGTTTCATTTTAAGTATTGGATTCCATGTATAATAATTTTTTCACACATATAATTAATGTGAATCTTTTTTTTTCGAATTCATAAATCACTTGCACTCCAGCACACAATCATTTTTCACTCACTCACTCACTCACTCAAACTTCCACTTATGTCTAAACTCATTTCCACGTTTTTAACCTAGATGTTTATTGCCCACGGCCTTCGGACCCCTCTTTTATCAAAGGAATGTGTGAGAGCTTGTAAGCGTCTGATCATGTGGTTTTTTATTTCAAAGTCTCTAAACAGATTCCAATTTCAGAGCCAGACATTCTTGAAACTGTAACACTCCAAATTCTTCGTTTTGTTCATTATCTAAGATCAAGACCGACCCAGGCCTATCACGATGGTAAGTAATGACAGTAAATAAAATGTTCTATCGGAAACAAAACGTTCAATGTTCAGCTACTAGTGCTAACAGTGTAAGATTGACCATCACCCAACAGTGTCCAGCTACTAGTGCTAACATTGTAAGATTGACCATCACCCAACACTGTCCAGCTTCTAGTGCTAACAGTGTAAGATTGACCATCACCCAACACTGTCCAGCTACTAGTGCTAACATTGTAAGATTGACCATCACCCAACACTGTCCAGCTTCTAGTGCTAACAGTGTAAGATTGACCATCACCCAACACTGTCCAGCTACTAGTGCTAACATTGTAAGATTGCCCATCACCCAACACTGTCCAGCTTCTAGTGCTAACAGTGTAAGATTGACCATCACCCAACAATGTCCAGCTTCTAGTGCTAACAGTGTAAGATTGCCCATCACCCAACACTGTCCAGATACTAGTGCTAACAGTGTAAGATTGACCATCACCCAACACTGTTCAGCTACTAGTGCTAACATTGTAAGATTGACCATGACCCAACACTGTTCAGCTACTAGTGCTAACATTGTAAGATTGACCATCACCCAACACTGTTCAGCTACTAGTGCTAACATTGTAAGATTGACCATCACCCAACACTGTCCAGCTTCTAGTGCTAACAGTGTAAGATTGACCATCACCCAACACTGTCCAGCTACTAGTGCTAACATTGTAAGATTGACCATCACCCAACACTGTCCAGCTTCTAGTGCTAACAGTGTAAGATTGACCATCACCCAACACTGTCCAGCTACTAGTGCTAACATTGTAAGATTGCCCATCACCCAACACTGTCCAGCTTCTAGTGCTAACAGTGTAAGATTGACCATCACCCAACAATGTCCAGCTTCTAGTGCTAACAGTGTAAGATTGCCCATCACCCAACACTGTCCAGATACTAGTGCTAACAGTGTAAGATTGACCATCACCCAACACTGTTCAGCTACTAGTGCTAACATTGTAAGATTGACCATGACCCAACACTGTTCAGCTACTAGTGCTAACATTGTAAGATTGACCATCACCCAACACTGTTCAGCTACTAGTGCTAACATTGTAAGATTGACCATCACCCAACACTGTTCAGCTACTAGTGCTAACAGTGGAAGATTGCCCATCACCCAACATTGTCCAGCTACTAGTGCTAACAGTGTAAGATTGACCATCACCCAACACTGTTCAGCTACTAGTGCTAACAGTGTAAGATTGACCATCACCCAACACTGTTCAGCTACTAGTGCTAACAGTGTAAGATTGCCCATCACCCAACATTGTCCAGCTACTAGTGCTAACAGTGTAAGATTGACCATCACCCAACACTGTTCAGCTACTAGTGCTAACAGTGTAAGATTGACCGTCACCCAACACTGTCCAGCTACTAGTGCTAACATTGTAAGATTGACCATCACCCAACACTGTCCAGCTACTAGTGCTAACATTGTAAGATTGACCATCACCAACACTGTTCAGCTACTAGTGCTAACAGTGTAAGATTGACCATCTCCCAACACTGTTCAGCTACTAGTGCTAACAGTGTAAGATTGACCGTCACCCAACACTGTCCAGCTACTAGTGCTAACATTGTAAGATTGACCATCACCCTACACTGTCCAGCTACTAGTGCTAACATTGTAAGATTGACCATCACCCAACACTGTTTTAAAGGCCAACGAGGATTAGTCCTTCTTATCCTGACTACCTTGTAAGTCCAAGCCATCTATCCTTCTATATGCAAAACTATTTAGTTTTAGTAAACATGTTTGCTTCTCTATACGGTTTTGTAATATGGATCAATAAAGCATCTTAGTCTAAATCTCTTAGTTTGAAATGGAACGGAGACAGACGACAAACGGGTTATACAAAACTAATAGCGGCATTTCCCCCTTCGGGAGGCCAATTTTAAATTAACCTGATAGGAAAAGGAAGATATTCTTTGTAATTTAATAAACATTCACTTAAAGTTTAGTCTTATATATGCCACTATTAAAAACAAAATACAAATATTCATAATTTGAAAACTGTATAAAGATAACAGTTCGAATTCCTAAGTTGTCTCCCGTAGAACGGAGTTTTACTGTATAAAAGAACTTTTCCTATTTAAACTCATTCACCATTTAAATATTTACACATTTTGACCTTTTTTTTGTCTGTGTTTTGTTCCTTCAGAGTTAAAGACTATTCCATTTTAACCTTAACCTCCAGCAGCAGGACGATGTGGGAAAGCGAACGCCAGGATTCGAACCTAGATCCATCGAGACCATCACTCCAGAGCCCATGTCAAACGACCATCATGAAACATCATTTATACTTATCTTTAATGCTGAACTGGTGCAGGAGCTAATATTACAGAGGCATGTAAACTACTTGTGTTTGCAACTATATTGTTATTGTTAATTAATAATGCTGAGGTAGATTAATGTGGTCAAACTGGATTTCTGTTTGTTTAGACTCTTTAGACCAGCAAAATTACATTATGTTATCTTAACATCTATATTCTACAGTTGAAAATCTATCATTCTGTAATTATCATAAACAAAGGTGCCGACAGCTGAAGATTAAGTCAGAAGATTAAGTCAGAAGATTAAGTCAGAAGATTAAGTCAAAAGATTAAGTTCGAGGATTAAGTCCGAAGATTAAGGAAGAGTAAAGTATTTGACTTAACACCTCAGAACCTTTACAGCGTGCACATTTTGCTACATTCTAGCCCAGACCTCCCGCAGGATGACGGGGGGGGGGGTGGGGGATGGCAGCGGGCAGGGTTCGAACAAAGGACCTTCAAGACCATTGAACGACAGTCCAGAGCTCATACCACACGACCAGGCAACTATCCATATCTGACGCAGACAAAGCCACTATCCAGGTAGGTGACAAATTAGTTTGTTTCCATCTTGCAACTTCTGAACACCACTTTAAAAAAACAAAAAAAAAACAAGGAGAGATGTAATTTAGTTTACCAACACAAACCACATGTGGCGCCCTCAGTCTCGTGACACAAAATATTGTCCCTCGACACAGCGGCACCCAGTGCAATGTTGTTACAGTGTCCCTCCTTGCTCGCCATATCATGTTACTGCCAACTACTTCCCGCCTGGTGACACCTTTCACAGAAACTTATTGAGTTTAGAGATTTTAATCTGACAAGTTGAGGACATTTTTAACAAATGTCATCTAATGAAGACTAAAAAATTATTTTGTGACTTGCTTATTTTAAAATGACAATTCCTTTTTGTTTTTTTTACTTCTATTTTTCTATTATTTTTTTTACTTGTATATTTTGCTTCTTTTAAATGCTTATTTTTCCTTCCCGTCTAAAAGAAAAAAAACAATCGAAGAGAGAAAAGATAATTATAAGATAGGTATTTTTTAGTTTAGTTTTCGTATTTCAGTAGAGAGAAATTTGAGACCTAACAAAAAATCCTTTAAAAAAGATGAATAGCAACTCATATTAAACAGTGTCTCCAAAGAATGGCGGTTGTGGGACATTTACCTTAACACTAGAATGTCAGTTGTACAGATTATCCCTACAAGTGTCATCTTTTTCTGGTTTTGTTTTTTCATGGCATATCCACAACATCGTGTGTGTGTGTGTGTGTGTTTGTGTGTGTGTATGTGTGTGGCGTACCAATAATTCCTTTCAGATCACGTCCAGTTACTGATGAACAAGCCGCCCAGTTTGATTAATGTGAACAAAGGATGTTAACCATGGAATACAAGTAACTTGCAGGAAGAAAAAAAAAGGCTTGCTGAAAAAAAAACTGAAAAGGTTTGATCATTGTGAAGTTTGTGACACATCCGAAGTAGTCATTAAAAGATGTCATAAGATAGTTGCTCTCTGAATCCTTTCAATAAATACTCCTTGAATCTTCCAATGGAAGTATTCTCTGAACGCTTGGTAAAAATTAACCGTTTTAAACCCGTTTATTATAACCTTCATTAAAAGGCTTGTTGAACCTATGGAAGAAGTCATTTTAAAATTCTTGTTAAGAGATTGTAGCGAGCCCTGAATATAAGAATCTCTTGAACCCTTTTTAAAGAAATTCCTAAACCTCAGTCTAAAGACTTTTCTGAACCCTTGGTAAAAGACATTAGTGAGATCGTGGTGAATGTTTTCTCCTGGACCCATGGTCTATGTTGGACATCAACTCATGGTCTATGTTGGACATCAACTCATCAAACCATGGTCTATGTTGGACATCAACTCATCAAACCATGGTCTATGTTGGACATCAACTCATGGTCTATGTTGGACATCAACTCATCAAACCATGGTCTATGTTGGACATCAACTCATGGTCTATGTTGGACATCAACTCATGGTCTATGTTGGACATCAACTCATGGTCTATGTTGGACATCAACTCATGGTCTATGTTGGACATCAACTCATCAAACCATGGTCTATGTTGGACATCAACTCATGGTCTATGTTGGACATCAACTCATGGTCTATGTTGGACATCAACTCATGGTCTATGTTGGACATCAACTCATCAAACCATGGTCTATGTTGGACATCAACTCATGGTCTATGTTGGACATCAACTCATGGTCTATGTTGGACATCAACTCATGGTCTATGTTGGACATCAACTCATCAAACCATGGTCTATGTTGGACATCAACTCATGGTCTATGTTGGACATCAACTCATGGTCTATGTTGGACATCAACTCATGGTCTATGTTGGACATCAACTCATCAAACCATGGTCTATGTTGGACATCAACTCATGGTCTATGTTGGACATCAACTCATGGTCTATGTTGGACATCAACTCATCAAACCATGGTCTATGTTGGACATCAACTCATGGTCTATGTTGGACATCAACTCATGGTCTATGTTGGATATCAACTCATGGTCTATGTTGGACATCAACTCATCAAACCATGGTCTATGTTGGACATCAACTCATGGTCTATGTTGGACATCAACTCATGGTCTATGTTGGACATCAACTCATGGTCTATGTTGGACATCAACTCATGGTCTATGTTGGACATCAACTCATGGTCTATGTTGGACATCAACTCATGGTCTATGTTGGACATCAACTCATGGTCTATGTTGGACATCAATTCATGGTCTATGTTGGACATCAACTCATGGTCTATGTTGGACATCAACTCATGGTCTATGTTGGACATCAACTCATGGTCTATGTTGGACATCAACTCATGGTCTATGTTGGACATCAACTCATGGTCTATGTTGGACATCAACTCATCAAACCTTGGTCTATGTTGGACATCAACTCATGGTCTATGTTGGACATCAACTCATCAAACCATGGTCTATGTGGGACATCAACTCATGGTCTATGTTGGACATCAACTCATGGTCTATGTTGGACATCAACTCATGGTCTATGTTGGACATCAACTCATGGTCTATGTTGGACATCAACTCATGGTCTATGTTGGACATCAACTCATGGTCTATGTTGGACATCAACTCATGGTCTATGTTGGACATCAATTCATGGTCTATGTTGGACATCAACTCATGGTCTATGTTGGACATCAACTCATGGTCTATGTTGGACATCAACTCATGGTCTATGTTGGACATCAACTCATGGTCTATGTTGGACATCAACTCATGGTCTATGTTGGACATCAACTCATGGTCTATGTTGGACATCAATTCATGGTCTATGTTGGACATCAACTCATGGTCTATGTTGGACATCAACTCATGGTCTATGTTGGACATCAACTCATGGTCTATGTTGGACATCAACTCATGGTCTATGTTGGACATCAACTCATGGTCTATGTTGGACATCAACTCATCAAACCTTGGTCTATGTTGGACATCAACTCATGGTCTATGTTGGACATCAACTCATCAAACCATGGTCTATGTTGGACATCAACTCATGGTCTATGTTGGACATCAACTCATGGTCTATGTTGGACATCAACTCATCAAACCATGGTCTATGTTGGACATCAACTCATCAAACCATGGTCTATGTTGGACATCAACTCATGGTCTATGTTGGACATCAACTCATGGTCTATGTTGGACATCAACTCATCAAACCATGGTCTATGTTGGACATCAACTCATCAAACCATGGTCTATGTTGGACATCAACTCATGGTCTATGTTGGACATCAACTCATCAAACCATGGTCTTTGTTGGACATCAACTCATGGTCTATGTTGGACATCAACTCATCAAACCATGGTATATGTTGGACATCAACTCATCAAACACAAATTCAAAACGGAAGGATGAAGTCTGTGAGTTTCATCTGGACAGTGCACGCGCTGTCGTCTGCTACACTCACTTCATGAGATCATGTCACACTTCCAGATTACATTCCTCACGTACAAACTTTAAGGACATGCATCTGAAAACAAAACAAACGCCAGTAACAGCGTGTGAAAACAAAAGGATCTCTCAAGGAAATGGTGATTGGTCAACTGTCTTGCATCGTCTTACACTGGCCAATCTATAGCGAGTCTGTCTCAAGGGAGATCACTCTACTCCTGTTTCACGTTTTAGTTTGAAAAAAAAAAGGATTTATAACTTTCAAAATAAAATATAGAAAACAAAGTATCTGAAAGAAAAAAAATTTAATATTGTCAGGATAAAATGTAATTAAGTTTCATCTTGTGTTTATGTGGTTTTACCGTCTCTCGTAGTCAAAAGAGCTTCTGTTTTAAGCTATTATTACCTCTGGCCGTCTCTCTGGTTTAGATCACGATAACTGAAAAGTGCTATTTAAAGTAAAGTTAATGTATGTACCCCATTCCCTGCGTTACACTCGGGCAAGTGATGTAAAGCTTATCTGTTTCTATGGCCGACGGTTAACGAGGGTGTCATGGGGTCAGCACAACGTAAGCCACATTAGCTCCCCTAACGTCTGTCAAGTACCCATTAGAGTTGGGTGGACTTTGGGGTGTCCATAAGAACCGTAAGCTTAAAATCAAGGTCTTTACCTGGATTGGAACTCGAAACTCTTGGTTCGAAAGCAAAGTACTTAACCACTCGGCCATCACGCCCCTAAAAGTAATCTTTACTATCTGAATTCACCGTCGCATGAATGGTCCTGTTGCTCTCCTGTAAGAGAACTAGTTTCTCTTTAATTCAATTATGCAACCAGCTTGTACTCCGGTTCTAGGAATAAAACTTTACAAAAGGTTTTCTTGACTGACCATGTTATTTAGGTATCCACCATTTGACCAACTTAAAGTATAAGTTTAACTGGGCAGCTGGACAGAATGCGAGTATTTTTTTATTTGTATCTGTGCAATTTAGAGTCCGTGTGCTATTAAGTATTTAAATGTACATTTTTATATTTTCATATATATTTATATTTCTGAAAGTCCTTTATCACCTCACTCCGTCTGTCTGTCTGTCTGTCTGGTACTAATTTTGAACACGTTATTTTCTCCACTTGCCATTCTCGGATCAACTTGAAACAAAGTTCACAATTATTTATTGTTCCTAGAAAACATGAATCAATAATTTAAAAAAATAACCAATAAAATAATTTATTATTGTTAATTAACTTTTTATATCATATAGGAAATAAATCTTACAATATTGAGATGTATCGTGGAGCTCTACCCTAAATATTGTTTTTTAAAGTATTTTTAGCGGCCCCCGAAAGGAGAATAGACGCTAATAGTTTTGTGTGGTTTGTCTGTCTGTCTGTCCGTCCGTCCAGTTTAGATCTCGTAAACTAAAAAAAAAAAATTGAAAATTCGACATCATATATTTTAGACCATTCAAAATTCTGATGCAACCACTACTTTTTCTTTTCTTAACGTGAAAATTTTAATTTTTAAAATCAACTACTCAAGCAGTTTTTTTTCATAAAATTAGACTATTTTTACAACTATTCACTATTAATAGCAACAAACACCGGAGGCTATTTAGTAAAAGATAATATTATTTACCATATTCTTAACACATGCAAACAGTTTTAGATTTTTTGTTGAATTTTTTTTTTTACAATTGTATTGCTAAGTTATATACGTTCTAAGTTATATAACAACATTTTAAAAAAATGTTAACTTTTATTTTTGAAGAGAAAAAAATCGATTTTGTATGCATAATTTAAAATAACAATAATTAGTAGTTTTCCATATTATCTGGGTGCAGTGGCTAGGATCTATATATAGTCCCGCTAGTGTAGATTAAGTTATATCTTTATTTCTTATTTTTTTGTTTTCTTTGAGATGTTCTTATTTGCATACATTGTTCTGTTGATGTTATGAAAACCCGTAATAAAACTAAATATTGAACAGGTCGCAAGGTCAAAAATCCCAGGCACACCACATAAAAGAGCAGATAACTCTTGACACCATTTCCTATTTGACTTCTCTTTCCCTTTCTCTGTCACTCAATGAATCAGCGCGTAATGGAAGTCACCTGTTGGCTATACAGGGGAGGTCATCCTTGCTTGTGATCCTGTCCGGCAGATGTCCTGTTATGTCAGATCAGAATTCTTTTACTTACGTCTGAACCGGTCCATGATGATAGGGCGGTGAGTTCTCACACAGTTCCCTCCCCTCTTGAGACCGAGACAAGAAAAAAAAAAGGCGTGAGAGGGGAGGGAATGTAGGCTGAGAAATAATTGCAGTTCTCTTCCCTTGCTACTCCTCAATACTCCAATAGCTAGAGGCTCGAGAGCGACCCAAAAAAAAATGTATTGATAAAATGGATGGACCTGGAATTTAAGTACTCGGACAGAACTGGACTCTGTATGTGAAGGGTTAGTGCGTAGACTTAGTAGCAGGCCAAGTCTATTAGAATTAGTCAATAGAGTCTCTTATACTGGAAGAAAGAGTCGCAATAAAAACAAAAACAGTATGAACTGAAGTCACTTAGTCTAATAGTGTAATACGTGTGAGGAAAGGCTTTCAGACAGTGGCAATAGGATCATCTATAGAAATTATGACTTTAAAATAGGTTTTGAGGTTTCTGTACCAATGATAAAGTAATATAAAAGATAACTTGCATAGCTGAGGTTAATATACCATTAGATATACCATTAGATATACCATTAGATCAGCAGCAGAACATAAGGTGTAAATGGTGGAGGCTTAGAAACTATTAAGTCAGCAATATACATTATTGCTGTTGGCCATTTGATCAATAATCGTATAACCTACAGCTCTGACAGAGTCATTTGTTTCAACAAATCTGCGTAAAGATCGCAGACGTTACTCCTAAGTTTGTTTCTTAGTTTAATATTCTTAATAGTACTTCATAGGAGGCGCGGTGGCTGAGCGGTATAGCGCTTAGCTTCCGTACCGGGGGTCCCGGGTTCGAATCCTGGTGAAGACTGGGATTTATATTTCGGGATCTTTGGGCGCTTTGAGTCCACCCAGCTATAATGGGAACCTGACAATAGTTGGGGAAAAGTAAAGGCGGTTGGTCGTTGTGCTGGCCACATGACACCCTCGCTAACCGTAAGCCAAAGAAACAGGTGATCTTTACATCATCTGCCCTATAGACCACAAGGCCTCAAAGGGGAACTTTACTTTTTAATAGTACTTCATAATTGTTTGGCCATTCTGTAATGCTTGCCTGTATACAATTAATATATGGCTTAGTACCTTGTGCTAGGACAAGGGAATACTTCAGCAGGGTGAAATTCTTGAGTAAGTTGTATCATTATTAAAAGAATGTAGTCTACATCGAGCGGTTACATAACAAATGTGACCTTTATTGGTGTAACACTTGGAGATCAACTTGTTCAGTACTCTGGTCTCTCTTCGGCCAAGTCAATGAAAACATTCACAACAATGCATTGCTGCTGCTTGAAATGCTTTGTTGTTCTTTCCGCTTTAGAACATGGCGACGCAGTGTTCTAGGATCTAGAACAGTGATGCTCAACCTAATTCAACCTGCCGGCCATTTTAGTTTTCGACACACGTGTCGCGGGCCACATCAACAAAAATGTAAAAAAATGAAATCAAAATTCACCTAAAACTATATGAAACTATTGGATCTAGTGCTTACATTAATTAATGAGATATTTAAAGTCTATCATTTTTACGCGCCTAAAAATGGCTTCATTTCTCTACTTAAAATGTGAGCGACATTTTAAAGTAAAAAAAAAAAGTTAAGTTTCTCTCTTTCCGACCTTGCGATCTATGGGGCAGATGATGATAAGGTCATTTGCTTATATGGCCAACGGTTAACGAACTGGGTATCATGTGGCCAGCACAACGACCAACCGCCTATACTTTTGCCAACAAAAGTCAGGTACCCATTAGAGTTGAGTGGACTCAGTGGCGCCCTAAATATCTAAATATCCCGAAATTCAAAATCCCAGTCTTCACTGATATTCGAACCCAGGACCCAAGGTTAGGAAGCCAAGCGCTTAACCACTAAGCCCTTAATTAGTTAATTAATTATTGGTAATTAATTATTTTGTTTTCTATCAAACGACATTGTAACTACCTTTATCAACAACTTATTTTCTTGTCTCTTTTTTGGTAAATATTCCCATCGACCCCGCAATCTCTAGGCGTAGTTGAATCATCTTTTATACGCGGCTCAAACTAAGAAGACCTTCATATTTGTTTTATAATGCCGCTGTGTATGTTTTTGTTTTTGAAACAGCCAGACTTTCTTTACAAAACAAATATGTTGGCTTATTATCATGTTCCACAAAAAAAGATCCAGTCATTTTTTCTGGTAGATTCTACATTCAGAGTTCCATTTCATAAACGCTCAATCGTTAAGAGTCATGGTACCAATCCATCAGAGAAAAAGTGAGCTCCCTAACGAAGGTAAAGATACATTTTCAACTTTTTTTGAAGGGAGAGGATTTTCTACTGTTTGAGCAGATGTTTCGACGGGCCGGATGGAACCACGTCGCGGGCCGGTTCTGGCCCGCGGGCCGTACTTTGGGCATCACTGATATAGAATAATCTAGATGAAGATGAGAAGACAGGAAAAGGCCATTAAAAAAACTAGCAAGAGACCGCGGAGAGTGGCGTGATTTCTTACAGAGGCTCTAAGTTCCATGAGGAACACAAGAGACAGAATGTTTGTTGCTCATTCCAAGAGCTTCAAAGTCCCTAGTACGATATATCACTTGGAGAAAGGTGTTGTTTGGTTCAACTTCAATAAATAGAGCAGAGTATCGATCTGAGCGCTCTGAAAAAATTACCATACAACATGATACAACACAACACAAGCACAGCGACACACACACGAGGTAAAGTGGAAATAATGAGGACATGCAGACAAGCGATGAGAAATCAAAGGATCACATACATGTTTGTAGGTTTACACAGATTAGAAATCAATCAAAGGATCACATACATGTTTGTAGGTCTACACAGATGAGAAATCAAAGGATCACATACATGTTTGTAGGTCTACACAGATTAAAAATCAATCAAAGGATCACACACATGTTTGTAGGTTTACACAGATTAGAAATCAATCAAAGGATCACATACATGTTTGTAGGTCTACACAGATGAGAAATCAAAGGATCACATACATGTTTGTAGGTCTACACAGATTAAAAATCAATCAAAGGATCACACACATGTTTGTAGGTTTACACAGATTAGAAATCAATC
Organism: Biomphalaria glabrata; assembly: GCF_947242115.1. Classification (NCBI taxonomy): domain Eukaryota; kingdom Metazoa; phylum Mollusca; class Gastropoda; family Planorbidae; genus Biomphalaria; species Biomphalaria glabrata. Next base: position 18,746,351 of record NC_074712.1, read on the forward strand.
AAAGGATCACATACATGTTTGTAGGTCTACACAGATGAGAAATCAAAGGATCACATACATGTTTGTAGGTCTACACAGATTAAAAATCAATCAAAGGATCACACACATGTTTGTAGGTTTACACAGATAAGAAATCAAAGGATCACAGATATGTTTGCATGTCTACACAGATATTATTAGTGTCTGCGTTTTGTTTGGTCTATTTTTGCTTCATTGTGTGTGCGTCTAGGAGTACGTCGGAGTGTGTGGATGTGTTGTTTGTCTTATGTGTCATGTGTTGTTTGTCTTATGTGTCATGTGTGTTTGTCTTATGTGTCATGTGTGTTTGTCTTATGTGTCATGTGTGTTTGTTAGGTATGTCATGTGCAAGTCAATAACTTTGAATATCTTTTGACACATGCTCACACAAGTTCGGCACATGTCTATGGCCGCCATTAGATAAATTTTAAATCAGTTTTATATTTCTATTGTTCTGATAAGTTCCTAACACTATAACGAAATGGGAATGTGTTATAGTTTGATTCAAATGTCACTCATTCTACAATTGTCTATAGAAATGTGAATCTCTGATGTCAAGCTTTACAAGAAAAACAATGGACCTCATTCACCAATCGTAAACAAACAACATTTAGCCACGTGATAATATTGATGAAACAATGGAAAAACGTATCACGTGACAGCCTTTATGGATTACGTAACTTGTGTAGAAGAGATAGAGAATTACGTGGCTAAATGTTGTTTGTTTACGATTGGTGAATGAGGTCCATTACATTGACTGGTGACTGAGACTCACTTTACAGCCAACTATAAAATCTTCTTATCAGAATACTTTACACCAGCGTTTCTCAAACTGTGGGTCGTGCCCCTCTAGGGCTGGCGACGTCCTCTCAAGGAAGCGTGACGTTCTAACAAATGGTGGAAGGGGTGGCGTTCGATTTATCTTTAAAAAAAAAACCAGTTCTATTTTTGTAGTAATTAGGACTCAAGGTCAGAAAATGAAGCAAGCGGGATCGTTTCATCTTCTTATAAGACCTTGTCAGATGTTTATCGTTTTCCTCAGTGACGTCTGCAGCAATATCGAGACATGACGTCTTGAAGAAGACGTTTCAAAACGTCTCCGTTTACGCGATTATTTTTTCTCATTTCCGACTGATCAAAGCTTTCACGACTGATGTAGGACATGAACATGTAAACAACTTCTTCGTGATACAAGAGAAAAGTGTCAAGAGACCAGACTTATAACATAAAACGAAGATGATCTTTCCATGATCCCGTCAAGAGACAAGACTTATAACATAAAACGAAGATGACATGGAATGTCCCTAGCATGCTACTATCGCCAAGTACTTCCTAATTCCTTATGTGACTTAATTTGACTTGCGTATTTTTACTAAGAGAGCACTCTAGACGCCAGGAGAATGAATTTCTCAGCTCTGATTACAAGAAAGCTCTCAATATTGGAACGTTACACACCTTTTTTACTTTCACCTTTTGCGTAATGCGCTCTTCTTTAAAAAAAAATCCAGCTTCAATATATCTCTTAATTAGCTATTAGCATTAGACTAGCATATACAATTATATATGATAATAGCTTAGGGCGTTATAGAGTAGATTTAGGTCTCTTACAGTGATCCCTACATAAATAAATTTATTATGCGTTATAAGGAAAACTATCTAGTGTGGAGTGTTGCTTTAATTTTATCTAGATTTGTTTTTTCCGATGCAAATACTAGAGTGTTCTATGCTTTTAATCTGCTCTATAATTTGAAATATAAAAAGTTTATTGAAGTCAATAATCCAGTACGTGTCTTTATATCTCAAGAACTGGAAAGATTTTAATCCAAATGTTGCCTTTGGAATAGCCTTCCCATCTTACCATGAAGCAGACAACATATTTACTTCCGCCGGAAGTAGGTCTGGGAAGCATTAACATGTCCACATTTGTAGCGCACAGCTAAATGAGAAGACCGTGTTTCGTAAACTTATTTTATTTTTATTTGTAGCCATTTTCATAAACGTATTTCTCCCAGCTACACAGTTGTATTTGTAGCTCAAAACATCTAATTTATAATTCTACTGCTAGCGAAGCAGCCAAACACTACAAGATCAAGAGAGCAGCAGAGATCGAGTATTACAGCTTTCTCTTTCATATCATCCAGTGTATTTTTGTTGCGTTGGTCACATCCCAGTCTCTTTGGGATCACATCCCAGTCTCTTTGGGATCACATCCCAGTCTCTTTGGGATCACATCCCAGTCTCTTTTGTAACACATCCCAGTCTCTTTGGGATCACATCCCAGTCTCTTTTGTAACACATCCCAGTCTCTTTTGTAACACATCCGTGTCTCTTTGGGATCACATCCCAATCTCTTTTGTAACACATCCCAGTCTCTTGTGTTTTGTAACACATCCCAGTCTCTTTTGTAACACATCCCAGTCTCTTTTGTAACACATCCCAGTCTCTTTTGTAACACATCCCAGTCTCTTTTGTAACACATCCCAGTCTCTTTGGGATCACATCTCAGTCTCTTTGGGATCACATCCCAGTCTCTTTGGGATCACATCCCAATCTCTTTTGTAACACATCCCAGTCTCTTTTGTAACACATCCCAGTCTCTTTTGTAACACATCCCAGTCTCTTTTGTAACACATCCCAGTCTCTTTGGGATCACATCCCAGTCTCTTTGGGATCACATCCCAGTCTCTTTGGGATCACATCCCAGTCTCTTTGGTAACACATCCCAGTCTCTTTTGTAACACATCCCAGTCTCTTTGGGATCACATCTCAGTCTCTTTTGTAACACATCCCAGTCTCTTTGGGATCACATCCCAGTCTCTTTGGGATCACATCCCAGTCTCTTTGGGATCACATCCCAGTCTCTTTGGGATATCATCCCAGTCTCTTTGGGATCACATCCCAGTCTCTTTAGGATCACATCTAAGTCTCTTTGGGATCACATCCCAGTCTCTTTAGGATCACATCCCAGTCTCTTTAGGATCACATCTCAGTCTCTTTGGGATCACATCCCAGTCTCTTTGGGATCACATCCCAGTCTCTTTAGGATCACATCTCAGTCTCTTTGGGATCACATCTCAGTCTCTTTGGGATCACATCCCAGTCTCTTTGGGATCACATCTCAGTCTCTTTGGGATCACATCCCAGTCTCTTTAGGATCACATCTCAGTCTCTTTGGGATGACATCCCAGTCTCTTTGGGATCACATCCCAGTCTCTTTAGGATCACATCTCAGTCTCTTTGGGATCACATCTCAGTCTCTTTGGGATCACATCCCAGTCTCTTTGGGATCACATCTCAGTCTCTTTGGGATCACATCCCAGTCTCTTTGGGATCACATCCCAGTCTCTTTTGTAACACATCCCAGTCTCTTTGGGATCACATCCCAGTCTCTTTGGGATAACATCCCAGTCTCTTTGGGATCACATCCCAGTCTCTTTGGGATCACATCCCAGTCTATTTGGGATCACATCTCATTCTCTAATGTGCAGGTCTGGAATAAAATGTTGGTTTGCTAGAAAGCTTCTGTCGTAAGATGTTTCGTATTAACGCAGACATCGCAATTAAGAAATGCCTATAGTGTATAAAAGACATCGTTTAAAGGCCAAGAATAATGTATTGCTTGTTTTGTATTAGCGATGCTATAGCAAAGGCACGGTATGGACGGCGTAGAAGCACTGCATACTATTAGATGCATTGGGCAGTGCGAAGGATGTCTCTATGACAAATGCAAGCTTTTTGCGAGCTAAAAGAAGGAATTAAAATTGCGTAACAGAGGGTCATCCCAACATCACTTTCAGAGCTCATGCGACAGTTTTCCTCAACACGCATAAAGACTTGCGAAAGTGGCTTTCGTAAGACAAAGCTCGGAATCTGCTTAGGTAAACTCTGGTAACGTTGGCAACGGAGATCTATGTTGAGTTAGGCGAGAAGGTCTGTTTGGATAGGCACACTGTAAACAAGAGTAAAAAAAAAGGAGGGAATTCCGTTGGCATAATCCCCCCCCCCACCTCTCCCCAGAAATCTTGACGTCAAAGTCGACAAATTCCAGATACCATGAAAATGATCACATCAGCGACGAGCCAAGGGTCTTCGTGTGTAGTGCAAATTACATAAAATTGGGCCAGGAGTGAAATAAAAAAAACTGAATATTTGATGAGTTTAATTTGCAATGTACACAGCTGGGTCAAGGTCTGAAACCAGATCACACGTGTTAGGAACGTCCTATATTTTATAGGCGCATATGCAAAAGGATTGTCCTGTGTTCTGTGGCCAGATAGGCAGTATGTGTATTGTAGAAATAATGTAGCAATTTGTAACTCATGGTTTAAGGTCTAGAGACGGGATGCACATTAAGGAAGCATGATGTCAGCGAAGCACTTTGTGTATGACTTACTAGCTGACAGTAGTACTAATTTACAACGTGAAACATTGGTTGCTAGTTAGATTTCAAGCAATCACACAATAATTAATAAATTAAAAGTTATCATACGTCATTAATATTAAAGGAAAGCATATTTTAAGTTCCCTTTCTCTGTAATTCACCACTGTAACCATTTTCCAATCATTTAGGACCAAGCAGACTTGCTGCTTGACCTGAGCTCTCAACGCTAATACATTAGGAACACGCGTAGGGCATAATCATCGTCTTATCTGGAGTAACGTCTGTATTTAATAAGATGTGATAAGATTAATATTTATGGACATCATTTTTCTTTGACTTTATAACTCCTACAATTCACTCACACTTTGGTCGAAGTAAACAAAACACATTTAGTTTGACAGCTGTTCAAGATCCCATCCAGCTCAACATGGACACACATTGTGTGCTGCGTTACAACACATTTATTTTGACAGCTGTTCAAGATCCCATCCAGCTCAACATGGACACACATTGTGTGCTGCGTTACAACACATTTATTTTGACAGCTGTTCAAGATCCCATCCAGCTCAACATGGACACACATTGTGTGCTGCGTTACAACACATTTATTTTGACAGCTGTTCAAGATCCCATCCAGCTCAACATGGACACACATTGTGTGCTGCGTTACAACACATTTATTTTGACAGCTGTTCAAGATCCCATCCAGCTCAACATGGACACACATTGTGTACTGCGTTACAACACATTTATTTTGACAGCTGTTCAAGATCCCATCCAGCTCAACATGGACACACATTGTGTGCTGCGTTACAACACATTTATTTTGACAGCTGTTCAAGATCCCATCCAGCTCAACATGGACACACATTGTGCTGCGTTACAACACATTTAGTTTCAATGTAACAAAGATCATACAGTCTAGTATACTATGTATGGAATTCCAGCTGAACTTACAATTTAGTTTTTTGTTTCTTATTATTTTGCATATGGCCGCCCCCCCCCCCCGAAGATCAAACACAATGTTTCTTCAATAAATATGTTTCAAAAGCATGCATCTAAGATGTATGTGAAGTATTTGATTTCAGTTCTTGTCTATTTATTTGAAACATTAAGGGATATAAATTAAAAAAAAACAACTTTTGGTTTCGTTTGTTACTTGTTTTTGGATATTTTGTTTCCTCTCTTTGAGTTTGAGCTACACGTATGTCTGTTTGTGTCTATGTGATAATGTCGATGTGTTTACACACACACACATATATATATGTGTGTGTGTGTGTATTTATGTATCCGTGTTTAATATATCTGTGTTTTAGTGCATGTGTAGGTCGAATTATATTAAAGACATGTGAAGTTCTAAACATAAAAAGCTGTACAAACAAATAACACAAAATAATTTCATTAGTCTAAACAGAACAGACATCATTGACTTACCGCCATAGTGTCCTTCAAGAAATTGTGCTTTCAATGTTTTTGTTGATTACTTTTTGAAAATGTGAAATTACAAAAAAAGTTTTAACTTAGAATTTTTTGACGTGAAATACTTCAAGTTCTTCCCTAAAAATTGTTGTTGAGAATACTTGGGTTACATTATTTCATTAGGAAATTGTACAGGGTCAAAATATGGACTGCTTCCGTGGAGAAGTTATTTAACGAAACAAACTGAAACAATAGCTGTGTCGCTCTGTTGTGCGATGTTGTTCTTGTGTTGTGTAGCTGTTTAACTGTCAGCATCACTATAATGGCAGGCGACTTTTTATTAGCCTCAAAATGTCGTGGGGATTTTTGGTCTTCTTATCTCAAACGTCTAGACTGCTAATTAGCTTTAGAGATGGTGATCAGATGGTCGAGCTGCTGAAATTAGATGAAAGATGGTAGAGACGTTTCTGAAGACATAAGCAGTAGCCGTAGAACGGGGATGAAACTGATGTGATTAATCCCTTGATTATAAGCAATTTGTATGCATTATAAAGAAAGTCGAAATAAGTTTAAGACGTGTGCACGATACCAAATACAATGCGGCTACTGAAGAGGCAATACACACAGAATGAGACGAGCTATACATCTATCAAGTGGCAAAGAGTTTGAACTTTCACCTGCAAAATAAGAAAAAAAAAAGAACTTAAAGAATTTTTAAAAAGTAATTTATTATCAGGCTCTTAGTCAAAATCTTTTATTTGAAAGGAAATACACTGATGTAATGTGTATATCTTGTTCTCTTCGTCGCCCAACCATGCGGGACACACACGCAAGCAAACTCTCTAACCCTGGATGAAGAAGTCATGGAAAGATAACTCTTTTATTTCTGCAAGTCCGACTAGAGTTACCCGACTTGGACAACTGTGTCTTTCAGGAAGTAAAAGTTCACCCTTCACTAAATAGCGGCGTCTGTTGCGCCGCGGGTCGACTAGTTGATTATAAATCAAAGAATGCAATATTCTATTTATGAGATCTTTAAAAAAATGTTATTTCAATTAAATTTTAATAGAAAGTTATCTACAAAAAACATCGACATATTTTGTGTAAACAAAGCAACTAGCAGAAGTAAATATGTTTGAAAATCATCAGCGAAAACCTGTTTTTGAAATCGGCTTATTTTGCTCACATAAAAGGTAATTAAACCATAGTACATTGGCAAAGTCGGTTTTCGATTGATGTATACTTTAAACTGGATTTATTTAAACAATACAACAGATTTTATTGTCTTTGAAAATACAAGAAATTGGCCGCCTTTGCGCACCAAGCTCCCCTCAAACACACACACGGACAGTTTGAGAAATGTTGATTCAATGTAAATGGTAGAGAGGGGGAGCAGATGCAGCCCCAGTTCCAACCCCCCACCCCCAACACACACTGTTACAGATTCAAAGAGACAAAGCTGAAATGATTGTATTGCATGAATCCCCCTCACGGATACTCATCGGAGAATCGATTCCTCGCTCGCGGCTACTCGATGAAGAGTCGATTCCTCGCTCACAGCTACTCACCGGAGAGAGAATCGATTCCTTGCTCTCGCATTTTACGCCGCAGCCAAACTTTGTAATTGGATTTTTATTGGGAGTTTTGATGAAACAGATCTTGGTTCTGTTCACGGAAGTCCATCTCTTTGGTTAAGTTATGAGCTAGACATGAGAACCAGGTTAATACTTCTTTTTTCTATAAATGCAGACCAAGGCTAATAAGTATTTAGTAACCCAAGGTGGTCAATCTTAATGAAAAACACATTTTTATTACTGATTACTCTGCGTAAAGTTGACAAAAGTGGTCACGTGATATAGAGAAAGGCTAGATTGTTTCGACAAAACATGGAGCTAAGAAAGATTGTCGGGGTATTACAAGGAGGAAAATGTAATGGTTCTCAAACTAGTCAACTAAATCTCAGAATGCATGAAGTTGTTTAACTCGAGAGGAGTTTTTGAAATGCCCTCAAGTTTACAATTTTAAGCAGTTCTCTTTCTGTTCTTCAAAAGTGTTCCAATAGTAATTCCTTGTATTCAATATAAAAAGTCAGATGAGTTTTGAGTGGGCTGGATCTATCTATCTATCTACCTATCTATCTATCTATCTATCTATCTATCTATCTATCTATCTATCTATCTATCTATCTATCTATTCGTCTATCTATCTATCTATCTATCTATCTATCTATCTATCTATCTATCTATCTATCCGTCTGTCTACCTATTTACCAATCTATCTAAACTGCTCTATGGATACATAAAAAACGTAGGGCCTCATGAACTTTCGTTTGAAATAAAAAACAGAACTATTAGATCGAATTTGTACGAGATGACTTCTATTCAAATAACACTTAATTACAAAATCTAAATATATAGATCTATACACAAATTTGCATGATATAGTCTTAAAGCAAATCAATAGTCTTAAAGCCAATCAACACACCAGACCCGATATTGAGGTGTCAAATAGGTCACGTGATTAAAGGTTTTTAAAAAAAAGACGGGAGAATACATTGCATCCATATTTCAACATCTCCAGATTATGATATGTGAATCAATACAGACGACGATGGAACTCTTCTCTGTGTGCCGACATACTCTCACGTCTCTAGGGACGCTACGAATACACGGAAACCAACCGCACGTGCGCTATGCGGTGAGAATCTTGGGAACTCAGTTCGCTGTCTTTCCTCATTGGTAGTTTTTGTGTTTGTTTGTGCGAACACTAATACTACACGATGTCTGACATTCTAATAGTTCAATCTCGAGTCATCTGCTCCAGGAGATAAGGTAGCACGCAAGTTACTTACGGTGACTGTAATAGTACATGGTCATTTAGTACTTAAAGTGAGACATCATTTTACTGGAACGTTTTGGCGAACTTTCTAAACATGACATCTCTGTCAATGGGCGATTCTCATCAATGGAGGCTAATTTATAAATAGCTAGCTTTTAGGTGTATCTGCTGTACGGATTATGGAAGCATCATAAACTTGGCATAAAAAAACATAGAATAATTTTTTTTTCACTTTTTCATCAGTACAGAATTAAAGTTCCCCTATAAAACCTTGCAATCTAAATTGGAAGATGTAAAGGTTATCAGTTTCTATGGTCAATGGTTAACAAGTGGGTCAATTGGCCAGCATAACAACAAAAAAATCTTTTTTTACTTTCCCCAACTAATGTCAGTTATCCATTAGAAGTGGAGATACTCAAAGGCGACCTAAAAATTCCGGAAATAAAAATCGCAGCACCTACAAGGATAACAATCCTGGACCTCCCGGTTAGGAAGCCAAGTGCTTTAGGACCCAACCATCACTCCCCCTCCTCCGTTTGTTAGACTAAGTAATTGTTAGTTATAATTTGGAGACAGTGATCGTTTATCAAGAAAAAGTCCTTTCATTGTCTAGTTAGTCTATTTGAACACCTGTGGTAACCTTTCCTTTTTATTTCAGCTTTTTTTAAACTGCTTACTCTTTCTTTCTCAATATATTTATAGCTTTAAAAAAGATGTCAACATGTCATTCGATAATGAGTGGGATCCAAGACGCCACTAATCTATACGGAATTTTCATTTTCCTTAGCTGTTACTCAATGTAGGTACCCTACCTAGTACGGTAGTGCTATCATTTCTACATATATTATTTAACCCATTTTCGAACTGATTTGATATATTTTCATGTTTTGAAAGCAAAATAGCAATTAAAAAAAAACAACAACTTAGAAACAACACTAGAATGAGTTAATATTTTAAACAAATTAAAAAGAAATAAAAAACACATAATATCACACACTCACACACACACAAAACTGTCTAAATAAAAGATAACATTTCTCAAACATTAGAAACTCCTAAACGCGCTGAATCTTGGTCAGATAATCTTCTCTAATCTTTTCGTTTTGTGTGTGTTTGTGTTTGTGTTTTATATTTGCTTTTTTTCAGCCACAAACACCTCGCTGTATTTAAAGGCTCTGTTAAAGCTTGAGGTCTGTCTGTTCTGCCAATCATCTCAGCTTTATCGAGTCTTTCCAATCACTTGTTCAATTCATCACTCCTTCCTTTAATCATATTTTCTAATACACTAATAGCATATACATGGTTTCTCATTTAACACATACACATATGCATACACACACAAATATACCAAACATATACGAAATACTCGAGCACTTCCAAAGAGCACTGATAGTGCATTCCTGTTTGAGCGTTGAAAAAGAGAATACAATAGTACAAAGTGTTGGTATATACTATACAGCAACTTTTTTATTCCTATGTCAAGTCCCAATAGCTGCATTCAAGAGGAAGTCTACTCAAGTATTTTGGGCAATGCAAAGAGATTTAAGACTTAGCATTCTGCCGGCGTAGATTGGACGATGAGACAGTTGACCATATTCTCGCAGAGTCAGGACCGGATTTACCTATTGGTATTATAAGTTAAGCTTATAGCCTCCAAAAAATACTTAGCACTTAAATATAATATTTGAATTTATAAAGGGTCCCATATAGCTTAGGGCCTTATCAGTTTAAATACGGCACTGTACATAATTATGGGGAACAAGGTCATCAAACAGAGAGAACTGGTACATGTTTAAGTTTAAGTTGCTCCATGTATGGGGTCAGGGAGACCTTAAAACATACTGTCCGATTCCTTTCACGTGCTCTAAGGGAATAATCTCAACACTTTGGTTTTGTTTTACAAAAGAGGTTGCAGGTCAATCTGGCTAAGTCTCGTTAAGTCTCGCTAAGTTTCGTCATAAGAAAGTAAATTAAGTATTTGAATGACATTATTCTTTGAAACAATTCACTCATGCTAGGTTGTAAATTTTTGTAAATTTCTTCCGCAATTCACAGTCGTCAGTTCCTACTATGTAGATCTAATTCCATGAAATCCTTAACGCAATGTAAAGATAATGTCGCAATATTACTTTTCAGAAACATATTTCGTCCCCTCTTTTGGAATCAGGGGTAAATAACATTTTACTAAACCAGGGCATTGTGTGGCTAACAATGGCGCTCCACACGATGTGTAATGGCAAACCCCAAAGTTCAGACTAGAAAAATGCATGGCTGCTCTTAAAAAATAAAAATACCTGAATTCCAGAAAGTTCACAAGGAATTGAGAAACTACGTGTCCCGAATAGACTAGGCTTGTGACTAGGCTCATGATTAGGCTCATGACTTGGCTCGTGACGTGGCTCATGACTTGGCTCATGATTAGGCTCATTACTTGGCTCGTGACGTGGCTCATGACTTGGCTCATGATTAGGCTCATGACTTGGCTCGTGACGTGGCTCATGACTTGGCTCATGATTAGGCTCATGATTAGGCTCATGACTTGGCTCATGATTAGGCTCATGATTAGGCTCATGATTAGGCTCATGACTAGGCTCATGACTTGGCTCATGACTTGGCTTGTGACTTGGCTCATGATTAGGCTCATGACTAGGCTCATGACTTGGCTCATGACTTGGCTCATGACTTGGCTTGTGACTTGGCTCATGATTAGGCTCATGATTAGGCTCATGATTAGGCTCATGACTAGGCTCATGACTTGGCTCATGACTTGGCTTGTGACTTGGCTCATGATTAGGCTCATGACTTGGCTCATGACTTGGCTTGTGACTTGGCTGATGATTAGGCTCATGACTAGGCTCATGACTTGGCTCATGACTTGGCTTGTGACTTGGCTCATGACTTGGCTCATGACTTGGCTTGTGACTTGGCTCATGATTAGGCTCATGACTTGGCTTGTGACTTGGCTCATGATTAGGCTCATGATTAGGCTCATGACTAGGCTCATGACTTGGCTCATGACTTGGCTTGTGACTTGGCTCATAATTAGGCTCATGACTAGGCTCATGACTTGGCTCATGACTTGGCTTATGACTTGGATTGTGACTTGGCTCATGATTAGGCTCATGACTAGGCTCATGACTTGGCTCATGACTTGGATTGTGACTTGGCTCATGATTAGGCTCATGACTAGGCTCATGACTTGGCTCATGACTTGGATTGTGACTTGGCTCATGATTAGGCTCATGACTAGGCTCATGACTTGGCTCATGACTTGGATTGTGACTTGGCTCATGATTAGGCTCATGACTAGGCTCATGACTTGGCTCATGACTTGGATTGTGACTTGGCTCATGATTAGGCTCATGACTAGGCTCATGGCTTGGCTCATGATTACAAAAACGTTTGAGAAGTGGAGTATAATGTTCAGCTTTCTCTAAGACTGAAGAGTTCAGAACCTGTCTACAACACACGACCGCCGATTTCCGCCTCCAGTCTATATGTTGTATATCAATGTCAACTGTCCCTTCAATGCAGAGATCAAAACAGTCAGAGGTCAGAGGTCAAGACTTAAGCACTGTACTGGCTAAAACACTTTTCTGGTACATGTCAGGACTGAAGTGACAGGGGGGGGGGTGAACTACTAGCACCATTTTCTAACACGTTTACAATAATTGTCAGCAGCTTGACCAGGCCACAACTGTTTTAGTATTGATTTCTTTTTTGAAGTCTAGTTCAACAGGACTAGGAAAAGTACGCATGGGAATACAGAGAGCATTTACTTAAACTATAGCCCAATGACTTTTAATGTTGCGATTAATTTCTTTTATCTTTACCCTTTATTTCTTTTACTTCTCTCTCTCTCTCTCTCACGCTCTCTCTCTCACGCTCTATCTTGCGCGCTCTCTCTCTCACTTTAGCTATATCTCTCAGTAAGATATTCTTTATAATATCATTTATTCTTTTTCCATCTACGAGAAACGAGGTGGTCGAACAAGTTGCGTGGCTAAGAGTTCGACTGCGAAACCAGAGGCTCTGGTTTAAATCTTGTTAGCAGCGCCACTGAGATGAATGAATTGTTATTACTGCATACATCCAAGCACGTGTACGAATTTTTCTAATCATAGAGATTTTTAGCGGCCCCAGTAAGGGAAAAAGCCGCTTTTTGGTTTGTGCAAAATGTTTGTCTGTACGTTAGTCCGTCTGTCACACTCAGAACTCTAAAAACTAGAAGAGAAATTAAAAATATTATTTCACCATGCGATGCAGCTTGAAAGGTTTAGGTGCAAAGGCTACTTTTGGTTTTCTAAAAGCAAACCGTTTAATTTATAAATTAATTATGCAAGCGATTTTTTCATAAAAATACACCAATTATAAAACAATTACATAAATATAAGGGAGGTAATGTTACAATATGTTAACAAAGAAAGACAATTTCTTGTGCATTTTCAGTATCACAAAGTCGAATATATTTATAAATTGTACAAGAAATGTTCACAAAAAATATAAATATTAGTTAAAGGTGTTTTTTTCTGGTCAACTAGCTGTTATAATTAAAAGAAAACATTAATGTTTATTTATAAAGGCTAAGAACGCACTCTGTATGTAAATATCACGCACATTTTAAAAAAATGGACTTTTTATGCAGCCCCTTGCTTACAGTGGCGTAACGAGTAGCGGCAAAACATGGTACCTATCAGTTTTCTCAAAATGTTTAGTATAATCAGAATTTATTTATTTTTTGTTTAATGCTCACATCTGGATAAAAGACGCTTATTTTTGTGCGTTTTGTTTGCTGTTGAAAATCTGATTTAACCTTTAATGTTTTTTCCGAAACATCTCAAAAGTTTTATGTATATATAATAGATTGTTCCGGATGTTTTTGTGAAAAATAAAATCAATGCCAACGAATGTTCGTTTGCTCTTCTAACTTATATTACATTTAATTTCCATTCTTAAACGTTGCAAAAACACATGATCAATAATATGTTGTCCCGGTTTTTTTATGTAAATATCATATAAATGCTAAATGAAAATCTCTATACTGACTTAAATTTCATTAACTATAAAAAATAATCTATATCAAAGGATTGTTTGAAATCGCAAAATTGACAAATTTACACGTATATTCTTTGACAATTGGTCAATATAGTTTAATTATCGATATCCAATTGTCCCGTATTTTCAACTTAAAACAAATTTATGTCAAATGACTTAATATTTTCAAAAATATCGACAATAGGTTTTTCAGGATTTTAAAATAAGAAAGTAATTTACTAGGAACGATGATTGAAAATCACTTTTTAGACTTATTTTACAGTTAATTTTCTTGCCGAAACATAACAAAAGTTGTTTAATCGGTAAAGAATGTTCTGGATTTTGTATTGAAAAAGAAATCGACGTACATTAGTTTAAATTTCTTAAAAATCGTTGCCAAAAATGTTCCCAATTTTATATGAAAAATCTACTAACGCCAAATAAGTGTTTGAAATCCCTCTTCTAATAAATAAAACAGATAATCTTCTTCACATTTACAAAAATTGGTTGTTCCGTATTTTTTATGAATTTTTTTTAACGTTACTTATCTAAAATCGCACTTCTCTCTTACACTACATTTAATTTTCAAGCTAAAACGTTAGAAAATCTAATTATTGTTAATATTATCTTCCGATTTTTTAGGAAAACAACTTCCTAACACCAAAGTATGGTTTGAAAATCTCTCTACAAGGCTATGTTACATCTAATTTTCATACGAGATTAGATTTATCTGGAATTCTTATTTTATATGTAAACATCCGGAACATTCTATTATAGAAACTAAAAACTAATGCGATGTTTCAGAACGGAAATTAAATTTTAATCAGATTTTCAATAGCTTTTAGTCTTTTTTTTTCGATATTAACATGACGGACAGACAGACTGACAGACAAAACGCACAAAAAAATGCGTCTTTTATCCTTATATATATACATGCATATATATATATATATATATATATATATATATACATATATATATATATATATATATATATATATATATATATATATATATATATATATATATATATATATATATATATACATACATATTTAGTCTAAGTAGCCCAATGTGACGTAATGGATTTTTTTCCCCTTTGAAATAATATGTAGTTTAATTTGAAATGCTAAAATAAATCGGTGCACCAATGTCTATTAACCCTCTGAGTCTGCTCGTATTGATAAAGACATTTTAGTCTCACTAGGCCGTGTGACGAAGTGGATTTTTTTCCTTTGACGTCATATGGAGTTAATTCTTTAAATGGAATGCTAAAAGAACTCACTCGGTGCACCAAGGTCTATGAACTCTCGACAACCTGTTCGTATTGATGATATTTTTTAGTCATAAATGTTATCTTAATTACATCTACATTATTCCAAATTTATATTTTAGATCTAGATCTAGTAGATATAGATTTTTAGAGTGATAAATCAGAGGTTTAATTAGATAGATCTATATCCTCATTCTAGTTCCATTTAAATGAAAATGCCAATAGCTCTGTTGGTAGCTGTGCTGAGACAACGAGCAGACTTTGCCGAAGTACAAGCTCGATGACTTGTTCTTTTCTTTTTTTTTTCAATTACAAATCAATACTAAAAGATTATCTAAAATCGCTCGTCTGACATATTGTACATATCCGGTAGTTGTCATGCCGTAATGTGTAATATATCTCTTTATCAACAATAGGCTATTAGTTTGCTATTAAGTTAACAGCAATGCGTGGTCGTGCGGTTAGCACGCAGGACTGTTTATCTCGACGGTCCCGGTTTCATACCCTGCTCGCTGTCATCCCCCGTCGTCCAGCGGGAGATTTGGATAAGGAAGAAACATCCGAAACATGTAAAACATTTTACAGAAAAAAAACAACATTTTTTAGAACGCCAAATGAATCTTTGAAACATTATTACTTTTGACAATCAAAACAAAATCACGTCTTAAATATTTCTTGCAAATAGGCGGATTAGACAGGGATCTGACTCCGACGGGGGCCGCCTCTGAGTTTGTGTGACAACACAAACTCTCTTTGTAATCTTGTTTTAAATTAAATTTTAATAAATGTTTTATACATTTAATTATAAGCTGCCCCTATTCACACTTTATAGCCCTAATAAAAAACACACACATTACTCATAACAAACCCACACATAACAGCACTAATAAAAACACATTATGGTACTCATAACAAAGTCACACATAACAGTACTCATAAAAAAACTTACGCATTACAGCACTGAGGCCCTAGGGGGCAGCCTAGTTTTTCTAAGCCTAAGTCCGGCCACACTCCGGCCCTGAGCTCACCATGCTTAGGCTGCCTCTGTAGCAGGTACAACAGAGATCAATCATTGGCCAATAAAAGTTAACTTTTATCATCACTATACGTTTGTACGAGACAGACGAGGATAGTGTCGACTTGGTTTTACATTCAGTTTTCAAACAGTAAGTAACAATTACGTTTTTTTAACACAGCGGAGATAACTGCAAACTCGTTTATTCAATGAAGTTACTTCATTATACTGAATTAAGACTGAGCATGCAGAGGCGGCTTTGGGGGTGGCGAACTGTGGCAGCCACCTAAAGCTGCGACCCTGGAGAGCAAGCGATTCGGAGAGTCATTTGTCACAATCATCCCAGGATACAAAATGTGGGTCCTGTTTGTCACATTGTAATGTACCTCCCCAATACCAGACTGAAATACACTGTGGCCGATTTATTCGTGAACAGTTCTCAAAAATAAGGACTTGCTACTCAATATTGTTAAAGCATGTCCGGAATCTATCCAGATTGTTTGGCTTATCTTTAGCATGATATTTTGGGGTTAGAGTTAGGCCTGTCATTGTTATACTGTTTTAAAGATGGTTGATACCTTTGCGAATATGATATGCATTCTTAACTCTTTCTCTCCTAATTGACGATGCCAACGTTGATTTGAGCCCATAAAAACTAAATTGATTTTGGGATTTATAGACTTTAATTAGTGCTGAGTAAAAAGATCATGCATTTTCCTAAAATTCGATGCCAAATATAACATTTTCTGATATCAAACAGGATAGTTAAATACAAATGAGCAAAATAAATAATTCTACTGGAACGAAGAAAATAGTTGCGGCGTGAAAGAGCTAACTCGCACACAATAACATAAGTACTTGCCTACAAAAATAATGGCTAAAATTATAGTTCTCAACATAAACATTAGGAGGCGCGGTGGCTGAGTGATAAAGCGCTTGGCTTGGCGTCCCGGGTTCGAATCCTGTGAAGTCTGGGATTTTAAATTTCTGAATCTTTGGGCGCCTCTGAGTCTACCCAGCACTAATAGGTAAGTGACATTAGTTGGGGAAAAGTTACGACGGTTGGTCGTTGTGCAGGCCACATGACACCCTCGTTAACCGTAGGCCACAGAAACAGAAGACCTTTACACCATCTGCCCTATAGACCACAAGGTCTGAAAGGAGAACTTTACTTTTACATGGACATTATGTCTCATTTAAACACAGTTTTTTAGAGACACCAAGAACTTTTGTATTGAGTTTTTGAATGTCATTTTAGTCACTGAAATCTACAAAACAAAACAAAACAAAAAGCAAAAAAAAACAACAACAAAAAAAAAAAACCAGATTGTCAGTGCCAACATAAACTGGCATCACGAAACACGTGCCGCCAGTGTCCAAGTTGTCCTAGGCAGACAGCTTTATGTCCGAGCATCACGGAGCAGGCGATGCTAAAACAATACATGGATCAGATCCCGATTCAGTCGTCTGATAATAGGACACGGAACATTGGCAGCACAGTTTCACCAGGAGATGGGCATTGTTCTGTGGGATGGGTTTCTGATTGATACTGCGTCATTAAAGAAAGAGTCAGAGATTGAAATAAAGAGATTTTAGAGTGAAAAGGGGGGGATCTATAGTGAAGTGTGAGCAGGATATTTAATGCACACTATAAATGGAGGTCTCTTAGCGCACGGAGGTAGTGAAATGAAGAGTTGGGCAAGAATGTGTATAAGGGGTTTGACTGTGCATAAAGTGTAGAGTGATGATGTGTTATAAAGTGTAGAGTGATGATGTGTTATAAAGTGTAGAGTGATGGTGTGTTTTGAAGTGTAGAGTGGTGATGTGTTATAAAGTGTACAGTGGTGATGTGTTATAAAGTGTAGAGTGATGATGGGTTATAAAGTGTAGAGTGATGGTGTGTCATAAAGTGTAGAGTGATGGTGTGTCATAAAGTGTAGAGTGATGATGTGTCATAAAGTGTAGAGTGATGATGTGTTATAAATTGTAGAGTGATGATATGTTATAAAGTGTAGACTGATGGTGTGTTATAAATTGTAGAGTGATGATATGTTATAAAGTGTAGACTGATGGTGTGTTATAAATTGTAGAGTGATGATTTGTTATAAAGTGTAGACTGATGGTGTGTTATAAATTGTAGAGTGATGATATGTTATAAAGTGTAGACTGATGGTGTGTTATAAATTGTAGAGTGATGATATGTTATAAAGTGTAGACTGATGGTGTGTTATAAATTGTAGAGTGATGATATGTTATAAAGTGTAGACTGATGGTGTGTTATAAATTGTAGAGTGATGATATGTTATAAAGTGTAGACTGATGGTGTGTTATAAATTGTAGAGTGATGATATGTTATAAAGTGTAGAGTGATGGTGTGTTATAAATTGTAGAGTGATGATGTGTTATAAAGTGTAGACTGATGGTGTGTTATAAAGTGTAGAGTGATGATATGTTATAAAGTGTAGACTGATGGTGTGTTATAAAGTGTAGAGTGATGATGTGTTATAAAGTGTAGACTGATGGTGTGTTATAAAGTGTAGAGTGATGATGTGTTATAAAGTGTAGAGTGATGATGTGTTATAAAGTGTAGAGTGATGATGTGTTATAAAGTGTAGAGTGATGGTGTGTTATAAAGTGTAGAGTGATGATGTGTTATAAAGTGTAGAGTGATGATGTGTTATTAAATGTAGAGTGATGATGTGTTATAAAGTGTAGAGTGATGATGTGTTATAAAGTGTAGAGTGATGATGTGTTATAAAGTGTAGAGTGATGGTGTGTTATAAAGACTAGAATCAGAAAGTCTGCACAAGTTTCACAACCTCCCTTGCCACCAAAACTCTAAATCAACGTTCAAGTTCTGCTTAACAAAAAAATTCGTCTCAGCAAACCGTTTCGATGTTCTTGAATGCGCTGAAGAGAACATGCTGAAATCAATTAGCACAGGAAATGAAACATTGTTTCGGTGTAATTAAAACTTTATTGAACTAAAAAAAAAACGTTCCTTGTCAGGCAAATAGGACTATCGGTAAATTAGACACTACATGACAATGGCGTTCTGGGATAACTTCCGGGATTCGCTGGTGCCAACTAAAAGGTTTATATTTTATCAGTCTGTCATTGACCTGGAAGATGGTTCAAAATGTAAACAAATAAAGAACGTAATAAAAGTTGCTGTTTGAATACTGACTGGTTATAAGGGACTTCGACTTACAATCGACATCGTGAAGAAAAAAAAACAAGCCTCTAAGGTGGTCACACCTAACAACAGACTCTGTTCCCCACAGAGGCGTGGTGAGCAAGACGTGCGCCCGGGGGTAGGGTACTTTTTTTTACGCCACCCACCCCATTTTCCACGAACATCACATAGAAGTATGGGCTGTGTGTGGCGCCTCCCTGAGGGTGGCGCCCGGGACGTCATGTCACCCTCACTACGCCTCTGGTCCCTCAGGTTACATCCTGAAGTGTATGTGATATGGGTAAGTACGAATAGATGCGTGGGTGGTGTTTAATGGGGGAAAGGGAATATGGATTGATTCCCTTTAGTTGATTTGTTTTGGATTGCAAGCCATTAGGTTGGGGGTTCTTACACGATCGGAGGGATACATTGTAGTAAATGACGGTGTCCCTCGGGGTTCCTCTATACTCTTACCAAACTTAATCTTTGGATTTGCAGACTAACAATATAATAGAGCCATTTTGTATGTATTATACAGAAGATTAAAATCCACTTCTTAGAACTATTGATTGTTTTTACTACTTGAAGTCTTTCACAATAGAGTCGTGAGCAGCAAGATTTCAGTTTATTATAGAAAGACTTAAAGGTCATCAAATCTACAAGAATACAAAAGCAGTAAGACTAGGTAAGTAAGACAGTAAGACTAGGTAAGTAAGACAGTAAGACTAGGTAAGTAAGACAGTAAGACTAGGTAAGTAAGACAGTAAGACTAGGTAAGTAAGACAGTAAGACTAGGTAAGTAAGACAGTAAGACTAGGTAAGTAAGACAGTAAGACTAGGTAAGTAAGACAGTAAGACTAGGTATAACTTTCCTGAGACTTTGTCTACCTAGTTTCGAACAGAAATAATGAACGAACCAATATCGCTGTGGAATGACGCGTCATTAAGTTACCGCATTCATTTCTAAAAAAAAAAAGTGCTTCTAAATAAACACTTCGAGATGGACATAATGTAAATAATTAGTACAACAGCAAATATGAATCAATGTGCAACTCAGGACATGAGAGAAAGAACTCCCACGCTTATTGATTATGTAGGCAACTTTCTTCAATGGAAATAAACACACACATACCCAGCAATTATACTCACACAAAACACACACATATAAGCACACACATACACTCACTTGCGCACCTTTATACTCACACAAACACATGTCGAACAATAACACTCACACAAACACACACATATAAGCACACACATACACTCACTTGCGCACCTTTATCCTCACACAAACACATGTCGAACAATAACACTCACACAAACACACACATACACACGTACAGAGATTCGGATAATCTCAATACACTCTCACAGTTATTACGTCAAAACAGAGAGTGTGTGTGTGTGTGTGTGTGAGATAATGGTATGTATATGATTAGATGACTTCTTTCATTCCTCCCCATGGATTGCAAGCTAGAACGTAGCCTGGTGAAAGAATTCTTTTGCTTTTCTTTCTTAGCTGGCAAGATCAATGTTTGGTTCAAAGCTTGCTACTTGTATATTGACAGAAACTATCAAGTTAATGTCTCCATTACAACACTAAAAGTTTATAGAAAGTAAATAGAACTAGTAGCAAGTAATAGAAAAAGAAATGTAAATCGTCTCTACTTTATGTTCAAATATACCATCACGTAGCAAGGAGCAGCTATTGCATTAAGTTTATTTTTAGATTGAATACTTTCTAGCGCAAGGTCATGTTTGCACATTGTTGAAAAGTAATTGAGAGTTTAGTTATAAAGTCTCTATGACAATATAAGCTCTATAAAATAGTTTAGACGTTGGTAGAAAAGGGTCTAGAGAGGTAATATTTAAAGACTGGGATGTTCACTTTGAAAGGAGAGCGACAACTAGAGTAAAATCATTTTAATGGAATCATAGTGTACTTTTATGTAGTATGTATATTACATTGGGGATTCCTATTTCCTGAATTAAAGCTTTTTATTTATTTAAAAGAAGATTTCAGTTTTGAGTTTATACTATAGAGTAGTATCTCCGGCATCACAATATTGTTGGAGAATTTAGGATATAGTTTCAAGGTGCAAAGACAATACACTTACAAAATGAGAAACATATTATCTGATCAACACAATCTCATCGTAACATCAAGACATCGTAACATCAAGACATCGTAACATCAAGACATCGTTGTCATCTGCACTCAAACATATGTCGTCACATATACAAGATAAAATGTTAAGTGTTTGTATGTCGTTTCTAGAAATTAGAATTGTTTGACCAATCTTAATGAAACTTGGCATGAACGTTTCTTAGGATACTAGCGGTCATCTTAGGATACTAGCGGTCATCTTAGGATGTGTCAAACTGCCCTACAGCAAGAGAGTTTACTAGATTTTGGTCAATATTATGCATTTTGACATAGTAACTATTAAAATAACGTTTCTGCCTTTTATTAACTAATTAAACCAAAAATACTGGTAAAAAAATATAGCTAGTAGTATTATAAAATAATAATCAATATATTATTTCTCAATGAAAAATAGGAAGAAACAAAATGGCCAATATCTGGGATCAAATCATCGAATCAAATGACTTTGCTGTATTAGTGCGTCGCTTGAACCAACTTAGATAACCGGCCAAACAACAAAAGATCATAACAAATATATATATAAGATATAATTTGATTCAGAAATAACATCTAGATCAGTGATTCCCAAAGCGGTCTACATGGACCCCAAGGGTCTACGACAACGTGTTAGGGTTCTACGAGATAAAAAATACAGTTTGGAACCACTGATCTGAATAGAAGATAAAAATGGTTGCCCAAACGCATGACTTGTTTTCATAGTACAGAAAACGAAATAGTTGATTCAATAAGTCATGAAGTGATCTTTAATTAAAACGTGCTGTCATGTGCAAAATAGCTGATGAATACTGGTCATATATATATATATATATATATATATATATATACAGCCGACATTTTTACTGAGAGCATGATAAAAAAAGTTCGTTAAATGTTTACATTTATAATCATCTTTGGTCTAATTCAGAAAAGCACATTAATGTTCAAAGTATTTCAAATAACGCTGCATTGGTGTTAGACTGTTTTACACTTCGTACGTTTGATGTTCTGTAGGCTGCTTGCTACAGAAGATGAATTTCTTAGAATAAAAAAAAGTAACAAAATGTAGGACTACACTATATACACAACGCTTTTTTAAAACCGCATATCGTTTACAGTGATTGAATCTGATCTTGCTAATGATCATGGCATGATCTAAGCTTTAATTAAACTTTGATAATTCGTTGTTGTTTTTTTTGTTGTTGTTTTTTCCACTTTGATGAGTATAAGAGGAAGTTGAAATTATTACGCAAATTTTTTTTTCGCATTTTCTTTTTAACATGAAATGATTTTTCTACCTCCCAATAAAGATGAAAGCCTTTATTAATTTTTTGTAGTCTGTCTGTCCGTAAACCGCAGGCCACAGAAACAGATGACCTAAACATCATCTTCCCCATAGGTCGCAAGGTCTGAAAAGGGAAACTTTACTTTCAATCATGTTTAGATCGCCCCCCCCCCCCAAAACAAAAAATCTGACTTTATCATAGTTGCCAAGAGGAATATAAAGGGAGGACACGTGACTGCCTGTTAGGGTCAGGGACAGAACTGGGACGAATTTTGAGGATTTGCGACAGGCCAGGAAGTGACGTTGTTTTTACCCAAAAGAGGAACTTAAGGGAAAACCTTTTGGACATTGAAAAAATTTTTGACATTTTAAAAAACATGTCCATCATTTCATCACATGAATGATACTTTGATGTAATTATTGTTATCTACTTTTAGATTAAGATACGAGGTTCTATATTTAGATTATAGATTTAATAATTACTATCTTCTATATGTGTGTATGTTGTAATTACTAATTTTTTTTTTCCAAACACAATTTTTCTGAATACTTACCTATTACAACAATTTTTTTGGGGGGTTTTTAGACCATTAATTACCGTATCCATTTTAGGGGTGGCTGTGAGGTATGTGCTCTGGACTGTCGTTCAGTGGTCTCAATGGTCCAGGGCTCATATCAATCCCCGTGGTCCTGCTCGAGGTTTGGACTAGGAAGTAGATTCTCTCAGACTCGGATGGAACACCGGAAACGTACAACATTTGACAAATAAACACACACACACACACACACATACACACTCATAATCCAATAATGACGTGTTTTTTTTTTAAAGAATCCATGTCACGTGACTTTATCTTCATGACTAAGTCTTTAGATCCTGGATATTTTTAACCACGGTTGTGCCAACTTGAAAGGTGAAACTTACCTAGAAACACCTGAGGACTAGCCTTTGCATTAGCATGTTCAGTGTATACATTTAAGAGAAAACCTAATTAAAAGGACTTTTTTCGACCTAAAAAAACTATGAGATTCTGCCCTGTAGAATTGTCAGCCTCCTTCTTAAACTTGCCTTTCTTTCGTGAAGACATTTAAAAAAACAACAACATAAATACTCCCAACCTCACTTCTGTATACAACCTCACTTCTGTATACAACCTCACTTCTGTATACAACCTCACTTCTGTATACAAACTCACTTCTGTATACAACCTCACTTCTGTATACAAACTCACTTCTGTATACAACCTCACTTCTGTATACAACCTCACTTCTGTATACAACCTCACTTCTGTATACAAACTCACTTCTGTATACAAACTCACTTCTGTATACAACCTCACTTCTGTATACAAACTCACTTCTGTATACAACCTCACTTCTGTATACAACCTCACTTCTGTATACAACCTCACTTCTGTATACAAACTCACTTCTGTATACAAACTCACTTCTGTATACAAACTCACTTCTGTATACAAACTCACTTCTGTATACAACCTTACTTCTGTATACAACCTCACTTCTGTATACAACCTCACTTCTGAATACAACCTCACTTCTGTATACAAACTCACTTCTGTATACAAACTCACTTCTGTATACAAACTCACTTCTGTATACAAACTCACTTCTGTATACAAACTCACTTCTGTATACAACCTCACTTCTGTATACAACCTCACTTCTGTATACAACCTCACTTCTGTATACAACCTCACTTCTGTATACAAACTCACTTCTGTATACAAACTCACTTCTGTATACAAACTCACTTCTGTATACAAACTCACTTCTGTATACAAACTCACTTCTGTATACAAACTCACTTCTGTATACAAACTCACTTCTGTATACAAACTCACTTCTGTATACAACCTCACTTCTGTATACAAACTCACTTCTGTATACAACCTCACTTCTGTATACAACCTCACTTCTGTATACAAACTCACTTCTGTATACAAACTCACTTCTGTATACAAACTCACTTCTGTATACAAACTCACTTCTGTATACAAACTCACTTCTGTATACAAACTCACTTCTGTATACAAACTCACTTCTGTATACAAACTCACTTCTGTATACAAACTCACTTCTGTATACAACCTCACTTCTGTATACAACCTCACTTATGTATACAAACTCACTTCTGTATACAAACTCACTTCTGTATACAAACTCACTTCTGTATACAAACTCACTTCTGTATACAAACTCACTTCTGTATACAACCTCACTTCTGTATACAAACTCACTTCTGTATACAAACTCACTTCTGTATACAAACTCACTTCTGTATACAACCTCACTTCTGTATACAACCTCACTTCTGTATACAACCTCACTTCTGTATACAAACTCACTTCGGTATACAAACTCACTTCTGTATACAAACTCACTGATACTGTTCCCTCCGTGTTTCCTTGTGTACAGGGCGATAGATCTTTCTGTCATGAGATGGGAACATTGAAGCTTCGATTTATATGATAATGGCCAGACCATGGGCTCGCTGATAAATATTGTCTTTTTTTTTGTTTTCTTTGGTTTTAAGTTAAATTATCTCCTCAGTAGCACGTTCAGAACAGCGGGAAATGTACACAAGCAAAGATCATTACTAAGTTTTTATCAAGTCACTCTGTCTGTCTGTCTGGCACAGTTTTTGAACACGTTATCTCTCGCACTTCCCATTCTTGGATCAAGTTGAAACTTTACATGATTATTCACTGTACCTTATAAAACACGATTCAATAAAAAAAAATTGTTTACACTTTCATTATTAAGACCCTGTTTAAAATATTATTAAGACCCTGTTTACAATAAATTTCAGTAACGTGAAAAAAGAAGAGAAAGTGATGTAAAGAAATGTGGTGGCGGTATAATGTAGCCTAAAGAAAAAAAAATACAAAACGAAAAGAGGAAGGTTGGAAGAGATTTTGAAATTAATTAACAAAATAACAATGTCAAGGACTGAAAATATTATTTTTTCTTTAAAATATATTCTTTTAACACTACTTAAAAATTATGTGCAACTGAATCACCAGAATCACCAGAATCACCAGAAAAGCTGTTAATGGATTTGAAAATCTTCAATACGCACATAAACAAATTATTATCGATTTTCAAGTCAAACGCTATATTAGAAAGTAGTTTAAAAAAAAGGTGAACGAACTGACTTAAAACTCATGACTCAAGCCTCTTCATACCGACATCCTAACCACTCTGCTAGAGAAGTGTATATGAAATAAATGATTGTATAGCTATGTTTTCTTAAGTTTAAACTTACCTTAAATCGGCGACCCATAAAGGGAACTAATTCAGCTTATACCTCCACTTCAGTCAATTACTATTTGTTTTTTTTGTTCGAGATATCAAACAATTAACTAATTGTTTATTTTTTAAATATAGATTCTTGTTTTGTCAAGTAAAATAAATAATTGTGCAAAATTTTAACTTGATCTTAGATTGGGTGTGGGAAAAATCACATGTATATTTACCAGACGGACAGATGGATGGAGTTAGTTATATAAGCTTTGTAAAAACAATTGTTTGTTTTCTACACTGCGGTATTCTAGCATGGTCCTGAGATCTTGGTGCTCTGTAGAAGGTATCTCACGCTCTTCAAACGCTTCAATCTAAAGTGCATAGAAACAAGTAGCCATCAGCATAAGTTCTCTAAATGAGACAGCTGGAAAGCTCTAACGAAGGCCGTTGGATACAAATTTGAGACCCAGAGGGAAGTCCATGTAGAAGACAGGCGCAGAAGATGTAAAAAAAACTTAAATAGACCCATGGCGGACGGAAGAATGGTCTGCATCAGATGGGGAAAAATATGCAAATCGTAACTTGCTTTGCGTAGTCAAGTGAAACACAGCACTCATCCTTAATCTTCGGAATCGAAGACATTGCCTTTATCATCATCTCTCTTGGTGTGTCATATAATGCTGAAACCAAAAACAAAACAAAAAAAAACAACAAAAAAACTTTAGGGTTATAAACCAAACGAATTCTACAACTTGGCATGTTCTATGTATACTTGTATTAAACTACCTAGACAAATGTCAAATTTCGGAGTCTGATATTTTCCAATTGTTATCTGATGATTTTTTTTTAGCGGCCCCCGAAAGGGGAAAAGACGTGATTAGTTTTGTGTGGCCTGCCTGTCAGTCTGTCCGTCCGTCCGTCCAGTTTAGATCTCAGAAACTAGAAGAGAAAACGAAAATAGGACATCATGATATTTTAGATCATTAAAAGTTCTGATACAACGTCTACTTTTTTCTTTTCCGAAAGTGAACCATCTGATTTTTTACAATTATTTATGCAAGCAGATTTTTCAAAAAATTACACCACTTTTCAATGAAAAACGTCAGGGGAGGTAACTTTTTTAAAAGGTCAAGGACTTTTTCATTAATAATTCAAGCTTCATTCATAGATTCGCGCATTGATACAAAAAATTGCATCTAAGGTCACAATGGTAAAAGTGTCAATGGTTCATTATAAAATATATTTTCCATTTATTAACTAACTCATTGAATAGAATACTGATTCAAATGTTGTTTTAAAAAAGAATTTTGATATGAACTTCTTTTTAGTTATATGTTTAAAAAATAGCGAACTACTTTTATAGCGCGCAGTTTTGACATATCTTCATTATAGGGGCCTACACTTGACAGTCTAATTAACACTAAATAGAGCCTAGATCTAGATATATCTATATTATAAAGTAGAATGTGAGGTGTATGTATGTATGTATGTTACTTATAGACATCAAAACCACTTGACCAATCTTGATAAAACTAGGCAGGAATGTTCCTTGGGTACTAACTTAGACCATAGTGTATGTATTGTAGCCCTAAAACAAACTTAAGACCCTAAAAAAAATAAAGTTGTCCGACTCTATTACAGCTATAGTATTTTATGGATCTAGGCCATGGTTAACAATGTTGACATGAGAAAAGATCGAAAGGATTTAGACCTAGATCTAATTTTAAGAAATACACTTTGCGCACATAGTTTTTTACTTTGACACATGAAAATACAAAAGAAGATCCATTGATTTCATTATGTAATAAAATTAACCTTCAATTTTGTGTTTCAAAAGCATTTTTCACATAAATTAGTTCCTGATATCTGTGACTACAGATTTCCTGGCGAACATTCTTTCATTAGACAATACCAATTGGTTACACATTAACACATCTCTCTACTGAGTCTATTCCTAGGTCTAGGTCTAAAACTCTTATTGAACTCTAAGATGATAAAACTTCTTTTCGCAAAGATAGTTTTGTGCTTTAACACATAAACATACTAATTATTGTCCATTCATTTGATATTTTATCAATTTAACATTCAATTTTTTTTTCTAAAGCATTTTTAATACATTCGTTCGCTGTTCGCTAAAGTTGCGTAGCCGTGTTGAGATAGGCCTATATTCATTCATGAAAAAAGGTCACGCATGCGCAACACAGAATGAACTCTATAAAAGCCAATTTTTAACTCTAGATTAGTGTAGATTTAGATCTATGTCTACCTCAGGATCTACTTTAAACTTTAACACATGAACATACAAAATTAAGTCTATTCATCTCAAATTTGTATCAAATATATGTAGGCCTACAAGCAAATGTTTTAATTTGAAAAAAATGGATTTAAGCCTATTAGCTATTTTTATTTGATTGCTTTATTCACACTATTTTTATATTGACACATTTGCTTTACTTATTACATTATTATTTCGTTTAATTGTTTACAAAACACTCTCAGTGACTATATCGAAAGTAATGCGCAAATAAAGACCGCGGGTCGCGGGTAACATATGTCTAGTTTATAATAAATGTATTAATAATTTGAACGAAATTTTAATTATTGAGGCAATAACTTATCTTCTGAAAGCTTAGGGGTGCAGATTTATTTATTATGTAAACAATAGTATCACATTAAGAAATGAATCGGATACGAACAGCATAGAAAACCATTAGTAATGGCATTACCCAGTAACAAAAGGCCTACTATTCATGATCATTACATTGGCCTAGGTCTAGTAATTTTAAGATTAAACGTGTACATTCATACGAGTTCTAGTCTAGATCTAGTAGATTCTATATCTACACTTAGATCTAGATCTAGACTTAGATCTAGATCTAGACTTAGATCTAATTCTAGACTTGACATCTATTTTTAGATCTAGTTCTAGACCTATATTTAGATCTTCTTGAATCTTGATTTAGATCTAAAACTAGGTATAGATCTTGCTAGATCTATGTCTAGTTTGTATGACAAATGACAAAGATATATATATTTTTTTTTTGCGAGGGGAATGTCTGGTCCTAGTAGACCTACTCCAAGGCTTTCAAGTCATTTCTAGCTAGCTCACTACCTAACTAAAATAGGCCAAGAATTATTTTGTTCGTGTTGCAAATTTATCTAATTTTGTAAGAAGAATAATTTTTTTAGTCTCTTTATTACATTTGATTAATTTTGAATGTATGTATAAGATTATTTTTTTTTTAAACATAAGTGTACGCTAAATGAATATATGGAGATGCTGTGGCTGAGTGATAAAGCGCTTGGAACCAGAAGTTTTGTGTTTGAATCCTGGTGAAGACTCTAGGTAGACCACTTCGGGGACCGATGTGTTTCCCCACAAACTGACTTTGTAACCTTGTTCGTTTTTTGTTTTTTGTTGTCTGCCCTGACGAAATGTTTATGTTGACTGTGTTATGACGTGATCAATTCACTGGCTGGTTGCGCAACTCCAAAGACAAGTGGACATTTTGTTTTCAAGATTGCTGTCATTTTGTGACTCGAAGTCAATTGACTGAAGGAAGAACAACACTAAAGTCACATTTAGATCAAGAGAGTTGCAGTATTAAGATGTCCTTTTAGATCACTCTTCTCTCCATGTCTCTCTTCTCTCCCTGTCTCTCTTCTCCCCATGTCTCTCTTCTCTGTCTCTCTTTTCTCCATGTCTCTCTTCTCTCCCTGTCTCTCTTCTCCCCATGTCTCTCTTCTCTCTCTGTCTCTCTTCTCTCTCTGTCTCTCTTCTCTCCCTGTCTCTCTTCTTTCCCTGTTTCTCTTCTCTCTCTGTCTCTCTTCTTTCCCTGTTTCTCTTCTCTCTCTGTCTCTCTTCTCTCCCTCTCTCTCTTCTCTCTCTGTCTCTCTCTTTCTCTCTTCTCTCCTTGTCTCTATTCTCCTCCTGTCTTTTTTTTCTCCCTGTCTCTCTTCTCTCTCTCTGTCTCTCTTTTCTTTTTGTCTGTTTTATCTTTCTCTGTATCGCTTTTCTATCTTCCGTCTTGTCTCACCTCTTTCTGTCTCTCTTGCAGTCTTTTTTTTTAAATTATTTTCTGTCTCTCTGTCTTTCTCTCTCTCTGCATCTTTTTTTCTCTCTCTCTCTCTGTCTCCCCCCATTTTACCCGTATCTCTCTTTATCTTCTTCTCTCTTGTTTAAGTAAAATCACTAAATTTAGAAAGCCTTCAGGACAGAAGACTCAAAAGTAAAGTAGCAATAAAACATAAAACACTAAACCATAATCTTCAAATACAAAACCAACAAAAAAAAACAACCTAATAAAATACTCAGAAAAACACATATACTAAGACACATTTGTAAAAATGCTCCTTCTTCCTCGGTGTTATTAGAGCATGGAATGGGTTGCCTGAGTCAGCCAGGAAAACCAATGACTTGGCCGAATTTAAGTCCGTGATTAACATGTATGACTGACCTATGAACACGCGTAGGACGTAATAACCTTCTTTCTTTTGAAGTAACGTCTGTATTTCATAAGTTTACACTGTCTCTCTGTCCCTCCTCTCTCTCTGTAGTCATCCAAGTCTCTCTGTGTTTCTCTATATCTCAGTCTTTCTTTTTCTATTTCTGTCTTTTATGTCTCTCTACATTTTGGTATTCTTTTTATCTCATTAAAAAATAAATTATTATTATAACAAAGAACACTTTCCCTGCTAGATCCCACGTGGTTTCATAGCTAATAGCACAGTTAGGTTTCTGCTCTTGTTGTTGAAAGTGCCTATTCGTCGGAATGTGCTGATATGTTGATTGTTGATATAAGATATATAGCCGTAATACAACAGATATAACCTTATCACAACAGATGTAGCATTATCACAACAGATATAACCTTATCGCAATAGATATAACCTAATCACAACAGATATAATCTAATCAAAACAAATTTGAAATTATCACTTCAAATATATTAACACAAGAGAAATATCCTTATCACAAGAGAAATAAACTTATCACAAGAGATGTAACCTTATAACAAGAGAAATAACCATATCATAAGTGATGTAACCCTGTCACTAGAGATGTAACCTTATCACAACAGATATAACCTTATCAGAAAAGTGGGAAAAAAAATGAAATGTTGTCTTTCTGCAAATAAAAAAGACACACACAAATATTTTTTCGAGGCCCAAAAATAAAACAAAGAAAAAAAGCGGAGCTATCATTTATTTGAAGGCCGCCGGAAGTAGCTGGCAATTGTTATTGTCAACATTCGCTGGTGTGTCTGTCCAGACCAGAGTGTCTGTTGGAGTATACCCGTCCAATCAGGCTGCTTACACAGCCATTGCATTTTATTTTAAACAGTAGCGATTGACCCTGCATCAAATATGCATTCACTGTTGGGAGCTAGCATAAAGAAACCTCACCAACTAATTACTGTGTGTAGCTATATGTGGCGTTACTCTATACACATAGGCTACATTCACCTACATATAGCACATTAATAAAACATATAATTCTAGTGTATGTACACTTCATTAGACGCGACAGTAGTTTTCTCTGACCTAGAATGCAGAAACTATTTACATCAGAGAAATGAGCGATTGAAAAAAAAAATCATAGCCAAGGGGAGAGCACTGGTGTAGACTAGGATAATTACTTCAAAGAAGAATACATGCATTCAGACGAAACATGTTTATTCTAGTTAGAGTGGCGTAGCAAGGTACTCGCGGGTCAGAGTTCAAGAATATCATGGTACGCCAGTTATAGAGTATGTGATTTAGAAGAAAAGGAGTATTTATTGTTAAATATAGAGAGTTTAAGAATATCATGGTACAACGCCTGTTATGGAATTGTGTGTGTGTTTCCAATGTGATAATGAAGAAAGGGAGTATTTATTGTTAGTTATAGAGAGAGAGCATTCATTTAATGTTAGTCTTGTAGAATGATGCAAGATAAGCGGGCACTGTCGTAAGCTGGATTAAGTACGTGAGACGACTCCAGGATGCCAGAGTGTATAGACGTGTTTTTAATTGGAGCTAGATTCGTTTAAATATCAGTTTATTTAACTTCATCTCAAGTTCAATTTGTGTCTGTTGTACTAAAAGTTTTAATTCGTTTTGTTCATAAAGAAGTGACTCAAATTATTTAAATTTATGTTAAATATAGTTTACCTGCAACGGTTTAGTTCTCTACTAGAAGTTTGGTGCTACAGGTCAACGACTGTCAACAACATGCTTCAATTTCCCTAGAGACTGATTTAGATACAAATAAATCTAGTCGTCTATATCCATCAGTACATTTTTCAAAAAGTATTTTTGATGTAGCAATTTGCTAGCGACTCCTTTGAGAAGTAATAGTGTCATTTCACTCAATTCAGCTTCAACTTGATATCTGTAGTTATAGAATTGTCGGGACACTCAATGTTTATACAAATTTCTTAAAAGTAACTCTCAGATGTTTCATATTAACAAACACATTTTTTTTATTATCTATTTTCTCTTATATTTCTTCAAGTATATGTGAGAAACGTTTAGCACTGACAAAATATAAACTCTGGATCAAAAGTCATCCAATATTTTGTTGTTGTTTTTATTGCTAAATGTTGATAACAACAAGAGAAGACAACCAGCTTTGGTCTATAGAAGTTCTCATGTAATTGGCTTGCAATCTTAACTTTGAAAGCGACCTCTGTAAAACAAAGGGAAGCAACAAATAGCGTGCATGCATTGATCTTCTTTGAAATCCTTCATTCTAAACGTAGGTGTCTATACTACTTTATACTAAAGAAAAGCCAGTTCAAATGTGTATAGAAAACACTTGTGTGAATCTACACAGAATGAACAAGCTTCTTCTGCAGCCTCTAATGTCATTCTATACATGTTCTTCTTTTTAAATTACATAATTTTAATACTGTCATCACGGCCTTTAGACCCTAAATCCTAGATAGGCATCCTGTAGGACACAATGTTGATTGTTTGCAATGCCAATAATAATAAATAATAATAATGTATTGTAGAAGGAGACTATAACTCCATTAAGATCACTTCGTTTCATGTCCAACCACTGACTTTATTCCTGAGTCAGTCACTTATATACCATTATCTTAATATTGACTGTTCCTAGAGTAACATCCACTCAGTCATTTTTAAACACATTTAATAAGCTTACTCATTCAATATGACAACACACATAGTCCCCCCCCCCCAATAACCTAAGTCTTCAGTCAAACGCCCATACTTGATTATCACTTTATTTCGTCATTAATAACACCCCCCCCCGAGCATTTTTCCCCCATCCGCCACTATCTACTTGAGAGAGACTCTAATTCAACTTTCGGGTTCTCATCAAGTTAACAACTTCCCCCGACAGAAAGCCGTGTCCCGGGCCAAAGTAGATCATTTTCTATGACTTGTGAGTAGCAAGATAACGCATTGTGTCTGGGTTACTGACTACAATGAGTTCGCAGACACCATCAAGCGATGTCTTCACCCTGAGGCTTAAGGTAGTATGATTATCTTTGTGTGTGTGTACGGTACAGGAACAACTGGTTCCAAATCATAAACGTTACAGAGAAATGATGAATGTAGCATTTACTAAGAGATAAAGCGGAAAGGAATTGGTGCGCTGTAGAAATAGAGATAATAGAAAATAATAATACAATGAAAAATTTCTTTTTATTGCTCTGGGGGCAAAGATACGAAACCAATGTAAACATTGATGTTGTGTAAAAATACGAAACAAATTTAGACGCTGACATTGTGTAAAGATACGAAACCAATGTAGACGCTGACGCTGTATAACATACGAAACCAATTGAGACGCTGACGTTGTGTGGTTATCATGTTATAATTCTAGATTTAGATCTAATGAGAGACAAACACTCCGATGATCCTGTGAATTTAATGCAAAGAACACAGACTCAATGCAGAGCATTGAATCTACTTTATATTCGAAAGTTACACATCAGTGATTGATCAAAATATCTCATTAACTATCATACGGATTTGCATGAATTGTCATAACACAGGTCAACTTTATCTCCTAGGCGCTCACTAAGAACCGGTTATGACAGATTCGCAACCTGATCACCGCAATTGGTAAAAAACTGCAATCTTTCTATCAAACATGAACTTACAAACAAAAAAGAACAGTACCTAATGAATGTTAGATTCAAATATGAAAAATGAATATTTTTAGCCCACCCATTACCCATCCCTACTCCGAGCAAAAAAAAAACATGGTTAAGGTAATGTATCAATCTACTACACTTGATAACATTCTAAGGATAGGCCTTTAGATCTAGACCTAGAAGAAGATGAGAAAAATGTTCTTGAACATTACTTCATTAACTCTTAATTCCTATAACACCAACAGACGGAAATACCCGAAGACTTAAAGTCCGTTCAAGAGAACTGTTTTCTAACTATCCAGCCAAATTTAAATGTATTTACTGTTTATACTTTGAAAAATTATAACGGTTGAACTAGAGTTTTTACAGTGTGGCCAACGAACTAGTAATTCTTTTCCCAACGATATAATTTAGTAGTCTAATTTATAGGAAAATCGTTCGAGCCACTTTAGAGAACTGTGACCAGGTTCCACTCAGAAGGATTTAGTTTTCACGAAGGTACAAGTTAAATAGAGGTATTGTAAAAAGGGAAAACATACAGCATTTGGAGCGTGGAATCTAAAATGGAATTATATTCTTTTCTCGTCATCTTCAGCTAAATGCTTTTATTTCAGCAAAATGCTTTTATTTCAGCTAAATGCTTTTATTTTAGCAAAATGCTTTTATTTCAGCTAAATGCTTTTATTTCAGCAAAATGCTTTTATTTCAGCTAAATGCTTTTATTTCAGCTAAATGCTTTTATTTCAGCAAAATGCTTTTATTTCAGCTAAATGCTTTTATTTCAGCTAAATGCTTTTATTTCAGCTAAATGCTTTTATTTCAGCTAAATGCTTTTATTTCAGCTAAATGCTTTTATTTTTTTTTTGGAAGGTCATTGTGGTTTCCGTTTCCCTGTTCCAGTCAGACCCAACATACAAGCAGTCAGACCCAACATACAAGCAGTCAGACCCAACATACAAGCAGTCAGACCCAACATACAAGCAGTCAGACCCAACATACAAGCAGTCAGACCAAACATACAAGCAGTCAGACCAAACATACAAGCAGTCAGACCAAACATACAAGCAGTCAGACCCAACATACAAGCAGTCAGACCCATCATACAAGCAGTCAGACCCAACATACAAGCAGTCAGACCCAACATACAAGCAGTCAGACCCAACATACAAGCAGTCAGACCCAACATACAAGCAGTCCGACCCAACATACAAGCAGTCCGACCCAACATACAAGCAGTCAGACCCATCATACAAGCAGTCCGACCCAACATACAAGCAGTCAGACCAAACATACAAGCAGTCAGACCAAACATACAAGCAGTCCGACCCAATATACAAGCAGTCAGACCCAACATACAAGCAGCCAGACCCAACATACAAGCAGTCAGACCCAACATACAAGCAGTCAGACCCAACATACAAGCAGTCAGACCCAACATACAAGCAGTCAGACCCAACATACAAGCAGTCAGACCCAACATACAAGCAGATTTAAACTTAACGAAGTCATTTAAATTAATTTCTTTCTGGTCTTATTGATGTCTGAGATGAGTACTGTCCAGTAGAAAGTGGCAAATGTGTGAGTGAAAAGAAATGGGGATTATGGCGCTTAGGGATTGGGAATAAAACTGAAAAAAAAAACACAACTGCAACAGCGGACACTTACACAATATCCTGTTCGATTAACCGGACAAGAGCGCCACGCTTCATTTCTAAGGTGATTGGGGGGGGGGGGGACGGAACATGAAGACGATTCTGAAAATAGGAAAGCGAGATGAGAAATAAGGCACCCAGGGGTCAAAAAGCCTCGGACGCTACTGACCGCCCCCCCCCCTCTCCCCTTTGTCACAAGGAGGGCGTACTCTCTAAGACAATGATGGAAGGCTCGCAAGGGTAATGAATGTTCGGATACATTCTTTCTTTCACTAACACAGCTAGATTTATTCCCCTTGACTAGCTCACTTCCTGAAGGCTTACGATGAGAATTGAAACAGTTGAACCGAACGCGAGAGGGACAACTAAAAAGAAAGTATTAATAGAATTGTCTCCCTTGCCCGGGACAACAGGAAGCAGCATTTCTCAAACTGCTTGGCGAGTTGCCCCGGGAAAGTTTAAGGGGGTGGGGCACGATGAGCTTACTATGGAATAGCGCATGTGATCTTTTGTCTTTTCAAGTACTAATAGATCTCTTGAGATTATATTCTACCGATTAGTGCATATTTAATATTTAAGTGATAATTAAGTATTACCAATGTTTGAAAACTAGTATTATAATTATTTTCTTAGAAGGGTCTATCATAATGTTGTGGCGATAGACTTCGGAAATAAGAATGAACTTTTTTTTTTAAATAAGACATTTGTATACGTCTTGACAATACAACTGGGGAGTCAATAAGGTGGTAAAATGTCTGGTTCTGTCTTTTGCGTTGACAAAACAGACCTGCTACATAACCTATTGCTGAACACCAGAATGGTCAGATGACGATCAGACTGCAAGGGGCGTTTCTCACGCTGAAGACTGCATATGACGTCTGTCACACTTCGGACTGTATTGGACACTGCAGAGTGCATCGGACATCTCTCACACTGAAGACTTCATCGGACATCTCTCACACTGAAGACTTCATCGGACATCTCTCACACTGAAGACTTCATCAGACATATCTCACACTGAAGGCTTCATCGGACGTCTCTCACACTGAAGACTTCATCGGACGTCTCTCACACTGAAGACTTCATCGGACGTCTCTCACACTGAAGACTTCATCGGACGTCTCTCACACTGAAGACTTCATCGGACGTCTCTCACACTGAAGACTTCATCGGACGTCTCTCACACTGAAGACTTCATCGGACGTCTCTCACACTGAAGACTTCATCGGACGTCTCTCACACTGAAGACTTCATCGGACGTCTCTCACACTGAAGACTTCATCGGACGTCTCTCACACTGAAGACTTCATCGGACGTCTCTCACACTGAAGACTTCATCGGACGTCTCTCACACTGAAGACTTCATCGGACGTCTCTCACACTGAAGACTTCATCGGACGTCTCTCACACTGAAGACTTCATCGGACGTCTCTCACACTGAAGACTTCATCGGGCATCTCTCACACTGAAGACTTCATCGGACGTCTCTCACACTGAAGACTTCATCGGACATCTCTCACACTGAAGACTTCATTGGACGTCTCTCACACTGAAGACTTCATCGGATGTCTCTCACACTTCGGAATCAGTATGTCCCTGTCCTTCTTAATTTCACTTTATTTGCCTTCGTTCATCTTATCAGAAAGAATAGTCCAGTGAGGACGCCAGGACAACGAATTTCTGATGTTTTACGTGACTGTACAGTCCAGCGGGTATTTGCGCTTCAAACAGATCTATGTGCTTGCAAACGTAAATATTTTGGTCTTGGGAATGTTACATATTACAAGTAAAATTTTGAAATGCAGTATAAAGTTTATGACTTTTGTGACAAAGCTCTCAATGGCGAGGATGATGCAACGTTCCTAGCTACATGTTAGTTTTAAGATGGTGGTTTAAAGTAGTGACTATCGATCAAGTACTCATGCAGTTGGTTTTCTTAGTGCTTATATGTCTGTGCTCAGCAAATGTCTCATGGCCTATTTTTAATTGCGGCCAGGCCCAGCTCTGGCTACATTATATAGACTATAGACGGTCTATGGCTACATTATATAGACTATAGACGGTCTATGGCTACATTGTATAGACTATAGACGGTCTATGGCTACATTGTATAGACTATAGACGGTCTATGGCTACATTGTATAGACTATAGACGGTCTATGGTGAAATAACATTACGTTAATAGCTTTTTCGCACTTTTAATCACTGCAAAATTTACACTTCTAAGCCCTTTTGTAGCTAGCTCATTTTCAATTCAGTTGACAATATTACAATTTAGTACA
Organism: Biomphalaria glabrata; assembly: GCF_947242115.1. Taxonomy (NCBI): domain Eukaryota; kingdom Metazoa; phylum Mollusca; class Gastropoda; family Planorbidae; genus Biomphalaria; species Biomphalaria glabrata. Next base: position 18,784,244 of record NC_074712.1, read on the forward strand.
GAATCCTTAATGGTGACCACTTAATATTGAAACCCTTATGTTAAAGTCTATAAACTCTAATATAGTCAATGAATGAACATTGATTCCTTTATTCCCAAGCAGTGAATGCCTCATACAGTTTTTCATCTTTTTTCTTCTCAGCATCCACTCCCGCCCCTAGCAAGAAACATTTATTCTCTCATCACAACAATAAACATTTCTTTGTAAAAAGTTCGCGCTAGAGTGAGTGTCACATTATCTGTTCATTATCTGCTTCCTCAATCAGCTGATCGGAGTCAATGTGTGTGCGTGCGTGTGTGAGTGTGCGTGTGATGTAGCCAGTTGGATAAGAGTTCATCTCTTTGTCTGGTGTTATATTTTCATGTTCCTAGTTGAACATAGGAACACTATGCAGAACAAACATCATCATCATCATCATCAAATTCTATTGGAGTGAGGGCTTGAGCGGTTCAAATCCTTCTTGCAAAAAACCCTAAACAGAAACCCTGCTGTTTTGCGTAGTGCATACATGTCACCATACAGGTCGAGAATTTTATGTTTCCCAGACCTGTCAAGACGGAGATCAGCAAGTTTGGGGCAGTCAAACAGAATATGAGGCACGGTTTCCTCTTCTTCCCCGCAGCGAGGGCACCGTGAATCAAAATTTAGCCGTAGTCGTGAGAAATATGAGCCTAAGAGCTTGCTTTGGCCTGGAAAAGCCTCCACCACGGGGAAGTGCGGTCAGGGCGCCTCATGCGCTCCCAGCCTCCGCGGACTTTTTTGTTCCAGCTCTTAAGGAGGAATCACCTTAAAACCAATATGTCTTAGAATAGTACCATAGCCATGAAGGTTTACAAATAATTTGAATAACACATAGAATGAGTAATAAAAAAGTCAATTGTCAATTGTGGTATTTGGTATGACGCCACCACTACGTATTACTATAAATAGTAATAAACATTTGGGAATAGATTTATCAAAAAATATACAGGATTTTGTAACTTTAAAAATATGTTCAAGCATATATTGTTAACATAACCTAGTACAATTATTATATTCTGAAGTGTATAACCCTTTGAAATAATTTTTAAATTTATGAATAGGTCTGCTGTAAGCAAAAGCTTCAAAATAACATTTTAAATATTTAAATTTTTAAATAATTTGAATCAATGTCTGGAAATTTGTAAAAAGGAATAAACTGGAGGAAAATTAAATATAAAGGAAAAAATAATTTTCTTTTCAATGAATACTAGCTTAATAGACCCCCTACAGATGTGAATCATCAGTCATTGCTTACTCTAGTGTAGAGAAATGGATAAATAATTATTTGAAAAATGTAAAAAATATAAGAAAATTGAGAATTAAAGGAGTGTAGCCTCCCCTTAAACCACTTTTCCATTTCCATTTTTGTTGATTGTTGCAAAAGAGCAAGATGCAGAGCATTAGAGGAGTGTGCACAAGTAGAGAAAGAACAACAAATATTCGGCTCTACAGAAAATAAAGGTCCAATAAATATAAGAATAAATATCTAAGCAAGCAGACAAGGACTATCCAGTAAGTTGGCCAGACAAGAAATATCTAAAAACAAAACTAAATATTCAACACTAATGTACAACGAGTAAATGTTTAGTAGAACAGAGTATAAAGATCCAGCAAGAGAAACTAGCTAACAGGGTGCCAAAACAAAAGTCTCCATTCAAAGTGGAGGATGAACATTTCAGTTAATTTAATTTTTTTTTAAAAGGGGAGGGGGGATGTTAAACAAATGAAAAGTGCTACATAATTTTTTATATGGACATTAAATATGAACATCAAAATGATGTCAGCAAGAATCAAAACAATATGAAAGCATTTCGGCTTGGATTACTACGAGAAGAGATAATACATTTATACTTTAAGCGGTGACAATATTATGTTTATTTTAACAATAGTTTTAAAAAATTAAATCAAGCCTTATTGTACCAGGCCGCTATCTAAAGTAAAGCGAGATTTGTATATCAAAAAGAAATAGGTCACTGATGTAAAAAAAAAATAATTTAATGCTATGTAATAATGCAACAATATTGTAACAACAATTTGTTTATATGGACCTTGTGCAAAACAAGTTGTCGTTAGAGCTATACTATTTCAATATTAGTGTCACACGATTAGATGCATCGTTTGTTGCTAACAACCAGATCAGTGTTAGGGTTAGGGTTAGTGTGGTGCGCGTACCCCAGGGGTACGAGAAGACTTTGGAGGGGGTACGCGTTGCATCTCATTGACTATGTTCTGTTGATAAATTAAGGTGTGTTGGGGGGGGGGCAAGGAGGTACTCAACATTACACAAATTATAAAATGGGTACACATGGATGAAAAGTTTGAATAACACTGCTCTAGATATCCAAAAATAGCGCACGGTTTTTTCGTTTTTGTTTTTAGATTCTTAGTCTTTGTGTTCTTCTTCTATCAACAGGGTAAAATAAATTTAAAAAATACCCTCAACTTAACTATCCATTATATAAAGTAGAAAGTAAGGCGTATGTATGTATGTATGTATGTATGTATGTATGTATGTATGTATGTATGTATGTATGTATGTATGTATATATGTATGTATGTATGTATGTATATATGTATTTATGCTACGAGTAGAAATCAAAACCGTTTGACCAATCTTGATAAAACTTGGCATAAATGTTCCTTGAGTACTAACTTAGACCGTAGTGTATGCATTGTAGCTCTAAAACAAACTTAAGACCCTCAAAAAAAAAAGTTGACCAACTATAAAAGCATTATAACTTCATCGATCTAGGCCATGATCGAAAGGATCTAGATCTAATTTTAAGAACTACACTTTGCGCAAATAGTTTTTTATTTTGACACATGAAAATACATAATATAATACATAGGCTCTAGCAACGTGATATAGGCTCTAGCAACGTGATATAGGCTCTAGCAACGTGATATAGGCTCTAGCAACGTGATATAGGCTCTAGCAACGTGATATAGGCTCTAGCAACGTGATATGGGCTCTAGCCACAGATCTATTGTATTAGCAACAATTATACAAAGTAATAATATTATACAAAAAAAGCGAATCTAAAATTTGAATAAAGAAAAAAATTATAAATAATATAGATACATTAAGTTTATTTTATGTAGATCTAGACCTAGAATGTAAGTGATACAAACGGTTCATGCCATAGTCTTCAATGTCTAGATTAGTCTAGAACTTTGAAATCGCTTTGGCCTACATCTAGTTCATAACTGAGAGATCAACAAAATCCAAACTAATGACTTGTGAGGCCCCAGTTACTAGACTATAGTAGCAGACTTAGTCACTATAGATAAAAATTTATTTATAATGTTGTAACATGATAATTAGAGTCGTAGGCGTAGATTTAAATTCGATTCCTTTGTGGAATGTATGTTAAGTAGAGACAAAGACGAGTAATATATTGCTTTTTGTTTTAATATAGAGTAGAGTCACTAGTGCAGAGCAGGCATGTTTGCGGAACAGCTGGTCGAAATTAGTTAAAATCTACTTTATTTTGAAATTTTCTGCTAAACTACTGCACATGGTCATTTCTCTACATTTTCATTATAAGCAGAAAATTAATTTTGACTGCAGGTTAAAGTTGACAGGTGTGGAATCGTCCATTATTTTTCACGTACCACGAGAACCGCATAGGTCAGGGCTTAATGCTTTTTAAAAATGATAATGACACATCACCTGCATGATACACATATTTTTCGGTTTATAAATCGATGTGGGAAAACTTCATTCCATAGCTATCTACCAGGAATTCAATTTTTAAAAAATTTGGAGATTTTTACCCAATTTTTTTACTTTTTAAAGATAGTCACAATTGTGGAACAGTATAGATATCATTTATTTGACCTGCGCATTTAGCTTGATATTTACATAGTGATTTAGATTATCGGAATTTAAATATGAGTTTGTATTAGTATACATAATTTAAACATTTACAGAATTTAATATTACATATAATATATAATTTATGATTACCAGACGTCCAGTAAGAAGAGGACAAATCATAATATATAATATTAATATAAGAAAAAAGAATTAGAGAATAGTGGAAAATAAAACCTTGTAAGGAAAATCAGGGTAGTGTGACGTCAATTAAATTAAAGAGGTAAAGAATCAAAATGTGACGATGTGTTATCTTAAGCTTTAATAAAATAAAATTAATGTAAAGGATAAGGAGTTCAAGTATTCTATAAGACTAATAAATATATGCTTTATATAGGCTTTGTTCCGACATTGTTACCGTGTTCAGCAAAAGTGACTTCTTAAAAATCCTGTTCCGTAATTGTGACTACCCATATCTCAGTCGAATTGAATGTAAAATTTAAATATCTGTTGAAAAACTAAACCATGCGTCTATTTTTATCGGAAAATGGATGGGCAATGCCTAGGTACTTTTAGTTTTTCATAGGTCTAACCATTACGGAGCAAAAAATTGGAAACTAAAAGTAGCTGCAAAATGTTCCGCAATAGTGACTCTATTCTACTCTATTTTGTACTTTCATTTGAAAATTAAAAAATTATCTTTGCGAAGATTAGATCTTCAAATTAGATCTAACCATGACAATTCAAAAGATCGCAAGATGTGCTAATGTATGTGTATTTATATTGACACTGTATTCAATGATTTAATATTTAGAGCGCAAATGTACACTCTACATGTACAAGTAAAATACAGATTTTGTAGATGTGACCTAGATCTAGGTGTCATTACAACTCGAGACGCCAGTGTTTTGATTCAACTGAATCTGTAAAACAAGCAAAATTTAAAAAAAAAATACAATTTAAAAAAACAAAGCTTATAAATGTGTATCAATTAGTTTTGATCAGTCATGTCATTAAATTTGCAATTGATCTAGACTTACAATAATAAATCTGTGCGATTAGAAATATTTTTAGCGGCTCCCGAAAGGGGAAAAGACGCTATTAGTTTTGTGTGGAATGTCTGTTCGTCCGCCCGTCTGTTCGTCCGTCCCGTTTAGATCTCGTAAACTATAAAAGATAGTAAAAATCCGACATCATAATATATTAGATAATTCAAAGTTCTGATGCAAAGGCTACTTTTTTCTTTTCTGAACGCGAAAAATCAAATTTTTTAAATCACTTTTGAAAGCATTTTTTTTTCATAAAAAATAAACCACTTTTACAACTATTCACTATTAGTAGTAACAAACACGAGAGGCTCTTGAGTAGGAGAGAGGACTATATACTATGTTCTTAACACATTTATGCAAATGGTTTTAGATTTTTTTAGTCAAAATAATTTTTCTTTACATTTGTATTGCTAAGTTAAGTAAGTTCTGACATACTAACTATTACATTTTCACTCGCAGATTTGTTCCCAGGAAGATATTGTTTAATTTGCCATCAACTCCTCTCTTTCTTTTTACTTATAATAATAAAAAGGCCCACAAGTTAATGCTCCTCTATACACTCCTCTGACATCTGATTCTAGTATCTATAATGTTGAAATGAACGGGCCTATGAATTTGTGTATCACTCCCCCCACCCCTCAACTTTCCGCTTACAAAATAGTCTTCATTACTCTTTTAGCTGCTATTCTGCTTTTCAGTTCGATTATTTGATAGACTCTATGATACGTTTGGGTTTTGGTAATTTTTATCTTATTATATCAAGCAAATTGAAATGCTCGCATAATATTAGGCCGTACCCCAACCTCCTTATTTTGTTGTTGTTGTTGCACTTTCACTGAAACAGCTACATTTCAACACTCCACCTTTTGGCCAGTGTATTGTTACGTTCATTACATTATCAAAGACATTCAATAAGTAACACACACATTCATAGCGCTAAGCTTGTAGTTCTTCGACATAGAAATTAATAAAACACTATCTTTTCTTCTAAAGCATGGTCAAGGGCTAGGGTTAGGGTTAGGGCTAGGGTTAGGGTTAGGGTTAAAGTTAGGGTTAGGGCTAGGGCCAGGAATAGTGTTAGGGTTAAGGTTAGGGTTAGGGCTAGGGTTAGTGTTTGTCAGGGAGAGGTATGGCGAGAATGAATGTTAGTTTGATATTTTGGTATGATTGTTATATCCCCTTGTTATGAATGCGAAGTGTTGCACGTGTTGTGAACTGAGTGATTCATTGAATGTGCGAGAGAATGTGTTAAGTCAGTAAGGTCTTGCTCCCGGTCCAGGAAGGTTGGACGTTTACTTCCTGGACTGGTGTTTTGTGTATTACTATTTTATAAGAGTGATATAATTGTGTGCTTTATTAAGTATTAAAGTATTATCGATATTCGTGAATATAAGGAGTTAGAGTTGATGTATATTAAGTGTTCGTATTTGAGCAAGTATTGAATTATAATTGAGTAACCAAGAAAGTACCAATCAAGTATTATTTAATATTCAAGAAACCCCTAGTGAGCCAAGTTAAGTAACACAACAAGACAAGAGAAGAGCAGAGCAGAGCAGCATAGCAACAGTATATATATATATATAAATAAGAACCTCTGACAGTGTTAGGTCTAGGGTTAGGTCTAGGGTTAGGGTTAGGATTCAGATTCAAAGACAATAAGATGTTTAGACAATGACTTGATGACTCTGGCATAGGGTTAGGGTTAGGGTTAGGATGATAATCTAAAACCATTAGTGTTTGGGTTAGGGTTAAGGTTAGGGCTAAGGCTACGGCTAGGGCTAGGGCGCTACGAACTGAATGAACCCCTACGCGCCACGATAGCAACATCCTCAGGTTCAAAGACAATAAGATGATTAGACAATGACTAGATGACTCTAGCAGTACTAGACTATTTGATGATAATCTAAAACCCTTTTGTCTATTTTAAGTAAAAGTAGAAAGCGTTCACGTAACAGAGACGCACCAACACACACACGCCTGTGAGCATGATAAACCAGTCTGGAGAGAGAGCTGTGTTTATTTCTTGCTTTAGATCAATCAATAGCAACACGCGCACGCACGCACACCCATACATACACATACTTTTACTTTTTAAAAGCAAAGCCATCTCAAGTGAAATAATAAAAGAAAAAAATGAAACCAGTGCTAACAAAAAAATTGTTTTATTTTCGATTACGCTTGAGAATGTTAGGGACGGGCGGTGATGAATATTTAAACTCCGCTGACCACTAAAAGCGAATGTGTTGGTCTTGATGTGCTCTGACGTCAACAAACATGTGTGTGTGTGTGTTGTATGTTTGTGTATGTGTTTAAGTGTATATGTGTATGTTGGCTGGGCGAACAAGATGCTGACAGATTTTTTAAAGTGACTTTTTTTGTTGTGTACACAGCGTTGATATCTTGACCTCTGATCGTGTAATTACAGTGGCATTGCTGGGAATCATGGAATCAGAGGCGGATCACTCAGCAGATGTAGAGCTCTATTTGGGGAGGAGACGGAAGTAAACAAGAGTGGTTTAGACACCACGCCAGGTGAAACTACTCTTTCGGACAGGTGATGGTGGATACCTACCGCCTCTAAAACCTGTAGCTTCAGGCAGTTGTAGTTCGATAGCCTAGTAATGTGGTTTAGCTTGGAATAAGGTAGTCTGATTTGAAACCTCATGTTATTTGCGGTGTAAAGGCCTCAAGAGTCAATGCGTTAATAAGTTTCAACTTAAGGCCTATATAGGAAGACTGGAAATGATGAACGAACAAGCCAAGAAAACTGACAGATTTTAAAAAACCTCTTGATATTTGCACTTACAATATTGAATGGATCAAAGTCAAACGTAGGCTCTATGTTCAAATGTTTGCTCTAATGCAAATCCCATGATGGCAAGCACCGTCTCTTCTTCTAATTCTGGCAAGCACCGTCTCTTCTTCTAATTCTAGCAAGCACCGTCTCTTCTTCTAATTCTAGCAAGCACCATCTCTTCTTCTAATTCTAGCTAGCACCATCTCTTCTTCCAATTCTAGCAAGCACCATCTCTTCTTCTTATTCTAGCAAGCACCATCTCTTTTTCTAATTCTAGCAAGCACCTTCTCTTCTTCTAATTCTAGCAAGCATCATCTTTTCTTCTAATTCTAGCAAGCATCATCTTTTCTTCTAATTCTAGCAAGCACCATCTCTTCTTCTAATTCTAGCTAGCACCATCTCTTCTTCTAATTCTAGCTAGCACCATCTCTTCTTCTAATACTAGCTAGCACCATCTCTTCTTCTAATTCTAGCTAGCACCATCTCTTCTTCTAATTCTAGCAAGCACCATCTCATCTTCTAATTCTAGCAAGCACCGTCTCTTCTTCTAATTCTGGCAAGCACCGTCTCTTCTTCTAATTCTGGCAAGCACGGTCTCTTCTTCTAATTCTGGCAAGCACGGTCTCTTCTTTTAACAACTGAAGCATAAAACAAATACTTTAAAAAATACCATACTTCCTTCATACAGCTTATAATAAGGTTTGTCTTCGAGTCCGAAGATTAATGACAAATGTAGCTTTTAATTTAGATAATGCTGGAATAAATAAGAAAATAAGTTTCTATAGATATTGTTAGGTTGGAAAAGAGCTTTTGCGTCACCACAACATGGCACCTGTAAGAGCAAGCACACATCCTCATTCTCTTTGATCTACTCTATCCTCATTCTCTTTGATCTACTCTATCCTCATTCTCTTTGATCTACTCTATCCTCATTCTCTTTGATCCACTCTATCCTCATTCTCTTTGATCTACTCTATCCTCATTCTCTTTGATCTACTCTATCCTCATTCTCTTTGATCCACTCTATCCTCTTTCTCTTTGATCCACTCTATCCTCATTCTCTTTGATCTACTCTATCCTCATTCTCTTTGATCCACTCTATCCTCATTCTCTTTGATCTACTCTATCCTCATTCTCTTTGATCTACTCTATCCTCATTCTCTTTGATCCACTCTATCATCTACGTCGATTTTTTTTTCTTGTTTAATTAGTCCAACACCAAATATAAATTTCTACCACCATGAACTAGTCTCTAGTATTTTAAATTATTGAGCTTACCATATTTTTAACTCAAAGCAAACTATTGAAAACACTTGTTAATATTTTTGCATACACATAGTTTACGCTAGAAAAGAGATTTATTGAGTCATCAAAACTTAATGCTTATTAGCAGACGGTGTGTACAATTATTCTTTAATTTACCGCGCTGTTAAAACTGGCTCAAAGGTTTCTGAGGAAAAGAGAACAACGCTGGCAGAAGAATGATGCCAGAGAAGAAAAGCATGGCCAATGACACTAGCTCCAGCTGAAATAACTTGCCCAGTGTGCAGCCAAACATTCAGGCTCACAATGGTCTCACCTTCCACATGATGAGGCATAAAACCCCAGTGCAACACCCTCAGCCCCCTGGATGACATAGTGGTCATCATCGAACCACGATGGACGAACTATAATTTGTTAAACTCTTAAATCAATAATGCCTTACATTTGAAAATTCTCAAACGCGGTAGTACTTTCAAGAATGCGATAGTCCTTTCAAAACCCATGTTGGATCTAGATCTAGGCCTAATTTCCTAGCCAAATTAAAATTTCTTTTTTTTTTTAGTACGAAATATCTTAACCGTCAGACTCGAGTTTTCCCAGTGTGGCTAACGAGCTAATAATTATTTTCTTGGCGATATACATTAATTGTTAAATTTGTAGGAAGATTTTAGAGCCATTTTGGAGATCCGTGTCCAGATTTAACCCTCCCAGAGGGTTCCACCCTATATGAAGGAGAGCCTTCAATAGAAATATCGAAAAAAATGAAAGTGTTTTCGTCTTCCTGGAAGTTGTCTGATCTGTATGTCTGACATTATGCCTTCATGGCTAATAGTGATGACTCTTTGTCTTTTTAATCGATATAACAGAGGTGCCTCCAGTAAGCGCTATAAAGATCAACTCAGGCGCCATTTTACCCTCACTGGCACAGCTGAAAGTAGCTAGAAGCAGATGACCTCTAAATGAGACAGTTGGAAAGCTCTCTCAAAGGCTGTATGACAAACATTAGAGACTCAAAGAAAAGACATTATTGAAGACAGGCACAGAAGACGGAGAGAGAACTTAAATAGATCGCCAACGGACAACGGCTTTGTCTGCACGAGATGCGGGAAAATGTGCAGGTCGCAACTTGGTCTGCATAGTCATGTGAATCACTGAACGCTTCCTTAATCTTTGGAATCGAAGACGTTGTCATTATTATTTAATAGTAAAACTATTCTGTTTATTTAAACGATGCACCGATCAAAGACGCCTCAAAGGTTTCTAGAATAAAAACAAACACAACAAAATGAGCTGTCACAAATGAAATAGAAAACAAAATCAATTAGACTTACTGACACTTAAGTTTAGAAAACTTTAAAATACGGTGTTCTGCTGTTTCAGAAGTCAAATATTGCGATGGAATTAAAATGGTGACCAGACAGAATAGCGCGAACAAGATCTTACTTCAAAACTGGATGCCGCAGTTAGAGCAGTCGGCATGGACATCAGTGCAAAAAAAAGCAAATTACAAGTTCGTGGTGCAGATAGTACGAGATGTTGCATACAGTTGAATGGCCAAACATTAAAAGAAACTGACTCATTTAAATACCTAGGGTCAAACATAACAAGAGACGCAGGGCCAATAAAAGAGATAAAAAAAAAACTTTTAACTTGGCATCCGCTGCCATGTCCAAACTCTGGAAAATCTGGCAGAGTAACATCAACTTCTCAGTAAAATTAAAACTGTATTCTTCGCTAGTGATACACATACGCCCAAATGGTGTGAAAGTTGGAGATTGAACGTTGAGGTTGAAAGAAGAATTCAAGCCTCTGAGAGTAAATGCTACAGAAAAATGTTGGATATCAGATAGCAGGAAACAAAATGATTTTGTACGTTTACAAGTCAACATCATGGCTAGCAAAATGGAAGTATTCCTTAGTAGTGGGAAGAGACGGAACATGAGCTGGTTTGGTGATATTGTAAGACATAACTCTCTGTCAAAAGTCAACCTTCAAGGTACAGTGGAGGGAGCATGAAGAAAGGGTTGCCCAAAGAAAAGTTGGTTGGATAACATAAAAGAATGGACCGGCCTCTCTCTTCATATCCTGAACTGCTGCTGACAGGGTAAAGTGGAGAAATTTCGTTTCGCGAACTGTCACAGCACCCCTATGACAAAAGTCGTTACAGATAATGATGATTTAGCCGGGGATTTAATTAAAAAACAACAGCACATCGCTTAGAGTAATATAAGGCTTCAGAAAAGTGACAAGACGCCTCCTCACAGTATCTGAAGAAATCTTTGTTCTTGTATATACCATGTTTTATGTTTAATTAAATAAACAGTAAGAATATCATTTTGAGCTTTATTTTGAGAACCCCTGCATCGCATCCAAGAAGTAAAAGATTGCTAGCTCATTGCGACATTTCCATCAATACGATAGAAGCTAAATAAGAACGCTTATCAAGAATTAAAAAGCCTGCTCTTTCATTAGTGATGCATAGTCTATAAATGTATGTAAAGCATTTAATTGAGAACTTAACTGACAAAATGCAGATTAGTCATGTTCAACTCTTGATAAGGTCATTTATAAGGTCCAGTTCAATAAATTAGATATCATTGCTTTGAGTACAAGACTCCTGGCCAGAACTTATGAGAAGACGTCAGCCACAGTGCAAACCACTCCCTTCACATTCTCATGGGGATAAGGAGACAGGGAAGACAAAGTGTAGCTTGCAACGTTTTTCCTTGTTCCTAGATATGTTGCCTAATTAGACCTGTGAGATTCAGCGCTGTTATAGAATTAAAGTTAAAGAGACATCTTAGGACCAGAACCTAGACATTTGTTCTGGACATCAACTGCGACTACTGCTTGACCATCACGTCCCGTTGTTGTAGATCGGAGTGCTTCAGTCAGGATGTGACACAAACGTTAAAATCAAGCATTTTATTAGCGGCCCCATTAAAAGGGAATAGCTTCAATTAGTTCCGTGTTGTCCGTCTGTCCTTTCATCGTCCCTTTTTTTAGGGAAATGTTTTATTTGTTAAGGATTTGAATGATAGATTGGCCTTTTACCAAACAAAGCAATTAGATCGATTAGGTAATTAATCAATAATACCTGTTAGGTTCACTTTAAATTCACATTCATCTTAATCTATCCCTTAGTCTGTTGGACCGTTGGGGCACCACTCAAGATCTCCATTTCTCTCTGTCGTTTGCCTTTGATAGAATTTCATTCACTGACAGGTCTGTCCATTCTTTCAAATTGTCTTCCCATCGCTTTCTCTGTCTTCCTTTTCACCTTTTTCCTGGTACTGTTCCCTGAAGGAAGGTCTTTGCCAGCCCTGAGGACCTTGTGATGTGACTATAGAGTTTGAGGTTACGTTTTTTGACAGCGGTTAGCAGGTCATCATGTGGTCCAATTGCTGTATTAATCTTGTTTCTAATCTCTTCATTCGTGATGCGTTCTTTGTAAGTGACACCTTGGATTGAACTATAACTTCATAGCATTTAAGTTCATTGAATACATATGAATGTTAACAAAGTAATAAAACTAACATTAATAAATCTCGGTATCCTGTGGTACCAAGTCCTTGGTCGAACACTACAACAGTATCGGCAACCATTTCAACATGAGCACGTCTCTTCTTTTTGTATCGACGGAGATAGGGTTGTAGTGGTTGATAGGGTTGTAGTTCATTGTTTCTGACGGAGATAGGGTTGTAGTGGTTGATAGGGTTGTAGTTCATTGTTTCTGACGGAGATAGGGTTGTAGTGGTTGATAGGGTTGTAGTTCATTGTTTCTGACGGAGATAGGGTTGTAGTGGTTGATAGGGTTGTAGTTCATTGTTTCTGACGGAGATAGGGTTGTAGTGGTTGATAGTTTATAGTTCATTGTTTCTGACGGAGATAGGGTTGTAGTGGTTGATAGTTTATAGTTTATTGTTTCTGACGGAGATAGGGTAGTAGTGGTTGATAGTTTATAGTTCATTGTTTCTGACGGAGATAGAGTTGTAGTGGTTGATAGTTTATAGTTCATTGTTTCTGACGGAGATAGGGTTGTAGTGGTTGATAGTTTATAGTTTATTGTTTCTGACGGAGATAGGGTAGTAGTGGTTGATAGTTTATAGTTCATTGTTTCTGACGGAGATAGGGTTGTAGTGGTTGATAGTTTATAGTTTATTGTTTCTGACGGAGATAGGGTTGTAGTGGTTGATAGTTTATAGTTCATTGTTTCTGACGGAGATAGGGTTGTAGTGGTTGATAGTTTATAGTTTATTGTTTCTGACGGAGATAGGGTTGTAGTGGTTGATAGTTTATAGTTCATTGTTTCTGACGGAGATAGGGTTGTAGTGGTTGATAGTTTATAGTTTATTGTTTCTGACGGAGATAGGGTTGTAGTGGTTGATAGTTTATAGTTCATTGTTTCTGACGGAGATAGGGTTGTAGTGGTTGATAGTTTATAGTTCATTGTTTCTGACGGAGATAGGGTTGTGTAGTGGTTGATACTTTATAGTTCATTGTTTCTGACGGAGATAGGGTTGTAGTGGTTGATAGTTTATAGTTTATTGTTTCTGACGGAGATAGGGTTGTAGTGGTTGATAGTTTATAGTTCATTGTTTCTGACGGAGATAGGGTTGTAGTGGTTGATAGTTTATAGTTCATTGTTTCTGACGGAGATAGGGTTGTAGTGGTTGATAGGGTTGTAGTGGTTGATAGTTTATAGTTCATTGTTTCTGACGGAGATAGGGTTGTAGTGGTTGATAGTTTATAGTTCATTGTTTCTGACGGAGATAGGGTTGTAGTGGTTGATAGGGTTGTAGTGGTTGATAGTTTATAGTTCATTGTTTCTGACGGAGATAGGGTTGTAGTGGTTGATAGTTTATAGTTCATTGTTTCTGACGGAGATAGGGTTGTAGTGGTTGATAGTTTATAGTTCATTGTTTCTGACGGAGATAGGGTTGTAGTGGTTGATAGTTTATAGTTAATTGTTTCTGACGGAGATAGGGTTGTAGTGGTTGATAGGGTTGTAGTAGTTGATAGGGTAGTAGTGGTTGATAGGGTTGTAGTTCATTGTTTCTGACGGAGATAGGGTTGTAGTGGTTGATAGTTTATAGTTCATTGTTTCTGACGGAGATAGGGTTGTAGTGGTTTATAGGGTTGTAGTTCATTGTTTCTGACGGAGATAGGGTTGTAGTGGTTGATAGTTTATAGTTCATTGTTTCTGACGGAGATAGGGTTGTGTAGTGGTTGATAGTTAATAGTTCATTGTTTCTGACGGAGATAGGGTTGTGTAGTGGTTGATAGTTTATAGTTCATTGTTTCTAACGGAGATAGAGTTGTAGTGGTTGATAGTTTATAGTTCATTGTTTCTGACGGAGATAGGGTTGTAGTGGTTGATAGTTTATAGTTAATTGTTTCTGACGGAGATAGGGTTGTAGTGGTTGATAGGGTTGTAGTAGTTGATAGGGTAGTAGTGGTTGATAGGGTTGTAGTTCATTGTTTCTGACGGAGATAGGGTTGTAGTGGTTGATAGTTTATAGTTCATTGTTTCTGACGGAGATAGGGTTGTGTAGTGGTTGATAGTTTATAGTTCATTGTTTCTGACGGAGATAGGGTTGTAGTGGTTGATAGTTTATAGTTCATTGTTTCTGACGGAGATAGGGTTGTAGTGGTTTATAGGGTTGTAGTTCATTGTTTCTGACGGAGATAGGGTTGTAGTGGTTGATAGTTTATAGTTCATTGTTTCTGACGGAGATAGGGTTGTAGTGGTTGATAGTTTATAGTTCATTGTTTCTGACGGAGATAGGGTTGTAGTGGTTGATAGTTTATAGTTCATTGTTTCTGACGGAGATAGGGTTGTAGTGGTTGATAGTTTATAGTTCATTGTTTCTGACGGAGATAGGGTTGTAGTGGTTGATAGTTTATAGTTCATTGTTTCTGACGGAGATAGGGTTGTAGTGGTTGATAGTTTATAGTTAATTGTTTCTGACGGAGATAGGGTTGTAGTGGTTGATAGGGTTGTAGTAGTTGATAGGGTAGTAGTGGTTGATAGGGTTGTAGTTCATTGTTTCTGACGGAGATAGGGTTGTAGTGGTTGATAGTTTATAGTTCATTGTTTCTGACGGAGATAGGGTTGTAGTGGTTTATAGGGTTGTAGTTCATTGTTTCTGACGGAGATAGGGTTGTAGTGGTTGATAGTTTATAGTTCATTGTTTCTGACGGAGATAGGGTTGTGTAGTGGTTGATAGTTAATAGTTCATTGTTTCTGACGGAGATAGGGTTGTGTAGTGGTTGATAGTTTATAGTTCATTGTTTCTAACGGAGATAGAGTTGTAGTGGTTGATAGTTTATAGTTCATTGTTTCTGACGGAGATAGGGTTGTAGTGGTTGATAGTTTATAGTTAATTGTTTCTGACGGAGATAGGGTTGTAGTGGTTGATAGGGTTGTAGTAGTTGATAGGGTAGTAGTGGTTGATAGGGTTGTAGTTCATTGTTTCTGACGGAGATAGGGTTGTAGTGGTTGATAGTTTATAGTTCATTGTTTCTGACGGAGATAGGGTTGTGTAGTGGTTGATAGTTTATAGTTCATTGTTTCTGACGGAGATAGGGTTGTAGTGGTTGATAGTTTATAGTTCATTGTTTCTGACGGAGATAGGGTTGTAGTGGTTTATAGGGTTGTAGTTCATTGTTTCTGACGGAGATAGGGTTGTAGTGGTTGATAGTTTATAGTTCATTGTTTCTGACGGAGATAGGGTTGTAGTGGTTGATAGTTTATAGTTCATTGTTTCTGACCGAGATAGGGTTGTAGTGGTTGATAGTTTATAGTTTATTGTTTCTGACGGAGATAGGGTTGTAGTGGTTGATAGTTTATAGTTCATTGTTTCTGGCGGAGATAGGGTTGTGTAGTGGTTGATAGGGTTGTAGTTCATTGTTTCTACGGAGATAGGGTTGTAGTGGTTGATAGTTTATAGTTCATTGTTTCTGACGGAGATAGGGTTGTAGTGGTTGATAGTTTATAGTTCATTGTTTCTGACGGAGATAGGGTTGTAGTGGTTGATAGTTTATAGTTCATTGTTTCTGACGGAGATAGGGTTTTAGTGGTTGATAGGGTTGTAGTTCATTGTTTCTGACGGAGATAGGGTTGTAGTGGCTGATAGTTTATAGTTCATTGTTTCTGAAGGAGATAGGGTTGTAGTGGTTGATAGGGTTGTAGTTCATTGTTTCTGACGTAGATAGGGTTGTAGTGGTTGATAGGGTTGTAGTGGTTGATAGTTTGTAGTTCATTGTTTCTGATATTCTTTATGAAAATATTGAAACCTGCCTTTTTACCTGCCTGAGCGACCACTTCGGGGCTTATTTTGAGTTTGTGCTTCCACACAAACTGTATTTGTAACCTTGTTATTTTTATTACTTCACTGTGCGGGATTATAATCCTGATTTGGCATCCTTAGAAAAAGTATTGAGGTACGATTGCATCTTCTTTCAGTTATATAATAATTGTGTTTTTACAATTTTTCAACTCACAGACTAAAGTAAACTTTCCAGATATGTCTAGGATATCAAGTTGCCAATTAAACTACAATCTATTTCTAAACAAAATTGTTTGTAGAAATACAATCAAACAACCCTACTATCAACTTGGCATAACTAAGGGCTGCTGTCTAAGGTGGGGGGGGGGAGTCTTTCGGATTTTGCTATTTATTTTAATGAGAAGAATTATTGTACAGAGTCTATAATTAGAACGTGAAAGTTGATAAATAAAGGTTTTATAGATCCAAACAAAATTGGGATGATGTGAAGTCTCTTCTTGTTCCCGGGCTGTCTAGAAGCAAGACTAATTGGCGACACCTCCAGATGTGTGTACACCTTGACTAATGCTACAGGCTCAAACAATCATCTGCTCAGTAGAGCTTGCTGGCCTGGACATGTCAAAGCTACCTCCTTGGGTACTACATGATAACTCATTTCTTTCAGTTGGAACACGAGCTCTGCGTACGTCTTTGGTGGATTTAAAAGTAATTGGGAAAGGGGCGAGACTTCAAAATGGGAACTCTGCTGTGGGGGGGGGGTAACAAAATAATGAACAAGCAAAATATATAAAAATACTTTTAAAAAACAAACAAGCTCATTAAAAGGAAAGAACAGTTTAATTATTGTCATATTTTTCTCAATACTTCAAGATGTATCTCTTTTTTTTTTTATTTAAAACAACATTAATTATGTAATTAATTAATTAACCAATTGGTTATTTTTGTTTGTTTGATTCCTGTGTTGTTCTTATGGTGCGAAACTTTAGCTTGATCTCAGAATAGAGAGTTGGAGAGATAATGAGCATAAAATTTGTCCCAGACAGACAGAGCGAGTTAATATAAGCTTTGTACAAACAGTGATCTATCCTACTTCACTATCTCATTTCACTATCCAGCTTCACTATCTCACTGAAAGAAACTGATGGAAAGTTCTCACAACACACATTTGAGGTACAGAGGATAGCACTTGTAGAAGACTGGAGCAATTAGACGTACAGAAAATTTAAATAGACTCAATGTGGCAACGGCTTTGTATGCATTAGATGTAGCGAAATATGTAGGTCGCAACTGGGTTTGTGGGACCATTGAAACACTGCACTTATCTTAATCTTTGGATTATAGCCGGCATTATTATGAATAATATTATCCGACTTTATTATCTCAATTCAATATTTTACTTCTTCTCTCATTTTACTATTTAAACTCATTTATACTTGAACTGTCACTTCACTCTCTCACTTGACTATCTCACTTTGTCATTCACTTCACAATGAGACTGCAATATTTTATTTCACTCTCTCATTTGTCTATCTCTCTTCACCACCCACTTCACTATTACTTCAATGTCTTATTTCACTATCACATTAATATCACATTTAAATTTCGCCCTTCGCTTTCTTAATTCAATTTCACACTTCAAGATCTCACTTCACAATCTCATTTGTCTATATCATCTTAAGAACTCACTTCACAATCTCACTTGCCTATATCATTTTAAGATCTCACTTCACAATCTCACTTGCCTATATCATTTTAAGATCTCACTTCACAATCTCACTTGCCTATATCATTTTAAGATCTCACTTCACAATCTCACTTGCCAATATCATATTAAGAACTCACTTCACAATCTCACTTGCCTATATCATTTTAAGATCTCACTTCACAATCTCACTTGCCAATATCATCTTAAGAACTCACTTCACAATCTCACTTGCCTATATCATTTTAAGATCTCACTTCACAATCTCACTTGCCTATATCATTTTAAGATCTCACTTCACAATCTCACTTGCCTATATCATTTTAAGATCTCACTTCACAATCTCACTTGCCAATATCATATTAAGAACTCACTTCACAATCTCACTTGCCTATATCATTTTAAGATCTCACTTCACAATCTCACTTGCCAATATCATCTTAAGAACTCACTTCACAATCTCACTTGCCTATATCATTTTAAGATCTCACTTCACAATATCACTAGCCTATATCAATTTAAGATCTCACTTTACAATATCACTAGCCTATATCAATTTAAGATCTCACTTTACAATATCACTAGCCTATATCAATTTAAGATCTCACTTTACAATATCACTAGCCTATATCAATTTAAGATCTCACTTCACAATATCACTAGCCTATATCATTTTAAGATCTCACTTTACAATATCACTAGCCTATATCAATTTAAGATCTCACTTTACAATATCACTAGCCTATATCAATTTAAGATCTCACTTTACAATATCACTAGCCTATATCAATTTAAGATCTCACTTTACAATCTCACTAGCCTATATCAATTTAAGATCTCACTTTACTATCTCAATTTTTTCTCACCCATCTTTCAGGACTTTTTGTTTTAAATAATGGATTCCAACAAAGCCACTTCTTAACAAAGCAATGATACACATATACAAAATAAACCCAGAAAATTGGCACAAAAAAAAAAGAATCTCACAAATAAAGTTAGGTTACTTAATTATGTAAACACGAGATTTAGTAACAAGTAATCTTTGGCTGTGTTTACACTCTTTAATTTCACGTCTGCTACGTTGAACATATTTCTGCTGGTACTTCTTGGGATCAGTGCGTCCATAAACTTGCGATGAACGGCCATGTTGGAAATGGACCACCAAGTTATTGTTTAAATTGAAAAAAAATAATTTTGAGAACCTCTGGTTTAGACCAAATCAATCTTGTGTTTGATGCCATGTTTACTTTGAGACTCTTACAAATTGTGTTCTAGGCCTACTTGTAATGTTGACTTTTTATGGAGTCACTGGTCAAATGGTCAATAATCAGTTAGCAAAAGATATCGAATGACCATTATTTTAAGTACACTTATTAAGAGGTAAATAAGAAAGTATCTACATTATTGTCAACCTCCTTATATACCTTTCGCCGATATCTAGATCTCAACTTTTTAATGGACGGTTTAAAACAAAAGAAAAGATAACATAAAAGAAATGGCAGATTGGAATCGATGTGGTCAAAGAGAAGTGGCAATAACAAGATGAGGCTTTGATCGAGAAGCCATTTTCAGACTGTTATGGATTGCTGTTATTTTTGTTAAATCTTATATTTGTATAGTGTACCTTTTGCTTTAAAATAAATATCTAGTTCCATGGGCGTAGTCATGATTTTTTTCCAGCGGGGGGTTTTAGGAAAAATCCTTCACCCCCGGCCTATATATATATATATATATATATATATATATATATATATATATATATATATATATATATATATATATATATATATATATATATATATATATATATATATTTATATATATACTAGACATATGTTACCCACTACCAGCGGGTCTTTATTTGCGCATTACTGTCGATATAGTCACTGAGAGTGTTTTGTCAACAATTAAACGAAATAATGTAATAAGTAAAGCGAATGTGTCAATGTAAAAATAGTGTGAATGAAGCTATGAAATCAAAATAACTAATAGGCTAAATCCATTTTTTTTCAAATTAAAACATTTGCTTTTAGGCTTACATATATTTGACTAAAATTTGAGATGAATAGACTTAATTTTGTATGTTCATGTGTTAAAGTATAAAGTAGATCTTGAGGTAGTCATAGATCTAAATCTACACTAATCTAGAGTTAAAAATTGGCTTTTATAGAGTTCATTCTGTGTTGCGCATGCGTGATCTTTTTTCATGAATGAATATAGGCCTATCTCAACACGGTTACTCAACTTTAGCGAACAGCGAACGAATGTATTAAAAATGCTTTAGAAAAACAAATTTGAATGTTGAATTGATTAAAATATCAAATGAATGGACAATAATTAGTATGTTTATGTGTTAAAGCACAAAACTATTTTTGCGAAAAGAAGTTTTATCATCTTAGAGTTCAATAAGAGTTTTAGACCTAGACCTAGGAATAGACTCAGTAGAGAGATGTGTTAATGTGTAACAGTGTAACCAATTGGTATTGTCTAATGAAAGAATGTTCGCCAGGAAATCTGTAGTCACAGATATCAGGAACTAATTTATGTAAAAAATGCTTTTGAAACACAAAATTGAAGGTTAATTTTATTATATTATGAAATCAATGGAACTTCTTTTGTATTTTTATGTGTCAAAGTAAAAAAGTAAAGTTTGTGTGTCTTCAGTAAAGTTTGTGTATCTTCAGTAAAGTCTGTGTGTCGTCAGTAAAGTCTGTGTGTCTTCAGTAAAGTCTGTGTGTCTTCAGTAAAGTTTGTGTGTCTTCAGTAAAGTCTGTATGTGTCATAACGTTGAAAAATGTGAGTCTGTCGTTACTGTCATTTGTGTTTAGGCTCAATAGTCAATAGGCATGTCTCCTAGCGGAGTAGTCGTCTAAACGTCAATCTTTCTGTGTGTCTAACTGTTGATCTGTGTCCAAACGTCGATCTGTGCGTGTCTTGATATCAATATTTGTGTGTCGGAATGTAGTTATGTGAAGCCAAAAGTCGATCTCTGTGTGTGGCCATGGTCAGATCTGTGAGTGGCCGCACTGGACAGTTTGGTGGGATCTCATTAGTCTCCAGGACGCTAACGGAACGGAAATAATTAGCCAGTAATACTAGACGTTTCCCCTGGACAATATTTATCAAACCTCGGCACGAACTCGGGGCTAACATTTGGTATCAACATACAACCAGATCTCGTTGAATATAAACTTTATATCAACATATATAAAGCTGTTGTGAAAAGCTAACTTAATACCAACATACAACTTCTAGGGAAAAAAGAAACTTAAATTTACCCTAAGAAACAGGGCTACATAAACCTGATTAATGCCGAATACGAAGCTGCGTCAACCCCTTCATGAAACTGATACTACAAAAAAAACCAGACGTCCATTTAAAAAAATAGAAATGAGTTTAGACGTGGTCGTTCTAACCAAAGACTTTTCTAGAAATAAATAAATAAGAAAAAATGTAAACGATATTTAGTTTTTAAATTCTAATTATACAGCTTATAGAGCGATTAGTTTGCTCTTTATAACTTATAAATGTTATTTAAAAAAAAAAACATTTTTTGCTTCGCACCATCCCCCCTCCCTCCAAGTAAAAATCCTGGTTAAGGGAATGAAGACATTTATAAAATTCTAATTTCTTCTTCATCCTCGTTCTCATTTTTATGTTGGAGAGTTCAGATGACTAGACCAATACATGAGATGAACTGCAAAGTGGTTTCCGAATCAGAGAGCTCTCCACATAGTTTTCTTTCTATTGGGGTGTTTTTTTTTGTCAGTGTCTTGTACAGGCCTCTTGGTAAAGAGAGCAGTTTAGCATTCTCTGGTGACACTCAAAATGGGCAGTTTCCATTGGTTCCAATTTTGAGCTTCCGGTACATATGTTGTCTCATTCTGTTGTGTCCGGTCCTGAGTCGAAAGATTAGACGTTGATCTTATCGTGATAGCTTATAATAGGCATCATCTTTCTTGTGATTTGGACGAGAGCGTGTCCATTTCTCATTTATTTTATTCACTATTAGTTTCTTCATTTCTTCTGGATAAAGTGCAATGTTCAATTGTGAGTTTGTTCCCGCTCTTGGCGAGTGTGTCAGCCTTCTCATTTCCTTCTAGTTCTATATGTGCTAAATTCTAATGATAGGGTTTCTAGATCCACACTTAGAAGACAGTGCGCAAACTAATCCTAAACGTCTTTTCATTGACCCAACTATTTAACGAATACATGCGGAAATACCCGGGACCATCGAGCGACAATCCAGCGCGCATACCTCATGGGCCAGGCAGCCATTGATTTAGTTAAATACTTGCACTAATAACATTTTGTTATTTTTTGATATTGTCTATCGAGATTAACTTCGCAAAACATTGAACGAATTTTTCAAGAAACGCAGAGCTTACTTCTACATTTTACAAGTACTGTTTTTTTTTTCGATTACTTTTTGTTTTTGAATAAGCTTGATCAGAGATCAGTAAGTATAGACTGCTACGCTCATGGCTACGCCAGTGAAGCCGCCAGATTGTGACTAGACTTGAGCGAAGCACGAAAGATCGAAATCTAAAACAACAAATAAAAAAGCTGAATGTGTAATGATTTCAGAACTTCATGGATAATTGCTTAGTAATGATGAGCAGATCTGGAGAGACGTGTTCTGTGCAGGAGTGTTCAAGGAAAGGATATAAAGAAAAGAAAAAAATATTACAAAGCTTATATCAAGTCTTATATCAAGTCTTATATCAAGTCTTATATCAAGTCTTATATCATGTCTTATATCATGTCTTATATCAAGTCTTATATCAAGTCTTATATCAAGTCTTATATCAAGTCTTATATCAAGTCTTATATCAAGTCTTACATCAAGTCTTATATCAAGTCTTATATCAAGTCTTACATCAAGTCTTACATCAAGTCTTATATCAAGTCTTATATCAAGTCTTATATCAAGTCTGATATCAAGTCTTATATCAAGTCTGTCTGTCTGGTATTTAGTGTGAACATATTTTCCCCACACACACACATTCTAAGATCAAGTTGAAACTTGAGTGTTCCAAACAAAACATGAAGCAATTAAAATTAACCAAATAGTGATTTAATGTAGGTCACAGCTGGGGCTGCGAACCACGGGAAATACTGCATTCCTCATTGATCTTCGAACTCGAAGACAAGCCTTATTATTATTAGTTATTAATTTATCTTATTTTACATCTAAAAAGGGAAATAGCTTACACGTTATTTAAATTTAAATACCTTAGCTTTGTTTTTTAGGACATTTTTGCCAATTTTTTATTTTTAATAATGAAATACATCTTCCAGATGTTTTATTTTTAATTACGTAGATGTAGATTTAATCAGAATCGGGGGGGGGGGGGGGGGGGTTGCAAGTGCACCACCATGTAGAAAGCGTGTTAGATGATCTATTATAAGTGCCTCCTTTAATAGAACACAGGTCTCAGAGCCTTGCTAACTAGTTGCGAGGTAATAGACTTCAGAATTGGAGACTTCGGTTATATTTGAAAAAGACCCATCTTTTTGCTTTAGTTCTAGACTTAATCAGCTCAAAACGAAGCAATGCACTACGCAACAGTTTCATTGCAGAATGTTCACGTCCCTCTTGTGAACACATCCGGGGCTATTCTGTTGCTTGTCTAGATCTATACTTCAATAAACTTTTTGTGTAATTTGATCTTGATGTACACAAAAAAAAGCTAAAAAATTATTCAGCAAAGATTACAAACAGGTCCGATATGTTTGTGTGTGTGCGCGCGCGTGCGTGTGGCGGGAAAATTCATCAGAATGTTTAGACTTTGAGAAGGCGGTACGACAAAATTTTTTAACTTTGAGGAGGGGGCTATGACAGATTGCTTAACCTTTGAAGGGGGGGGGGTGCATGGTTAATGAGATCGCAAAGACGCCCAACAAACATCTGTTATTTGACCCAGCAAACAGCTTTAGTTGACTCTGGACTGAGGGAATATTCAATACATCGTCAGTTTCTTTTTGTTGTAGTACTAGCAAGTAATAATGTCCTTACTAGGACCTAGGGAAAGCTCAGAGCGGAGAGGATGACAGCACTTGTTTTCTCTTGATTCTGAGACCACCATCTTTGACACCCTAGTGTACATAGATTTGTCTTCAGGAAAAAAAAAGAATTGCAATCAAGGTTCCTTAAGTTGACCTACTCTACAAGAAGTCTTATCTCCCCTTTCACTCTCAAAGTGTTCAGGACTAATCGATTTGGACTGGACAATTATCAAACTACAACACAGCTGTTTTTTTTTTAACCTCTGAACTTCACACAATAAGATTCCGATGTTTGCCCTTGACCGTGGGCTAGATGACTGGACTGTTCAAACGGAGCACCTGAGTTTAATTAGAACTTTTGCAAGCTCGGGATTTTTAGAGAACTTTCGGAATCTTCGCTTGTTAGCCAAAACTCAGAACTTAATATCTCGTGTTTGGTCTTTGTTGGGGGAAGAGGAGGGGGGGGGGTTAGAATCTGGTTTAAACTAAGTTAATAACATTATGCACGGGATGGATGCTACGAAATGTCTTGGAAATTCTTACAAATCACTTTAAGAGACTGCAACACACTTTTGGAAGCTCACATCAGGATAGAAGAGTTGATAGGGTCTCGCGAGGAACTCCTGTCTATTGCCAACAAACGTCAGCAGTTGTTTGCTGAAGTTAGAACGGGGCAGCGATCCCCTTCCGTCATTCTCTTGCGTTCATAGGCCAAGGTATTTTTTAAATTTGCTATTGTTATAAAATCCTTATCGTAATGTCTATATCTGATTTATGACGTAGGCATGTTCATTGATAGACGCACATTTATTTATTACCCACTATAGAGAATCTGTTTATTTATTCTGATATTTTAAGACTTTCGACCTTAGCGACAATACTCTTGCTGGGTCATATTTACAATATTTCAAGTCAAAACTTCATTTAACCTCGATCCAGGAACCTGGATAGTTCATCTCAAACACGGCTCTAACGATTTTCCTAGAAATTTAACAGTTGATGTATATCGCTGAGAAAAGAATTACTAGCTCGTTGGTCACACAGGTAAAACTCTAGTTTGACCGATACAATTTTTTCAAAGAAAAAAATGAATAAATCTAAATTTGGCTGGAGACTATATCTGTGTATAGAGTCAACATGGCGTAGTCAGCCGTATTACCGTATTTATGCGATGCTTCAATTTTATTAAAGTTTATAAGCGTTGTTAATTTTTTTTATACATAAATCTAATATACATTACATCTAGATTGTAGATTTAGAAGTAGATCTAGACTAGATCTTAAGAGTTCTATATCAGAATTTTAGGTCTAATGTCAAATCTAGATGTCCGTATAATTAACATACCAATAAATAATTGCAAAAGTATACCGTCCTCGGTGGCCGAGTCAGAAAAAGCGTAAGGTCTAGCAGATGACGGTGTCACGAGTTCGATACTCGAAT
This sequence comes from Biomphalaria glabrata, assembly GCF_947242115.1. NCBI lineage: Eukaryota > Metazoa > Mollusca > Gastropoda > Planorbidae > Biomphalaria > Biomphalaria glabrata. Next base: position 18,809,634 of record NC_074712.1, read on the forward strand.
TGAACAAAAAGATTATTTGTAATTTGTGTTTTAGAAGTTATTTTATTAAATTTGAAGTATGATAATGGAGATATTGTCTTTTTTTTTTTAATATATTTTTTTAAAATGGTTTTGTTTATTGTCGCGAATTTCTGTAAATCCTTGACCTTAGACTAAAGTAGCCATAGAGGAGGATGCAAAAGCAGATCAGACAACTGTAACAAACATAACAAACAATACAAAAATACATTCTTATTTCTTAGCAACAATTTCCCAAGAGGTTCAATAATGTAGTCAGATGGGGTTTAAACCAAATGTTATCGGGCAATTCAACTGTTAGCTCTATTGATGCTCGGAGCTTAGGACAAAACACTATTGGACAATTTGTCTACAGCTTGCTATTAAGACTCAGGCTTAGGACATACACTTTAGGACACTTGGGCATTGAACTATTGTGGACACTTAGGTTTCTCTCATCTCAATCTTGAACGAAAATACATGAAAATAATAAACATAAAAAATACAAAATACTTCTCGAAAGACAATTTGTTCTTCTCAGAAACATGTTATGAACAAGTTATTGTCTTGAAGTTATCTTGTGATCAATAACTTTATTATCCATAATATGTTTTACTTATAGAGAAACAAAAGCCTACCAGACGACATGAAGAGAGCACACATTGTTCGGACAATTGTAATGGCGATTCCGTCAGTACCATAAATATTTAATTGGGAAGACACTCTGTGTCTGTGTGTGTGTATGTGTGTGTGTGTTTCGTTTATTCTAAATTTGGTTGCTTGACTTTTCAAATTATGTGTATAGGACAAAGTAGGTTATCTTTGTACGCTGGGCAAAGTTCTAGAGCCAACAGATTTAAATGCATGGTCAATAGAGTGACTAGTCTGCTTTATAGTTCTTCAGCAGAGAATCAAAATATCAAATTATGCACTTTAATTTGCATCACCTACTGGGCGCCGCCTACATTTTTTTCTAAAACTCATATTCCCATACTCCCATTAATACATATTATATATTTCTTTTTGATTATATTAACAACTATAGCAGTCATTATGTATTTATGCATTATGTTACTAAGTAAACAAAACCAATTGGTATTAAATATTTATGTTTCAATATTTTATATTTTTGAATTTTTGGCACATCAGCTTTTGTTTGATTGATTCATGTTTCGTTAGGTACCAAAAACAATCCAGCAACATGTTGGAACATGGGCTTGACCGTACCATTTTGAAAGACGTTAGACTAACCGAATGAAAAGTACAATCGGAGTTTAAGAAACAATTCAAGTCGTTGTTGAACAAATGGCACAGTTTTGTTTGTCATTAATACGAGACAAGTGATACAATATGTCATTTTAAACTTCATTGAAGCAAAAAAAATAAAAATGAAGGCATCAAGTTCAGATGTCAGGTTGGAAAATGTCAGTGCAACATGTCATTAGTGTGCACAAAACAGAGTGGCACAATGTGGGTCAGAGAGTATACACGCATTTACATGACATTCGGGGATTCGATATTATCAATCTATCTCTAATTAAAAAGGAGGAAGCAGTATCCGGTCAGTTGGATGCCTGGGCATTATTAGCAGACGTGAGAGAGTGTCTGCATGTGTTCCACTGTAACATGTGTATATCTGAAAGAATGTGCGTGTGTGTTTCATTGTGCGAAAGTGTGTATGTGTGTGTACGTGTTAAATAACACTTATATTTAAAACAAGAAAAACTTTCAAAATACTTTTTTAAAAAAGACATACCTCCTTTATGCAGCTTATAGAGCGATTTTTTCTGTTTTTTTTTTCTTAATAAACTAATACGCCCCATTCCCTGCTCTACAGTTACTTTATTTAACTCTTTAATAATGCGGAAATACCAGAAAGAGATAGTCCTTTCAAAACCGATGTTGGATTTAGATATAGGCCTAGTTCTCTTTCCAAATTTTTAAATTATTTCTATTTTAATTTGAAAAATTTTAACGGTCAAACTAGAGTTTTCCCCATGTGGCCAACGAGATAGTAATACTTTTCTAAGCATTAAACATCAAATTTTAAATTTCTAGGAAAATCTTTAGAGCAGTTTTTTAGACCAGCGTCCAGCAGGGACGGACTGGGTTTCAAAATCGGCCCGGGCATTACCAAATAAACCGGCCCACAAATAGCATGTCATATATTTTCGGTGGGGGGGGGGTTAAACCCCCCTTCGCAATTTATATATATATATATATATGTATGTATGTATGTATGTATGTATGTATGTATGTATGTATGTATGTATATATATTAGTGTGTGTATATGTAATTAATCTTCATTACATTCTTACCTTTTATTCTTTTAAACGTTTTTTCTAGTCTAGAACACTCTCTTCCTATAATTAGTGAAAGGCAGTACACACCACCAAGGGACAAGCATTATTTCCGTTATTTTAAGCTTTAAAAACTGCATATTCTGAGGTATCTACAGTGCAAATAGCCTGTTACTCTTCCGCTAAAAAAATCAAAAACTAAATCTTCCATTCACTGCAGTCCAGCGACTGGTAGAAAATGGTAAAATGCTTTACTTTTGTATTGAATACTGAATTAGAGACAGTATTATAAGCGCAAATTCTTAAAAGCGCTGGATAAAACGATATTATTAATAAATATCCATTCGCTTTAAGACACATTAGGAAGTAATATGTAAGCATGTAGTTTAAATATTGGACTGTGATGGTTTGAATTCCCACCCTATGTGTTTTATCATAGGTGTAAGCCTAATTCTATTCAAAATATATAAAGTATGATAACGCATCGAAAACTGGATGTATGCTTTCGTAGGCTTGCATGGTGAATTCCATTTATAGATCTATATGTATGTAGTCTGAAAACTATAAACACTACAATAGCAGCCCTAATGAGTTTCAAACTTTTTGGTTTTACTTATAGATTACAGACGTTTCTTCAAAAAAATAAAATAATTAGGTCCTACGCATTTCACGTGTCAATCTAGTCATGCATGTTGATCTGTGACTTAAAATAATCTAAATCATTGGTTTTCCTGCCTGACAACCCATTCCTTTAAAGTGGTATCACCACAAATACAAAACTAGGGGTCTATTGAGCCGTCATCCTCCTCTACATTGCTCTATGCCTCAGAAACATGAATAGTGTACAGTTAACATGCAAAGAAACTGAATCACTTCCACATGACATGTCTGTGAAAAATACTGAATGTCAAATGGCAAGACAAAATACCAGATACTGAAGTCCTTCAAAGAGCGGGTTCGCAAAGCATCCTAACACCCTGATGCAGTCCCAGCTGCGATCGACTGGACACGTATGCAGAATGGAAGACCACCGCATCCCTAAACGACTCTTGTATGGCCAACTAAGCGAAGGAAAGCGCTCGCAAGGTGGTCAAAGAAAACGCTTCAGGGACACCCTCAAAGCTTCTCTGAACGGGTTCAGCATAGACCCATTCACCTGGGAGACAGTGGCACATGACAGAGCATCATGACGTCGCGCTGTGAAAACCGGCGCACAGGTTGCTGAGGAAAAGAGAACAACGCTGGCCGAAGAAAAACGCCAGAGAAGAAAAGCAAGGCCCATGACACTAGCTTTAGCTGGAATAACCTGCCTAGTGTGCGGCCGAACATTCCGGGCTCACATAGGTCTCACCAGCCACACGAGGAGATATAAAACCCAAGTGCAAAGCCCTTAGCCCCATGGATGACAAAGTGGCCATAATCGAACTACGATGGACGAACTATATAAATTCCTTTAAAAGATAAGAGAAAGCAGAACGGCTAAAGAGGTACTTCTAAATGTGAAAAGCTTTTGCTTCGTTCTAGTACATTCTCAAAAACGAGATTTGTATATGAATATATTATTTAAAATATAAATGATTCTAAATCTCCTTTCATTAAATATCGGATGTGACAGCGCTATATAAATTATTGTAATTATTGTAATAATTTTCATCATCAATGACTTCATACTAAGCATAAGTTTTCCGTTAATCACAACGGTATAAAATTGATTTAGATCTAGATTTATGTTTAAATTAAATAATATTTTTTTTATTGTAAGTCTTAAATTAAGTGTAGTATTTTTAGATCTATGTTATTACAAATAAACAACAAGAAACTTGCTTTTTCTTTTCAAATCGCAGAAAGTAGAACTTGATACCCATATTGAGCTATGAATAAGTTGGGTGGTTTGCAATTTCGCGGCTGTGTGTATGTGTTTTGTTAACGAGCTAATTGTCTCCCCTTTTGCCGCATTATATCAATGTTTTCTAACTTAACCTCTCCCATCCCTCTTTTTCGTTAACTTTCATGGAACCATCAAAAAACGGGTGAGGGAAGGAGCAAAACAAAAATAGGAGTACCATCAAAGGCCCATGCCGACCAGCAAAATGATCAGGCCAAACACAGTCTCGAAGACATCAAAGTAGTGTTGAAGGCCATGCCGCTCATGCATAGCAGAAAGTACGGTCTAACGTTTTACAAATGATAATACGTACAGTGTATAGTGTAATTCTTAAAATTATATTCATGTTGAATTTCAAACAAAATTAATTGTAATAATAATAAAAAAAAACAAAAAACAAGAAAACATGTTCGGGCCTCTGTGTCTTGCTGCTATCACTTTTTTTTTAAAGTTGTCTGCATTGATTTTTTTTCTTTGGTCGCGACCAGACCGGCCCATTTGGTACCGGCCCACCGGGCATTTGCCCGTTTGCCCATATAGCCAGTCCGCCCCTGGCGTCCAGGTTCCACCTTCCACCCTCCATGAAGTTCTGACTTGAATAGAGGTATTGTAAAGACAATTTAAAATTGGGGTCAAAGACTGTTTTCATTATGGGATTACTATGTCAAAATGTAAAGCAGTTTGTAAAGGTCTCGTAGCTAGACTGATAGGATTAGCAGCACCATGTTTAACGTAGCCGTCAATAGAATTGGTAAACAAGAAACCAAGTGAACACATTCTTTATGACTACAAACATCATTGAGAGATCACACTATTTACACAGGGGATCAAGTTCCTAAAGTGTAAGCTGATTAACTCTGGGAGTCATTAATACATTTCCAAGAACAGAATGACTTTGAATACGATCATCTTCAACACAGTGACAATAGCTATGCGAAATGATTATCTTCAACACAGTGACAACAGCTATGCGAAATGATTATCTTCAACACAGTGACAACAGCTATGCGAAATGATTATCTTCAACACAGTGCCAATAGCTATGTGAAATGATTATCTTCAACACAGTGACAATAGCTATGTGAAATGATTATCTTCAACACAGTGACAATAGCTATGTGAAATGATTATCTTCAACACAGTGACAATAGCTATGTGAAATGATTATCTTCAACACAGTGACAACAGCTATGCGAAATGATTATCTTCAACACAGTGCCAATAGCTATGTGAAATGATTATCTTCAACACAGTGACAATAGCTATGCGAAATGATTATCTTCAAGACAGTGGCAATAGCTATGTGAAATGATTATCTTCAACACAGTGACAATAGCTATGTGAAATGATTATCTTCAACACAGTGACAATAGCTATGTGAAACAATAGCTATGTGAAATGATTATCTTCAACACAGTGACAATAGCTATGTGAAATGATTATCTTCAACACAGTGACAATAGCTATGTGAAATGATTATCTTCAACACAGTGACAATAGCTATGTGAAAAGATTCAGTTTAAGAGCAGTTAAAGGGTTAAAGAAATATTTAGGTAATACATTTTTCAATACGTCGGTGTTGAAGCTTTGTTTTCTTTGGGACCTCTCAAATAAGTACAGACACAAAATAGAACAGTGAGATATATAACAAACAAATATTCACATTTGATTAGATTAACACCTGTAGTAAAATCACTAAATGTAGAAACCTTTCAAGACAAAAGACCTAGGAAGACACAAAGATAAAGGCACATTCCTTGTTTCATATGCTAGGACACATTTGTTCAGATGCTCCCTCTTTCCTAGTGCTATTAGTGTATTAGAGCATGGAATGGGTTGCCTTAGTCAGTGACTTTTTTTTTACACAAATTGTATTTTTTCCACTAAAATTCGCCCAACTACAATTTACCCCTTCCAAAAAGAAAAAGTAAGGAAAGAACCTGTCCAAACAGCTCTAACAGTCCAACCTCGAACCGACAGACCTCTTTCATAAAATACCAATGAGTTAAAATATAGGCCTATATATAGAATATAGATGTTGGTTTAACTACACTCAAAAACTGTAATTTCTGCACAAAACTTCAACTTGGCGCTAGATGCAATCGCCCCCCTCCCCACCTCACTACATACCAGTAGGGTGGAGACATCCTTTACAATCATATCATCATCATATAAAATTGGATCTAATATAAATAATTAGTATACATTATTAAAAATATTTTAACAAAAGATTTTCAGTTTTTATTGTCGACCTTGCCACGATCTCTGTCATGTGCCACGTACATTGACTGGCTAGAGTCCTTTAAGCCGAGATATAGTCATAGGTCATATCTCATGACTTATATTATGACCTCTGCTTATATTAGCTTGTAAGTTCCAGACGTTTCTTTACTAATGAAGAATATCACGTCTAGACCAGATCCCCTGAACCCAGGATTCTTGTGACTGCAGCTCAGGGCGAGTACCACACGACCAGTTATTCCTACATTTAGTGCAATCATCTGTATTTAAGAAAACCAACAATTATATTTCTGAACTTATTGGACAATGTTTAGAACGAATGCTAAAATGTTTCGTTCTGTTGGCTTGGAATTATATTAAAAATATCGAATATTTAGGTCAGGGCGAAAATTTTAAAACCATGGCAGCATGACTCCTGGGAACGCGATCTTTCGTAATCATAATAATACAATAAAATTGTGTTGCTATTTGAAGCCAACAATTAGCTGGGTATTTGGATTTCTCCTCGAAACAAAAAAAAATGTTTTGAAGAAGCTCCAACACGACAACGGCAGAAACTCTTTATAGGCTTGGACACAGCATATGGAATGAATGATTAGTGCAATTAGACGATAGGAGCAATGTATTACAGTAAACTACACGGTACAATTAGAGGTACACAAATTGTTATGCAGTCCCATTGAAGTTTCAAAGTCCATGTTTATTAAACATAACTTGTAAAGTTATCTTAGTGAGGTATTAGAACACGTCTTTTACCGAATCAGAGACCACATGGTTTGGTGCTGAGTATATGATCATGACTTTGCGTTGTTTGTGCCCACAGCAACAATCTGCCACATTGTCAACTATGTGTTATTGTTCTATTTAGTTTATATATAAACGTAACAATTGTCTGGGGGGCTAAGTAAACGGCTGTCTAGTTTCAATAGGTAGACAAGACACACTGGTCTAGGTACTGGATTTACCTTGAGTCTATATGGGTGAGTGGATATAATGGGTACCTGACATTGGTCGATCGTTGTGCTGGCCTTATGACACCCTCTGTTAACCCTTGGCTTAAGAGACAGATGATCTTACATCAACTGCCCTATAGATAGCAAGGACTAAAAAGGAAACCTTTTAAATAAAGGACTTCACACTAATCGCTTTAAGATTTCACTTGTGTTCAAGTTTTCTTAGTCATACACACATCCGGAAATTTCTCTTCATCAGCTTCATTAACTTCTCACCTCTACCACCCTTGCGCTGTACTCAGTAGAATTCACAGATTATTGTGAAGCAGTTGTAAAATAATACTTTTGACATTCATATAAAACGCAATATACGTAAAGCTCTTAGTTAAAAAAAAACATAACATACATACACTTCCACTTAAATAAGTTTGTACATTGAAGAAACATCAAAAGTAGAGAACCTCAGACGTTTGGACTAGAGCGTAAGGTGCGCCACTCTGGCTGCTCCTGTAACTTTAGTGATGTCACACGAACAGAAATACATTCAGATACATTCTGTTACGGCACGATTAGAAATGAGTTATTTGTTTCGTAAACAGGGGAAGTTTTGACTTGGAGACAATGATGCGACTAGTAAAAATTAGACTCGTTTTTCGGGGAAGAATAGCGAACTAGAAACAGATGTAAACAAAAAACTTTTGACGTCTTTAGAGAGAGGAGCTTTTTGTTATGGACGTAGAGATTTAGCTTGACGACATTCGACAGTTCCCTTCGTTATTATTTAACGTCTTGTTCGACATTCGCTATCAGCGTCGACTGACTTATACTGTTGGCCTTTCGCCTGTGTGTATTGGATTTCATTATTTGAGTGTTACCTCCCTTTGACTTAATCTACATAATACACAGCGGGGAAGCGCCTAACAGTTCTCAAGTTTACGTCTGATGCATCCAGTGCATTACGTAATTAGAGGCGCCAAGCTTCATTATAACTGCACTAAGTAATGTTAATTAATCTAAAAACATGTCAGCTAGTCAGAGATATAAAGAAAGGAATAGATAATGCATACTAATTAAAATCTCTTTTCTTATAGTTTTTGTTTAAAAATGTTATACTATTGAAATGTGGATGTCCCTATTAAGGGGGAGGCGCTGAGCAACTGCTCTATCTTAAGTCCGGCCCATAATATAAATGTCCACACTTATTTGATAGAGCTCCATAAATCACTCTTTGAAATCAGAACATGGTGTATCTTGCGAAACATACATTTCTGACCAACACCGACTCCCGTATATTTATGGCGTAGCTCATTTCAATGCAATCTACATAAATATTCAACACTTTGGTCGAGACCGAGAAATGAGAACGCCATTCATCACACTAAATGTCGTGTGTTGCTGTGTACATACAATCACGTGACAAGTTTATCTACGTAACCATCAATGGCCTTTTTTTTTTTTTTTTTTAAATAGAATCTATTTTTAGCTCTAGAAAGCTGTAATTGAATAGAAACCCACAAACTGCTTCTAGATCTCGTGGTAATCGAAGCACCAAAGGGAAGCATGTGCAGAGAGTGTTTGCACAGGGGCGATGCCGTCAATGGAGAAGCACCTTGGGCCCCTCAATGCATAATAGCTAATTTCAAGAGCAAGTTGCCCATAGGCACTAACGCTTTCAACAAGCGAAATCAAAGATTAGATCAATAGGTTTGTAAACATTTATAGACATGTTTTATGGAGTGATTAGATCAATTGGTTTCTAAACACACTTAAATGATTTTGACAAATATCTGAATATCTATTCAAAGAGTTCGTTTTTAGCGTTCTAATCGTAGCACCTTCCTGACAAATGTATATTATAGAAACCTAGATCTCGTAACAAGGACACACAGAACCACCAGTAAGCAAACGTTTGTGGGAGGGAGCCAAAAACCTAAAGAAAAAAAATTGTATAAAAATACAGACATTAAGCATTAGATATATATATATATATATATATATATATATATATACATGGGCGTAGCCGGGGGGGGGGTTTGGGGTTCAACCCCCCCCCCCCCCCGAAATGAAATCCCCCCGCAGGGGGGGATCGGAATTTAGTGACTGATTTTTAGCTTTGATTTTGTTTATTTTAGGTGAGATTTTAAGACTAAACTGTAACTTGCCCTAGCACAGCAAAGGAGGTTTTGAGTTTAAAACCCCGTACCAGGGGTTTTTGAGTTTAAAACCCCCCTACCAGGGGTTTTCGCAGTTTAATTCCCTCTCTTCTATAACACAAAACAAAAATAAATTCAAACGACAATCCCCCATATTTCACGAGCACAGTTAAGGAAGATTTTGATATTTAAACCCCCTCCAAAATTTCAATATAAAAAAAAAAGAAAATTACACATTAAAAATTCTATGAGCGTAGCCAAAGGGTTTTGAGTTAACCCCCAAAGCCTCTTCAGTAGGGTTTGAAGCTTAAAATTACGTCTTCAATACCCGGTATAAAAAAAACGCAAATTAAGCACTCAAAATGTTATGAGCGTAGCTAAATGGATTTTAAGGTAAAAAATACCTCTTTAATATTAAAAACAAACCAAATAATACACTCGAACTTCTATGAGTGTAGTCAAAGGGGTTTTGAGTTTAAACTCCCCTCCAGTGGAGTTTGAAGCTTTAAAATATCTCTTCAATATAAAAAAAAGCAAATTAAACACTCTAAAATCTATGAGCATAGCCAAAAGGGTTTTGAGTTTAAATTCCCCGCTAGCAGGGTTTGAAGCTAAAAAATACATCTTCAATGTAAAAAAAAAACTACAAAATACGCACTCAAAATGCTATGAGCGTTGCCATAAGGGGTTTTGAGTTTAAAACTCCTTCAGAGTGTTTTGATGCTAAAAAATACCTCTTTAATATAAAAAAAGCAAATTACACACTAAAATTATTTCAGCGTAGCCAATCCAATTGGGGGTTTTGAGTTTAAACCCCTCTCCTACAGATTTTTTTTTAAAGTTTAAAACCCCTCCAGATGGTTTTGAGTTTAAGATCCCCCTACAGAGCATTTTGAGGTGGGAAACCTCTATCTTCAATATTATTCTAAAGCAAACTACATTTACTAAATTCTATGACCGTAGCTAAATGGGGTTTTGAATTTAAAAAAAAACAACATCTCCAGAGATTTTTTTAGTTTAAAACCCCCCAACAGATGATTTTGACGATAAAACTTCCTTTTTCAATATAAAATCTAAAGCAAACTACAGTCACCTAATTCCAAGAGCGTATTCAAGAGAAGGTACACATTTCTACCAGTGGCAAGGCTCCATTAATAGAGTGCAGTGAATAGTCATGTGCCGAAAATGAAAAACACTAAATGTGGCTCAACAAAGATGGCTAAGACAGATTTTAGGAGTCAGTTAAGGAGATTGGGTCTAAATCAAGGAAATCCTATGCCGAACTGGGAGTCGACCCCATAGTAAGATTGTGACAGAGCGTCGCATGAGGTTTGCAGGACATGTTTTCCGACAAAATGAATTACGCATAATAAGAGTTGCGATGACATCTTGGTACAACTTGGCGCCACACATTCATGGAGATCCTCAGAGCAGGTGGGAAGAGGCTTCAGACATTACCAGTAACAGATTTTTGTGGAAACTGCTCGACAGCAAATGCGCCGAACTGCGCGGGAGGGTCTAAGTCAGTAAGAATAGCACATTCGATTTTTGAAATAAACGTTTTTAAACGTTTTTAATAGCAGGAAAATTCACAGTAGATACCTCGGAATATGTATTTTGTTGGCTTTCAATACCAGAAATTGTGCTTGGCGGCGGGGCGAACTGCGCTGGGGGAGCTCCTAGCTCCTAGCGCTCCCCCAGACACCCTTTATGACAATGGCTAGGAGTCTACAATTTTTCCACTAACTCCAGGAAGAACCTATTCTAGGGCACAATAAACGTCTTCTGAAAGAATGAAGGGCCAGAATGTAATAAAGATTATGTACACACATACATACATATAAATATTTTTTTCGCCGGGTGGGGGGGGGCGGTGAGGGGGGTAGAAACCCCCCTCAGCCCCCCCCCCCCCGAAAAAAAATCCTTGCTACGCCCATGTATATATATATACATATATATATATGCATTCAGTCTCGGAAGACCATGAATGCACCCAGGTGAGTCACTGGTTTTGGTGCATTAGATTTGATGATATCATAGTTAAACTAATGCTATTGACATATTTAAAGCTGCTAACGGAATTTTTTTTTTCAATATCACTTGAACTCTACTTTATAATTGATCAGGAAAGTTTTAAAAAGTAATCTTCATGAATTCTAGGTGTGTCTTCCAATCAGTCAGTGAAGTTAACCTCATGAAATAGGGCAACTCATTTTAGCCACTAGTTGATTGGCGCATAAAAGATTGTTGTTAGAGCCCTTTAGGTGGCTTAATATTACTTTTACCTGAATCTTAATAGTTCTATAATATTTATGTTCATTTGACAGAGAAGGTCGGTTAAAAAAAATTATAAATTCTTCAAATATTTCACATTCCTAAGACCAATTTATCAATTTTTATTTTTTCGTTCTAATTTTTTATTATCAAACTTGCTTGATGATGCGGCCTGTGCTTAGCTATCTTACTTTTGTACTAGTCGACCGGCGGCGTAGCATACGCCGCTATTTTGCAGGACCGGCCTTAGGCCACTGCAACCTATGCGACCGCAGTTTCCACCGCACTTTTATAGGACCCTCACTTTCATAGGACCAGCGCTAATTCAAGGTGTATACATTATTAAATTAAACCATTTTATAACTTAAAACAGATTTCCCGCGCCCTCCTGTTGATTTCCAGGAGCTCCTGGAAATCTCCCGAAATTGCAAAAGATAAAAATATACGGAACATATAGACAAAAATTGTCATTTTGGGGTGTCATTCAATATGGAAAACGCCAATCCTACGCGCGATAAATAAAAACGGCTATATGCATTAGCCGTAATTGTGTAATCTGGTTAAAAATGCTTCTCGCGCCTCAAACTAAAGAAGAATTACTTGAGGTCAACAATTCTCAAAGATAGATGAAAACATTTGGAAATCCTTGCTATTGAACGTGATCTATGTAGGAAACAGAATTCTTATGATATAGTGTATGACTTTGCTACACGCAAGGCTCGTCAAGTAATTCTGTACGTAGAACAGGAGCGAATAGAATTGACAAGCTTTATCGACTGACTCTGACTGTCTAGTACGATTTTTGTACACATAATTTCTCACACTTATCATTCTTGGGTCAAGAAATTTGAAAATTTTCACAATTATTTATTGTTTCTAACAAAATATGACTCAATAAAAAAAAAGCAACTAAGAATTAATTAATTATTTAGTGGTAATTAATTATTTTATTTTGATATTGATTAAGGGAAATAAATCTTACAGTATTGAGAGATATGGTGGAGGTAGCTGATATGTTGTGTCCAGTGTACAGTATTCATTCTCAAAGATTGTATGTGAGCTTATTTGAGTCTCAACACTCAGCCTTCACTCCTACAGCCGTGTAGAAGTACACACACACACACAGAGACGCACACAGAAGTAGTAAATGCACGTATATTTATACATTTGTCTAATAGTAAGTAGTGCTTCTGTACTGTCCACATTAGCCTCCAGGAGAACACCCATTATGGAGCCTCGACATCTTTGATTGAAGCGCCCGAGGAGTCTTAAAGGAGGACATCGCAACAGAGGAGCCTCCCGTAAGCGCTATAAAGATCAACTCAGGCGCCACTTTGCCCTTACGGCATAGAGGAAAGAATCTGGCAGCAGAAGGATTCTGAAAGAGACAGTTGGAGAGCCCTCACAAAGGCTGCCTAACATTCCTTTGTGACCCAGAGGAAAGCCCTTTGTAGAAGACAGGCGCAGAAGACGGAAAGGAAACTTAACTCTTTCTCTCCTAACTGACGATACCAGCGTTGATTCCACCAGAATGTGGTAAATAATTACGGACAGAAAGAGTTAAATCAACCTCCAGGCGGACAAACTATTTATAGTCTCTCTATGACAACAACAAAATAAGAGCTTCACTTTCAAAAACAAAAACAAAATTATTCGGCATAGTTTCATCTTGACCTAAGTTCTTCATTTTATATCTGGGTTGCTATAAAAATCTCTAACAGGCTATAACTCAAGTCGTTGTGTGACATGCATTTGGCTGCAGGTTCTAGATTTTCAGCCCTTATCAACACGTCTGCCTGATGTTTCAGCTAAATGTTATCAGACCAGTGAAGTTATAAATAAATAGTTAAATAATGAGCCAACAAACCTTTTGTACATTTTTTGTGCTTTAATCGCAAACAAAATTCCTTACATTTCTATAACTTAAATATTTAAGTTTAGTTTTAAACAGTTTTTAAGCTTTCTCATCTTGGTTTTGTGCCCTCCGTCCGTCGGTCTGTGCGTCTCTCCGATAGTCAAGTTTAGTGTTGTTAGTTAGTTTAAATTTACTCACAAAAAACTCATTTCACCATCGCCTCTGTCATGCTCAGAATTAGGTAGAATGAAAATTTCTTAGGACATCAAACGAATTTTATTTTTTAAATTAAATAAATATACAACGTTTGATAAATAAACACATACAAGACATACCAATCTTAAAACATATTTTATGCGTCTTATTCTGTTGTTTCTATTGATACTGCAGCCCCAAATATGACCGCAATATCAAAAGAATTTTTAAAGAATATACTTGAAGAAAACAACAAAGCTTATATTTATTAAAATTGCATAAATTATTTTTTCTCAATTATGTAGTTAATATTTAATAGTTAGAGACTAAAAATAATACATGTGTGCAATTGGAAATATTTTGTATTCATTGTTTTGTTTAATGCACCATTCGTGCTTATAGCATGGTCAGTTTGCTATGGTCCGATTGCTTTTGTGGACCTTTGGGGGACAGGTTTCCATTTTGCCTATTCAAAAGGATTTTTAAAAAAGGCAAACAAGCAGTAGAAAAAAGAATACTTTTTAAAACCAAAAATTATCTAAGGGGCAATAGCCACTAATTACTGCCATTTATTTGAAAATTATTGCTCTTAGCTCCCTTTATGCTATATAAATAAAATTAATATATTACTACTAAATGATAAACTAATTGGTTAATGTTTAGATTAATTTTTATTATTATTTTTACCATGAATAATTATGCAAATTTTAAAATGTCAACTGGATCCGAGAATGGAAAGTGGAAGAAAAAACGTGTCAAAACGTAATAAGGGGGCTAAATCCATATATATATATATATATATCCACATCTCTCATTAAGTAGCATTTATTTCTCTTATTTTAAAATCAAACAAAATGAATAATCACCAACAATAACTAATCGTTTATTTTCTTAAATTAATGAATATCTTATCACTTTCAATGCGTAATTGTGCGAAGTCTTAACTTGATCCGAGAATGGAAAATATTTTACCAGACAGATATAGAGAGTTGATATAGACTTTGTAAATAAATATTGTTGAGTCCGAATCTGAACTATAGGTCTGCACCTTCATTATTGAAGGCCGATACTCTAGTCGCTGAGCAATACAAGCACTTATTAAAATAGAAGGTTTTATGGCTATCATTTGTTAGTTTCCATTTTTTTAAGCCAATGACCTAATTATTTAAACAAAGATTATCTCCCCTTGCTGTCTTTATATAAAACTAAATTAATTAATTACGGCTAATTGATCAACTAGTTAATTGATTTTTGAAATGATTAGTGAGTTGTCATGAACAATGAAAAACGTTAAAAAGTTTCAACTTGATACAAGAATTGGAAGTGGAAGAAATAAAGTGTGCAAGAGTTGTACCAGACAGACAGAGTTGATAGAAGCTTTCTTACAACAAGATTTCAAAGCGGGTTTCGTCCAAATCAACAACAGGATCCCTACCATGACGCAATGCCTGAATACGACAGACCCGCAGGGGCCGACTTCAAGTTTGTGTGTACAATAAATATTCTCTATGTTGCCTTTATCTCTGGTATTTGGTTTCTTTAGAAATCTAAAGAATTGCTTGTCAGTATATCCGATTATCAGGCTATCGCATTCTTGATAGATACAATACCAAATCGATTCCCTTGATAGTGTAGTCAAGGACGATACCGAGTGGGAAAAAAGTTGACCAAAGCTTTCTCATATTTTTTAGAATTTGATCACGACTTTTTACAAAAAATAAGTTTCGAAGCTTCTTTTAGAAATAAAAGTATTACGAGCCACCCTAAACCTCAAGCAGGACGGCAGGGGCAGGAGGCGGTAAGGGTTCAAATTTCTATAAATCAAATAAGAACATAAAACTAAAATGTTATTTAACCTTGGTTAGGCCATTAATAGAATATGCATCCTCTGTTTGGGACCCCTCAACTCAAGAAAACATTAAGAAACTGGAACAGACACAAAATAGAGCAGTGAGATTCATAACAAACGAATATTCACATTGGACTAGAGTAACCCCTTTAGTCAAATCACTAAATCTAGAAAGACTACAGGAGAGAAGACTCAAAAGTAAAGTAGCGACTATACATAAAACACTGAACCATAATCTTCAAATACAAAAAACAAAATCTTATAAAATACTCTGAAAAACACAAAGATAAAGGCACATTCCTCGTCCCATATGCTAGGACAAATTTGTACAAATACTCTTCCCTAGTGCTATTAGAGCATGGAATGGGTTGCCTGGGCCAGCCAGGAAAACCAGTGACTTGGCAGAATTTAAGTAAATGGTTAAAATGCATGGCGCTTAGGACGAAATCATGTTTTTTGAAGTAACGTCTGTATTGTATAAGATAAGATAAGGAACTATCGTGATGACATTTGGGAACCTCATACCACCCGACCAGTGAGACGTACAGCGTAGCTGCAAACCAATTCAATATGTTAACCTTAAGATACAGTGTATAAGTCTTACGTATGTAGAAACAAAAAATACGATACGTTATGATATGATGCTTAACGCCACACTAACCAAATCGAACTTCTCTCGCTCTATGTCAACAGTATTGCGTGAGAAGCGAGAGATCAATCTGAACACAAAAACACATTAAGCCAAATGTTTCTTCACTCACTGAGTTAATGTATCAGTAAGAGAGAAAACAAAACGAAATACGCTTTATATACAAATAGGGCACATTGAAATAGGGCACATTGAAATAGGGCACATTGAAATAGGGCGCATTGAAATAGGGCACCTTGAAATAGAGCACATTGAAATAGGGCGCATTGAAATAGGGCGCATTGAAATAGGACACATAGAAATAGGACACATTGAAATAGGACACATTGAAATAGGACACATTGAAATAGGACACATTGAATTAGGACATATAGAAATAGGACACATTGAAATAGGACACATTGAAATAGGACACATTGAATTAGGACACATTGAAATAGGACACCTTGAATCTACATGAATCTACTCCTACTTCAAACTGTCAGTTTAGCATACTGAGTCAAATGTGGTCTTTAAGTCTTGTCCAGTTCAGGAAATGAGAAAGAAAGAGAAAAACAATACAGAACAATAGCCTAGACTCTAGACCATGGGTGTAGCCGAGGGAGGTAGGGGGTTCAACCCCCTCCCCCCGAAATGAGATCCCTCCTTAGGGGGTGGTAATCTGTAACTGTTTTTTTTTTCGGTTTATTGTAGGTAAGATTTTATTGTAAACCATCACTTGCCCAAGGAGGATTTTTTAGTTGAAACTTCAATACAACAATAAGAAAGCAAACGACAAGTCACCGCATTCCATGAGCGTAGCCAAGGGAAACTTTAAGTTTAAACCCCTCCCAGAGCTTTTGACGTTAAAAATCCCTTTTCAATATAAAACTAAAGCAAACAACACACCAAATTCTATGAGCAAGGCTAAGATGGGTTTTGAGTTTAAACCCCCTCCAGAGGATTTTGAGGTTAAAAACGTAATCTTCAATAGAAAACTAAAACAAGCTACAGTTACAAATTTTATGAGCGGAACCAAAAGGGGGGTTGTCGAATTTATAATCCCATCCCAAGGGATTATATATATGAGTCCCCCCCCCCCTAAAAAAAACTTCCCCAAAAGAAAATCCTGGCTACTCCCATGACCTTGACAAAACACTAAATTGGTTTAACTCAAATTAAAATGATCATAAAACTAATAAAAAAGTGATTTCAATGTGTGAACTGAGAGGCTAGAGCGACAAAAGAGACTTTCACTCCTTCACGTACACACCCATACAATATAACAGTCATACAATCACATAGGCATACAATCACACAGTCATACAATCACACAGGCATACAATCACACAGGCATACAATCACACAGTCATACAATCACATAGGCATACAATCACACAGGCATACAATCACACAGGCATACAATCACACAGGCATACAATCACACAGTCATACAATCACACAGGCATACAATCAGACAGTCATACAATCACAGAGGCATACCATCACACTACTAGCGTAACTATAATGATGTGTAAACATTATATGTAACATATGCTAGCGTGTGACTCAAAAGATTATTGAAAGAAAAATTTAAAGAAAGTGTAATGAAAAATACGCATCTATAAAGACTTGAACCACGGACCTCTGACTCTCTTCAGACCACGTAGCAGCGACACAGGCACTCGAGTTATTTGACCATTCAGACCCCCGGAAATAAAGAAATAGGCACTATTCATAAAAATCACATTTTGATCTATCTATATCTATCTATCTATCTATCTATCTATCTATCTATCTATCTATCTATCTATTTTTTATTTTTTTTGCCTAAGATCATTTCTAAGACAAAATCGCAGTCACGAACAAATTGTTCTCGACGCTACACATACAAAACAAAAATCCAATGTTTATGAGCTACTTTCGCCCAATCAAAAGGCTGCTGGAATTAATTGCTACGCATGAGATGTACTCAATAACGCTCCTTCTGTCGTGTGACACTCAAACAATGGCTTTGTGCGGGCAATATGGTGACAGCTGTTTCAGTTCGACAAATTAAGTGGCTGGATATGTTCCATTCAGCTACTTTCAGAGGCGTAGACTGTTTACTTTTTAAGGGGGAGTAGGCAACGTGTTAAAAAAAAATTAGTTACATTTGTATTTCAAGTAAATGTGAATGAGTTGTATCTAGTTCTAACCCCAACCCAGTGGCGTAACTAGGGTCCTTGTCACCCGTTGCGACCCGCACCCCCCAAGTAACGACACTGTCAAAGAACCTGTTTTTCAAAACGAATCGGGTTAGATTCATATTCGAAAAAAAAAATCGGCTCTACTATAGAGCAGCGTAATCGACGATCTACCAAAGTAACCACTTACGCCCCTGGGTACTGTGCGCTGACAACCATTCTTTCTGCTGATGCATATAAATAGTATTTCATAGCTACTCACCCAGTGGGTCAAAAGTTAACATTCCATATGTTCCACATCATGAATGCATGAATAATGTACGCTGTCCAGGCGATGGCTGACTAATGGACAAGTCTACTGTGTTTAGACCATATTGTGCTCCCTTTGCTTCTGTTCTAAGTATACACAGGCTAGTGTAGGCCATTGAACGTTGTGAGGATATACAAGTGTCATTGTGCGTGTGTGTGTGTAAGATATATATATATACATGTATGATTGCACAAAGAAATAATTTGTATAATAGTTATTTGTTTGTTTGCTTTGCACTAGACAATGTGATGTCCTTTCCAAGACAATAGAAGCCAACATCCAGTTGTATCTGTTCTTTAGGAATGTTATTTGAATCTGTTTTGATTTAGTAAGTGAGTTAGTGAGTGATTTAGTGAGTTAGTGAGTGATTTAGTGAGTTAGTGAGTGATTTAGTGAGTGAGATATTGAGTATGTGAGGGAAAAGACTAAGTGAATACTAGAGTTCACGCTGACCTAAGATGTGTTTATGTTGCTGGTAAGTTGTTTTGTTTTCGATGATTGGATGCTATATTAGTATCTACATGTATAAATACACAAGCACAGCACCTTGGATAGCTATTCCAGGAATTACGTCAACTCCTTGTCAGAAAACATGGATTAGAGAAATTATTCAACCCAAAGACATGACAATCACTTGGGGGGCAGTGGCATTTAAGACTGAAAGCTGGCACTGAAAAGATCTAATCGACAAACACTTGAGTGAGCCAGCGAGAAAGAGAGAGAGAGAGCGAGAGAGAGAGAGAGAAAGCGAGTAAATTGAATGAGAGAAAGTGAGAGAGAGGGAGTGAGGTGTATCTGTGTGACGAGAAAGGGGAAAGAGACAGTGAGAGAGTGAGAAGGAGGAGAAGAGAGCGTCACTGATATTTTTCATCAAAAAAAAAAAAGAAGATGAACGGACAGAGTAAGAGGCGGGAGATCGAGCAGTCGTCTGTTACAGCGTACACCTGCGACTTGTAGCGGTGGCCTGTGTGGAGATCACAGGCAGCTGGAAGTGAGTGCTAGATGATAGAGATCAACTCACTTGGCGACTCTTGCCACAGGCCCACAGGACACATTCCACTCCACCACAGCCAACAGGAGTTATCCTTCTTGTCTTCAGAGTGGAGTTCTCCTTCTTATTGACCAACGGAAGATCCCTCTCTTTATCTAGCCAAAGCGTCTTCAACATTATCATAAGGAAAGTTTGAATATCAAGAATTCGATAATATATATATATATATATATATATATATACATATATAAATATATATATATATGTTTGTGTGTGTATGTATGTATGTATGTATGTATGTGTGTGTGTGTGTGTCTGTGTGTTTCTCTGTGTGTGTGTGTCTGTGTGTACACAATTAACATACTTCTATTCTAAAAGAATTCATTCTCACATCAGGTCACTTTTTTAAAGGGGAAAAGCAACCTTTACCTTTAGTTTTGTGTAAAATATCGGTCTGTCAGTCTGTCACACTCGGATCTCAAAACCTAGAAGAGAAATAAAAAATCTTATTTCACCATGCGTTGTGGTTTGCAAAGTTTAGGTGCAAAGGCAACTTTTTTGTTTTCTGAAAGGAACAGCTTTGTTGTTTTTTTTTACAATTAATTATGCAAGCGGTATAAAACTACACCATTTCTAGAACAATACATAAATGTGAGGGAGATTTGAATATAAGAGGAAACATGTATTATATCCCTCATGAGATATTTAAGGCAGATGATGTAATAATCATCTGTTTCTGGGAGATTATGTTAATAATATATTAACTAAGAAAGATAATATTTGTGTATTTTCAATATCAATTTTTCATTTATATCAGTAAAATGTAAAAGCAATGTTCACTAGAAACAAAAATATTAATTAACTGTTGTTTTTTGGCAAACTTGCTACAAAAATACAATGAAAATATTTATATTTGTTTATAAAGGCTAAGAATGTACATTGCATTTAAATATAACGCTCATTATTGAATAACATCGTCTTTTTATGCAGTGCGTGCAGTAGCGTGACGCACGCGGCCTAGTCGGACTAAATTAGCACCTCGGTAGTTTGAAGTAATCTGACATTTTTTGTTCATATACTATCTCGTCAGTGTAAAAACCGCTAACTTATTTTTGAATTTTGTATGTTTGCCCCGTCACGTTTAGATAAAAAAAAAAAAAGAATAAAAGGCTATTGGAGTTCCCATTTCTTTTTTAATTTTCCTACCAAAAACATCGCAAAAATTTTAGATCTATAGTAGGTTTTTGCCAATAAATGTTTGGTATTGTTCTTATAATTAATTTTCATTTAATTTTCTTACATAAACGTCACAAAAGCTCATGGTAAGCACACACACACAAATGTGTTCCTGATTTTTTAAATAAATAACATACAAACACTACAGGGTATTATGAAATCTCTATACTAGTCTATACTGACTTATATTTCATTTATGTAAAAAAAAAAAGCCTAATGATTGTTTGAAATCACTCTTCTGGTATCATATTGTTCCGAATTTTAAACTTAAAACAAATATTTGTCAAATGACTTATTTTACAAAATAATATCACAATAAGTTTTTCACAATTTAAAAAAAGAGAATGTCATTTACTACAAACGATTGTTGAAGATCGCTATTTTGACTTATTTTACATTTAATTTTCTGGCCAACACATCACAAAATACATTTTATCGATACAAGATTGTTCGGGATTATGTTTATGTTAATGCTAAGTAAAGGTTTGAAATCGCTCCTTTGACCTATATTATGTTCATTTCTTATGAAAATTCTACTAACGGCAAATGACTGAAATCGTTCTTCTAATCTTGATACATCTAGCAGTACACGCTGGCTACGCCCGTTGATTTGTTCCCAGGCTTTATAGTGATAATTATGACCGGAACACCATCTTCTTTTTTTTTTAATTGTAATTAACGGACCACATTTTAACGATCAATCTAACATACTTTTTTAGCGCATGAATTAGTGTATCTGCTGCAGTGACATTTTATGGCCCACTCTCTATTTCCTTTTCTGTCTGTCTGTCTGTCTCCATCTTGTTTTCTTTTAACCTGCCTTGATTTGGAAACACTCGCTCCGTTATGCGCCCCACGACACATACACGCACCCATATGACTTTCCTCGTCTTCTCAATTCAATCTATATTATATTTCAACCGTGACCTCCCCCCCACTCCTCTGGTTAGTTTTACTTTTTTTTTTGCAGCCTTTAATCTTAATGCAATCTAAATGCGAGGAGGCGCGGTGGCTGAGCGGTAAAGCGCTCGGATTCCGAACCGAGGTCCCGGTTTCGAATCCTGGTTTAGACTTGAATTTGTAACTTCGGGATATTAGGACTCCTCTGAGTCTAATGGGTACCTGACAGCTGGGGAAAAGTAAAGGTCCCATCTGCCCTCTAGATCGCAAGGTCTGAAAGGGGAACTTTTAATCTTAATGCGAACAATGTAAGGCAATAGACACCAAATACATTTATTTATAGCATAATTTTCACACCTAGAACAGAAAATGAATTTTCCTAAGGCCGCAATCGACAACCATATCCACGTTCGCGGCTGTCTACATGCATTTTGATATTTTGATACAAAGAAATCTCAATTTGGCTTTATGAAATGTCATCATTTATCTCACTCTTTTTGAATGTTGCGAAATGACAATAGATCTAAATTTATCTTTTTAATTAATGGTATTACTATTATTAGGATTTAGTTGTTTTTTTTTTTGTAATTTGTTTTTTTAACTGTGCTACAAAGAACTATTACCTGCTCTCTCTCTCTTTCTCTCTCTCTCTCTCTCTCTTTCTCTCAATCTCAATCTCAAAAAACAGACTCTAGATCTATCTTATTGATGCTATTTAGACTCTATTGAAAGACATCCAGGTGTTATAAAGCTAAACTCTAGACTTATAGAAACATACGCTCTGTATTTTTAAGAATTGACAAATAAAAATAAACTATTCTGGGATAATGTGTGTTAATTTAATGCATTTAGTATGCAAAGTGTTAGTATATAAATAAATAAGTAAATAAGTCCGCGCTTTTGTTGACACTACTTTTTGGCAATTATTTTGTTGGCCTATTTTGTCGCGCTATTTTGTCTGTTAACTAGTTCGTTAAAAGCCATGTATAAAGCTATATTGAAATTTTAACAAGTAAATGCTATTACTCCTTGTTAAATGTGTGTCTGCTTCTTACACAATGTCATCATCAATCTTCGTTTCACTGTTTTTTTGTTGTTCTGTTTTTTGAAACTATTTTATCTCCTTTTTTTTTAAATGTCCAAAGTTCAAAGTTCATGTAATGATAAATTATTGTTTCGTGTGTTCTTATTTGTATGTTTAGAAAAAAAGAAAGAAATGATTCCTTATCTTCAACAAAAAAAACTCGAAATGACTAACATGATTACAGTCTTAGGACTCCTACATATATATATATATATAGGTTTACATGGTTCGGCCAGAAATGTTTTCTTTTAATGTATTGGTCTATGTACCAATCTGTGTATCTATGTACCAATCTGTGTATCTATGTACCAATCTGTGTATCTATGTACCAATCTGTGTATCTATGTACCAATCTGTGTATCTATGTACCAATCTGTGTATCTATGTACCAATCTGTGTATCTATGTACCAATCTGTGTATCTATCTCTATGTCTGTCTAACTTCCCCCGTGTATAATGTATCCCATATCTAAATCATCTACTGGTTTCTTTGTTGTAGAATCAAGAACGTCGCTTTATTTCTAAAATTCTTTTATTGGTTTCAATTTATATTATGGAGAAAAAAATTAACCCGTGTTAATGTGTTTTGTGTGTGTGTGTATCACTGTAGAATTCATCTCACCACCGTTCATCTTTTATTTAATTTAATTTTAATCTATCTATCTATCTATCTATCTATCTATCTATCTATCTATTTATCTATCTATCTATCTATCTATCTATCTATTTATCTATCTATCTATTTATCTATCTATCTATCTATCTATCTATCTATCTATCTATCTATCTATCTATCTATCTATCTATCTATCTATCTATCTATTTATCTATCTATCTATCTATCTATCTATCTATCTATCTATCTATCTATCTATCTATCTATCTATCTATCTATCTATCTATCTACCTATCTATCTATCTATCTATCTATCTATCTATCTATCTATCTATCTATCTACCTATCTATCTATCTATCTATCTACCTATCTATCTATCTATCTATCTATCTATCTACTTTTATTTAGTTTACGCTCTGGATAAAATTATTCTGTAAACATTATTATTTTTTTTAACATATATATTTTAAAAAAAGGCATGGAGTAAAGAGAAATACATACACAGTTCTAACCACACATAACTAGAAATCATCATTGCTCCAGGATAGTTGAAAACTAGAACTAATCAAAATTTCAACAGGATTTAATTCAAAAGTAGAACAAATCAAAATTTCAACAAGATTTAATTCAAAACTATGACAAATGATTGATCCTAATTGCTCCATGAGTAAAATTACCGAAAACTAGAACAAATGTGAATTTCTCCAGGAGTTGGATTACCAAAAACCAGGAAAAGTTCTGTTAACATGAATGTTTTCAAGATGAAATGCTCCCCCAGCCCTCCATATCGAGGCTTACCGCCAAACTGAATTTCCTCATCTTAAACAATGGCGGTATACGTATTTTAAAAATTGTGCCAGTAATACCAAAAAAAAAATTAGTAAGTAGTTTAAATAAAAATAACATATTCACGGATAGAAGAAAGCTGGCATTTTCCTTTGCTATTAAAAATAAAAATGAACTACCAGTAATCAATTGTCCAATTGGTTACTACATTTTATTGATTCATGTCTAGTCTATGTCAGTGAATAATTGTTCGAAGTTTCAACTTGATCCAAGAAAGGGTGTGGAAGAAATAACGTGTACACACTTTTTACCAGACATACAGAGTGAGTTGATATAAGCTTTGTAAAAACAAGTTCTGTTCCAGTTCATACAGTAAATGGTATGGAAACTAAACCCCAACTCATTATTCTTTCATCGAGTTCCTACATCTTCTGAGAAGCTGCAATACATCTCATTGAATTTGACGCATTTCAAAATGACGTCATTACACCAGGAGCTGGATTTACGTCACTCGCTATTTATCTGCTGATGGGCCACTCTCTAAAGGTGCCGCTTGCTGTCTCACCCTGCACATCGTAAGGGCGCGGCTAGGGTGCCGTCAGATGCCATTAGTTTCTCTTCCTTCTCCGAGATCGTGATCAGAATGAGAGATAAGGAGGGCGTCCAGTCTCAATGTCTTGCCCCTTCGTGTTGGAGGTTTTCCCACTCCCTACACACAACACACAAACACACTGGCATACCTATATACACTGACATATTCTCATACAAACGCTATAAAAACACACACACTTATAGTCACAGATGTCTCGACATTGTTGGGTAGGTCTAGGGACTAGAGGGAAGTTTTGCCATTTGACAGTGACTGAGTTCAACTGTGGCCGCGGGAAGAGAGAGGTCTCCCCCAGGGAGTCACGCTGGATGAGGAGACAGCGCCCCAGACATGTATTTCTGATAGTGAGAGATACGTAGATTATCATTAGTGCTGATTGTATGGCTCTCCAGGGGAGAACAAAAAGGGATAGACAACCAGTGTATGTGTGAGTAGGTATGTGTGTGTGTGTGTGTGTGTGAGTGTGTGAGTGTGTGAGTAGGTATGTGTGTGTGTGTGTGTGTGTGTGTGTGCAGAAAAGAAAATGTATCAGATCTACAGCAGTCAAGATAGATCTAGTTCTAGATTATTCTAGATCGTAGTATGACACTTTGTAAAACAACTATAAACACGCGCGTTGGCAAAATCAGGCGTTGAAATGTTTATCAACCTAAGCTAGATGATAGACGTAAAGATTCATTAGCTTGTAATCTTAAAGTCATTTTATTAAACTTTCTATGAAAAATCTTTGTATACAGTCCCGTGACCTTGAGTTTGGAGGCGGAAGGTGAATTAACATTTGTCTTCATTAACGAAAAAACAAGTTAGTTATTTTCTAGATTTTGGGTTCATATATGTTAGACATTTGCTAGTTAAACGTTTCCCCTTTTAGACCTTGCGATCTATACGGAGGATGACGTAAATATCATCTGTCTCTATGGCCGACGGTTAACGAGGGTGCCATGTGGCCAACACAACAACGAACAACCACCTTTATTTCCCCCATGTAAAGTCAGGTACCCATTAGTGTTAGTTGGGCTCAGAGGCGTCCTTAAAATCCGGAAATTAAAAATCTTAGTCTTCACCGAGATTCGAACCCAGGACCTCTCGGTTCGGAAGCCAAGCGCTTTACCACTCAGCCGCCATGCCCCGATATCTTATCTTATCTTATATAATACAGACGTTACTTCAAAAAAGAAGATGATTACGTCCTACGCGTCATGCATTTAGTCATGCATATTAACCAATGACTTAAATTCTGCCAAGTCACTGGTTTTCCTGGCTAGCTCAGGCAACCCATTCCATGCTCTAATAGCACTAGGGAAGAAGGAGTATTTGTACAAATTTGTCCTAGCATATGGGACGAGGAATGTGCCTTTATCTTTGTGTATTTCAGAGTATTTTATTAAATTTTGTTTTTGTATTTGAAGATTATGGTTCAGTGTTTTATGTATGATTGCTACTTTACTTTTGAGCCTTCTTTCCTGAAGGCTTTCTAAATTTAGTGATTTTACTAAAGGTGTTACTCTAGTCAAATGTGAATATTCGTTTGTTATGAATCGCACTGCTCTATTTTGTGTCTGTTCTAGTTTCTTAATGTTTTCTTGAGTTGAGGGGTCCCAAACAGAGGATGCATATTCTATTATTGGCCTAACCAAGGTTAAATAACATTTTAGTTTTATGTTCTAATTTGATTTATAGAAATTTCTTTTAATAAATCCTAATGCTTTGTTTGATTTTTTTGTAGTTTCGTCAATATGTGGATTCCATGACAGTTTTTCATTTATTATAACACCTAGTTATTTTGCGTTTTTAGTCTGTGTTATTGGTTTGCCATGAATAAGATAAGTGGAATTAATTTGTTTTAGTTTTTTTGTTACTCTTAACAACTGACATTTTTCTGGGTGGAAAGACATGCTCCAATTTGATTCCCATTTCTGTAATTCATCTAATTCTCTTTGTAAAATATCTGTGTCTTGTGTTGTTTTTATTGTTCTATATATTATGCAATCGTCTGCAAATAATCTGACTTTTGTTCCTGAAATAATGCAATTTGGTAAATCATTTATGTAAATTAAAAATAGTAGTGGACCCAAGACTGTTCCTTGAGGTACACCTGAGTTTACTGTTATCGGTGTTGATTTAGAGCCATTTATTATTACAGTTTGTTCTCTCCCTATCAGAAAGTCTTTAATCCACTGATGCAGTGGACCATTAATGCCGAAATATTTTAATTTTTTAAGCAAACTATGGTGGTGAACTTTGTCAAAAGCCTTAGAAAAATCTAGTAAGATAGCATCTATTTGTTCACTATTATCTAAACCTTTTGAAAAATCATCAATTAGTCCTATTAGTTGTGTTTCACATGATCTATATTTCCTAAAGCCATGTTGGTATGGTGTGAGGACATTATGTTTGTCTAAGTGGTTTATAATGTTGCTACATATTATGTGTTCTAGGATTTTACATGTGATGCTGGTAAGTGATACTGGTCTGTAGTTTCCTGGGTCAGATTTTTCTCCTTTTTTAAATAGGGGGGTGACATTAGCTTCTTTCCAGTCCTTTGGTACTCTGCCCTGGTTAAGTGAAGCCAGAAAGAGTATTTTGAACACTGGGGCTAGCTCATTACTTAGTTCTTTGAGTAATCTAGCTGGAATACCATCAGGTCCAGAAGCTTTATTTGGTTTGGTGTTGGCTAATAGTTTTTGAATTCCATTTTCTTGTACTACTATATCTTCTATGTTGTCTACTTGGTTAAAATTCAGTAATATGTCTTTGTCTCCTGGGGCTGAGAATGCTGATGCAAAGTATTTGTTTAGAATGTTTGCTTTAGTTTCATTATCATTATGTATTATATTATGTTCATCTTTTAATGGCGCTACGCCTGTTGTTTCCATTTTCTTAGACTTAATGTATGACCATAGGTTTTTGTTGTTATCTTTAGATATTACATTGTTTATGTATTCACTCTGCAGCTGTCTGCTTACTTTTTGGGTTAAGTGTTTAATTTTTATATACTTTTTGTAAACTCTTTCTGCATTAGTTTCTTTAAATTTTCTATATAGGTTTTCCTTCTGTTTACAAAGCTTCTTTAGTCTATTATTAAACCAGCATTTATATCCTAGGCATATACCTACTAGATGTTTGCTAGATATATGCTAGATATTTAGCTAGATATGTGCTAGATATATATTAGATATATGCTAGATATTTGCTAGATATATGCTAGATATTTGCTAGTTAAATGCTAGACATTTGCTAGATATAATCTAGATATTTGCTAGATATATGCTAGATATTTGCTAAAAATAAGTTAGATATTTGCTAGATATATGCTAGTTTTTGCTAGATATTTGCTAGATATATGCTAGATATTTGCTAGATATATGCTAGATCCGTGCAGGATTTAGGCAAAATTATTTCTTTTTCTTTTTATATATTTTGTTATATGCCAGTTGTACACATTCTCTACAGAAGAGAAGACTCGCCAAAACATTCTCTACAGAAGAGAAGACTCGCCAACAGTGCACGAGCAAGGATTTGTGACTGGATTAAGTCAAATTGGTACGTCAGCTGGAACCATTGTAGCACGAGACGGGAAGTCTGGAAGTATACAACAGGTCCAAACAGAGCAGACGAGTGGTGGCAGCTGGACACAAAAGATTAAGCAAGTCTAGTGCGTTATCGTAGAGGCCATTGTCCGATAGGAGCCAACGTCGCTAAGATCCGTGAAGACGTCGATCCCAGATGCTGACACTTAGAACCTCTGAAACAGTTGACCACGTCTACTAACAGTTTCAGAGGTCCACTTAGTGTTGGAAACGATAGCACTGGTGCATGCTGGGATCTTGCCTTGCATGGAGACAAGGACACCCTGAAGAGCACTTCAGATACTTGAATCCTACAACAAGGGAGGTAATGGAGAATTCGAGCTTGGAGGTTTACAGATGATATATACTAGATGTATATTTAATTTATTAGCAACATGTATGCTAGATATATGCTAAATGTGTGCTAGTTACATGCTATATGACTGAGTATATATGTACTAGATAAATTCTATGTTTTTTGCTAGATGTATGCTAGATACTAGCTAAATAACAACATAGTGTGGTGGACTTTATTCTGATAAAATCCCGAGGTCCAAAGCGCCAGTTTTTACAGGGGTTTGAACTAGAATCCCTTCAGTTAAGACGCCGATTGTTTTACCTATCGGTAGGTTTTCATGTTTTCTAATTGTCACGTTGGATGTAGTTTGACGAGCCGGGAGAATGAAAAGGCCGGGGGGGGGGGGGAGGAGAAATTCACTCTTTTAAGGCGCATGAAATAGAATCTCAACCTAGTCGTCCATTGTTTGTTTACCTTTTGAAAGGATGGTAATATAGGTCAGGCTAAACACATTTCTCTCTATTCCAAATGTGTACTGGTATTTTTCACGATCAACTGAACACTGTCAACATGAACTTCAATGTTACCAACTAAGTCAAAACAAAATACCTGCCAACGGAAGAACTTAGACAATGTGTTTCTGCAAGACTAAAACGTGAAGTATCAGCTTTAAATTAAACTTTGCTCATTAACACTTCCTTTATTCTGAAACCGGACACAACAAAAAGCTTGCTAATTAAAGTTTGTTTCCGCCATTTATACAAATCTCTTTTTATGCTTTGCAATTTCTTTTTGGCCAGTTTCATGCCTCGATACTAATAGTTACCTGAATCTATGATCCCAGTTACTTCCCATTGACCAAGTGCAACATGTTCGTCAATTCCGTGTTGTTGTTTTTTTTTGGTAATTGTGGATTCTAATCTCTAGACTCCAAACAACATCAGATCAAACTAGATCTTGTGTACATTTATTGGCTACTTATTTAATCCTCTCAACTGGTCTACATGAAACATATGCCTTTTGTTACCTTTAGGAAGACAATATATCACAATAGAATTCAAAAGCTATTCGGATAGATATGTTACTTTTTTTTTCAAACTTGCTTTTTTATATATTTACTAAAGTAACTTTAGCGTCATTGTCTCTTTCTCCTTTCTCTCCTTCTATCTCTCTCAAACTCTCTCTCTCTCTCTCTCTCTCTCTTCCTCTCTCTTTCTGTCTCTATCTCTCTCTCACTCACTCTCTTGATTTTGCTTTTTTTTTTCGGTGTCTCAAAATCACTATTTATTTCTTTTTTTCTCTTTCTATATTTTTACTCTCTCTCTCTCTCTCACTCTCTCTCTCTCTCTCTCACTTTCTTCTTGTCTCATTCTGTCTATTCTCCGTACTTTTTATAGACGTATATAATAACACCACACATACAAGCTGTAGCTTCAACAATACATATCAACCAAAAGATTAGACTTTGTATGTAATGATTATCATCCAATGTAGACCACTCACTGATCAGATCTAATACATATCAACCAAAAGATTAGACTTTGTATGTAATGATTATCATCCAATGTAGACCACTCACTGATCAGATCTAATACATATCAACCAAAAGATTAGACTTTGTATGTAATGATTATCATCCAATGTAGACCACTGACTGATCAGATCTAATACATATCAACCAAAAGATTAGACTTTGTATGTAATGATTATCATCCAATGTAGACCACTCACTGATCAGATCTTATACATATAAATCAAAAGATTAGATTTTGTGTGTATAAAAACATTAATATCAAAGCCAACCTGTGACTTGAAATGCAAATCGTAATTTAACAAGCTAAACATATGTCATTAGAGACAACAGCGCCACATCTAATTAACTCTCTACAATTAGAGTCATAGAAGGAGGCAAGGGACGTAATTGATGTCTATACATTATGTATGAGAATAGAAACAAGGGAGGCTAATTAAGTGACATTACAATTTCAAATGTTGTCTTTTGTCAATGTGACAAACGTCAGGTCCTAAATAAAGCGAACTAAAAATTAAAACTAGTACGACCCGTCTTATGGACAAGAGAGTGATTCTTTTTTTACAGTGTACACACATTCAACGCAGTGGCGTAATTAAGGGGGGGTGATGGGGGGGGGAGAATTTTAAAATCCCCCCGGGACCCCACCTGGGGGGGGGGCCCAAATGGGTGTCCAAAATTTATTTGTAAATACATAAATTAATATATTTGATTGACAAATAGTGTCAACGGGTGTCTTTTTTTTTCCAACATTTATGGATTAAATTTATCACAAAGACTAAATCTAGATCTAGGTCTATCAGTACGTTGACTTTGTTGACATTTTAAAAATATTTTTTCCCACAGAGATCAAAGTTTTTTTTTAAAATTAGTTTTACATTTTAAACTTTGTTGCCACGAATAAAACTGCATGCTATACAGCGAATTCCAGGTATCTTGTTACCTTTACTAATAATAGATCTAATTGGCGAGTATTTTATGGCTACACTAATTAACCTTGAAGCAAAATTTACAGAATCGAGTATAACAGATCCAAAAGTTAATCTTAATAATACTAGAATAGTCCATTGTTCGGGTTTGGCGACTATAATTTCAGAATTAAACTTCACGCTCGAGTTATTACCCCTCTATTCATCTTTCCTCAATCCAATGGAAACTCTCAGTTTATTTCCATCTAATCCTTTTGCTTTCGCACAAAACATAAACAAAAAAACAATGACGTAATATCATATAATATTAGCACATCCTTCCTTTTGAAGTTATTATCACATCCTTCCTTTTAAATTTCTTAAGAGTGATATCTACTAGGAACTTTAACAATTCGTCCACTTCTGGTTGTCTTGACTGGCACAACAAGTTCTCTAGACGTTGGTCTATAACTGTCTGTTTCGTTTGTTCCAACAGTTTGCAGTTCATTGTC
The DNA here is from genome assembly GCF_947242115.1 of Biomphalaria glabrata. NCBI lineage: Eukaryota > Metazoa > Mollusca > Gastropoda > Planorbidae > Biomphalaria > Biomphalaria glabrata. The sequence goes on from NC_074712.1 coordinate 18,841,503, forward strand.
TTCATCGGTATCATAGTACCCAGAGATGTCTTCATTGAAACTCTATTCAAAAAGCGTTGATTTCTTCTGTATGTTTTTCCATCGTTGGTCTTTATGATGTAAGATCTGGGTGCTGAATGTTTTTTTTATGACAACTGATTTCTGACATGTTTTATCCTAGGCGAATTCTCCGACAGAATAATCTTTAGGTAGTCTAGATTTTGCATCGTATTTCACTTTGCTTTTCATCTGTCGTTCGTTTAGTAATGTCGGGTTCAGCTACCGATGGTTTCAATAGCTTGGGATCAGTTGGAATGATTCCCTGAGTCTTCTACTCGTCAGCAGTTGTGATGGTGAATACGGCAGTCCGCTTATCGGAGTATTTCTATACTCGAGCATAACGAGATATGGATCTTTCCCACTTTTGTATGCTTTGAATACTTTTGCTTTCGCACAAAACATAAACAACCAACAATGACGTAATATCATATAATATTAGCACAGAATCTTCTTCATGCAGTAGAAAATTAAGAATTTTTTGCCTATCTGGAATTCTAGTCAAAGCTCCAGCGCCCAATTAATACAGTTCAGAAGAAACTACAAAAGTCTGGACTGCATATACGGGAAGCTTCTGAAGAAATTAGTACCCTTTCATGCTTTCTGTAAAATGATGAGAAATTGACAATAACCCAATCCATCGAAAAAGCAAAAGAAGGTAGTGAATACTATGGATTCCCTGTAATCAAAACAACCAGAAGAAAGAAAAGACTTGATGGGAAGTTGAGTTCTAATGTAGGACTGTCAATAGAATTGCAATTCAAACGTGTTGCGACAGAAGTGCTGGACATATTTCATATGAAGGGCAGATTCCAAAAGCTGGAAAGAAAATGGATACCTTTGGGTTTCTTCTTGAACCAAGAAACCTGTTAGATGAAGACACGCTTGTGACAAACTGTGCTACTTTCCCTGTTTGTATGATGAAATAAATGGAAAATCGCTTTTTCAATGATGTCATTGATGCACAAGCACTTTTCATCAACAAACCAGTAATACAACCACCAATAGACATATTGAGGAAACAGGCTTCATATGGTAATTACGTGTGCTCAAACCTTGCAACCTCCTCCGAATACCGCTAACTCAGGCCACTTCCATTACGTCATGTGAGAGATCATTCTCAAAGCTCAAGTTCATTAAAAACTATCTCAGGAGCACAATGACGCAAGAAAGGCTTATCATGGCTTTAATGTCAATGAAGTCACAAATACTAGAAAGTATCGATGTAGATGATGTTATAGATTTATTTGCTGCACAGAATGCACGACGTGAAGCGATATCAATTGAGATTTGTTACTTGTGCATTATTTAACTAATAAACAAAGGTATTATTCATTAAAGGAATCTTAATGATTATTTTTTGTTAAGTTTACTGATATACTGAACCAATTTGATTTTGGGCTTATATATTTTTGCGTACATTGTCGAATGTCAAAATGCAAGGGGCCCCCAACGAGGTCAATCCCCCCGGGCCCCCCAATCCCTAGTTACGCCCCTGCATTCAAGGTACACAATCTATACATGTTAAAGAAACACAAAACACAATGTACATATGTTTAAACATTCAAGGTACACAGTGTACACATGTTCAAGGTACACAATTTACACATTTTCTAACATCCAAGGTACACAATTTACACATTTTCTAACATCCAAGGTACACAATTTACACATTTTCTAACATCCAAGGTACACAATTTACACATTTTCTAACATCTAAGGTACACAATTTACACATTTTCTAACATCCAAGGTACACAATTTACACATTTTCTAACATCCAAGGTACACAATTTACACATTTTCTAACATCCAAGGTACACAATGTACACATTTTCTAACATCCAAGGTACACAGTGTACATATGTTGTAACAGTCAAGGTATTGCGAGATGTTTGTTTTTAACCTTAACATTGAAGAGTTACACGAATCTATTTGTTTATGTTACAATGAAAAACGTCTAAGTACTTCTATAAATTCTAGGGTGGTGAGTCTTATTTAGTACTTTCAAAACTTCTAGGGTGGAGAGTCTTGTTTAGTACTTTCAAAACTTCTAGGGTGGAGAGTCTTGTTTAGTATTTTCAAAACTTCTAGGGTGGTGAGTCTTGTTTAGTACTTTCAAAACTTCTAGGGTGGAGAGTCTTGTTTAGTACTTTCAAAACTTCTAGGGTGGAGAGTCTTGTTTAGTACTTTCAAAACTTCTAGGGTGGAGAGTCTTGTTTAGTACTTTCAAAACTTCTAGGGTGGAGAGTCTTGTTTAGTACTTTCAAAACTTCTAGGGTGGAGAGTCTTGTTTAGTACTTTCAAAACTTCTAGGGTGGAGAGTCTTGTTTAGTACTTTCAAAACTTCTAGGGTGGAGAGTCTTGTTTAGTACTTTCAAAACTTCTAGGGTGGAGAGTCTTGTTTAGTACTTTCAAAACTTCTAGGGTGGAGAGTCTTGTTTAGTACTTTCAAGACTTCTAGGGTGGAGAGTCTTGTTTAGTACTTTCAAAACTTCTAGGGTGGAGAGTCTTGTTTAGTACTTTCAAAACTTCTAGGGTGGAGAGTCTTGTTTAGTACTTTCAAGACTTCTAGGGTGGAGAGTCTTGTTTAGTACTTTCAAAACTTCTAGGGTGGAGAGCCTTGTTTAGTACTTTCAAGACTTCTAGGGTGGAGAGTCTTGTTTAGTACTTTCAAGACTTCTAGGGTGGAGAGTCTTGTTTAGTACTTTCAAAACTTCTAGGGTGGAGAGTCTTGTTTAGTACTTTCAAGACTTCTAGGGTGGAGAGTCTTGTTTAGTACTTTCAAGACTTCTAGGGTGGAGAGTCTTGTATAGTACTTTCAAGACTTCTAGGGTGGAGAGTCTTGTATAGTACTTTCAAGACTTCTAGGGTGGAGAGTCTTGTTTAGTACTTTCAAGACTTCTAGGGTGGAGAGTCTTGTTTAGTACTTTCAAGACTTCTAGGGTGGAGAGTCTTGTTTAGTACTTTCAAGACTTCTAGGGTGGAGAGTCTTGTTTAGTACTTTCAAAACTTCTAGGGTGGAGAGCCTTGTTTAGTACTTTCAAAACTTCTAGGGTGGAGAGCCTTGTTTAGTACTTTCAAGACTTCTAGGGTGGAGAGTCTTGTTTAGTACTTTCAAAACTTCTAGGGTGGAGAGCCTTGTTTAGTACTTTCAAGACTTCTAGGGTGGAGAGCCTTGTTTAGTACTTTCAAGACTTCTAGGGTGGAGAGTCTTGTTTAGTACTTTCAAAACTTCTAGGGTGGAGAGCCTTGTTTAGTACTTTCAAGACTTCTAGGGTGGAGAGTCTTGTTTAGTACTTTCAAAACTTCTAGGGTGGAGAGTCTTGTTTAGTACTTTCAAAACTTCTAGGGTGGAGAGCCTTGTTTAGTACTTTCAAGACTTCTAGGGTGGAGAGTCTTGTTTAGTACTTTCAAGACTTCTAGGGTGGAGAGTCTTGTTTAGTACTTTCAAGACTTCTAGGGTGGAGAGTCTTGTTTAGTACTTTCAAGACTTCTAGGGTGGAGAGCCTTGTTTAGTACTTTCAAGACTTCTAGGGTGGAGAGTCTTGTTTAGTACTTTCAAGACTTCTAGGGTGGAGAGTCTTGTTTAGTACTTTCAAGACTTCTAGGGTGGAGAGTCTTGTTTAGTACTTTCAAGACTTCTAGGGTGGAGAGTCTTGTTTAGTACTTTCAAAACTTCTAGGGTGGAGAGTCTTGTTTAGTACTTTCAAAACTTCTAGGGTGGAGAGTCTTGTTTAGTACTTTCAAAACTTCTAGGGTGGAGAGTCTTGTTTAGTACTTTCAAGACTTCTAGGGTGGAGAGTCTTGTTTAGTACTTTCAAGACTTCTAGGGTGGAGAGTCTTGTTTAGTACTTTCAAGACTTCTAGGGTGGAGAGTCTTGTTTAGTACTTTCAAAACTTCTAGGGTGGAGAGCCTTGTTTAGTACTTTCAAGACTTCTAGGGTGGAGAGTCTTGTTTAGTACTTTCAAAACTTCTAGGGTGGAGAGTCTTGTTTAGTACTTTCAAGACTTCTAGGGTGGAGAGTCTTGTTTAGTACTTTCAAAACTTCTAGGGTGGAGAGTCTTGTTTAGTACTTTCAAAACTTCTAGGGTGGAGAGTCTTGTTTAGTACTTTCAAAACTTCTAGGGTGGAGAGTCTTGTTTAGTACTTTCAAAACTTCTAGGGTGGAGAGTCTTGTATAGATGAAGAACTGATTGTATTTCTTTTTACGACATTCCATATTTTGAACCTCAAGTAGAAATCCTAAAAACTGAACACACACACACACTCTAGATCAACCATTCATATACTCCAAAACTAAAATTGGATACGACATTCATAAATAATCTTAAAAGTTTGAAACTTATGGACAGAACAGACTACATTTCTGGACCCCAAAATTAGCTAGAGTTCAAATTGAAAGTTCAAGAATGTACTACTACAAGAAACGAATTATTTTCTCTCATTAATTTACATAAACTTCCTGTTTACACATCTCTTGGGACCCTGACTAGTGCACAACATGACAAATGAAATAAAGAATATGTTTGTCAGAATCAAACAAAATATTAACAAAGGGTAGGACCTTTTTTATTTCTTTCTTTATTTTTCTCTCCAAGATAGGGACTTTTTGGATGGTTATTCTCTGTTCATCTACCTTTTCAAATTGATCTCCCTTTAATTAACTATAGTCCCTCTTCTGTGCGTCTGTATCGAGGGACTTCCAAACTGCTGGCGAGGTTATTTGTTAGTACGTTGATACGAGGACCTCAGAGAACAGCTCATAGTAGATTATCATAATCGTTTATGAACGAGGACATTCAAGAGAAGGAGTTGTTAAACCAGGGTTTGACGAAGGCCGTTCGAAGACATTCGTGCTGTCTTGCAAATTTTCTGTTGTTTTCTAGTGTTCTAGCGGAGTATCGAGCTAATTGTCTTCACATGTATGCGTCTGAACAGATTGCAATTATTGTTTTAAACCTACAATTGTTATAGCTAAGTGGTCATTAGTAGCCCACTATTAAAATTGTTTTTATTTACTATAGTTTAAAATTGTTCGTTCGACTAAGGCGTTAGCATATGTGTTATAGTAGCTGAGTAACTTTATTTGGGGATCAAAGTGCACTCGATATCTAGCAGACTACATCAGGTACACTTGTCTTCTATACTCGATACATAGGATAAATGGAAAAGTTATGCTTTTGGAGAGATTAAGATTAGGAAAGCTTAACTATTGTCACAGATTACATTATAGAATTGTGTGTACATTTCACATTTGAAAGAAATATAAGCCCTCGACATGAGCCTCGGGATTTACCCCTCAAATTTAGACACTTGACAGCACGTCAGGATTTACCCAAGGGACGTGATTTGGATGTTTGAAATCTATTGGTTGATTTGAAATTAAACAAAGACATTTTTTATAAAGAGTTAGCGCCAGAGAATTGGCGGGAGTAAGAAAGTAACGCCAGTCGATAAAATAATTGGTTAGTAGACAGTCACGTTTCTAAGAGCTCTGTTTGAAAAGCCTTTGTAATATGTTTCATGCTCATTGATTTGTAATTTGTACATAAACTGTACTTACGTTGTATTTAAATAAAGTTCCAGAGTTTTGTTTTATCAAAGAATCGTTAATTGTGATTCTAGATCGTCATTTTTGTTAACTATTGAATTCAAGTAAAATCCCCGGCACCACAACACACATTGTGACATCTCATGTGTTGTGACATTCTGGCACTCTCCGACTAATAAAAGTTCATGGACAACTTTTAACGAAATTTATTCAAGATCTAGGACCAATTTCTAAAACTCTTCAAAGGAACTTCATTCTTATTTAACGGAGGACAGAATTTCTGTGTTTAACAGGTCAGTAGGTTATCGATAATTCTTTTATAAAGATTTTCGTTAGAGTTACGTCTAACTCACGAAATCCATTATTATATGTAATTGGCAAAAGGAATAAGACCAATATACATAATAACTGGCAATATAAAAGACCAGTAAAGCAAATAACTGGCAATATAAAAGACCAGTAAATCAAATAACTGGCATTATAAAGAAGACCAGTAGATAATCATTTGTGCAGCACAAAGTAAACAGAAGACCAGATTTAACCAACTGTTAAACCAGTAAAAAGTACTCGGCTCAATAGATCCATACATCTACACTTCCTACAACGACTCCAGTAGTACTTCTACTGTAAAACAAAGTTCTACTTCATAGCCAGTTACGGCATAACTAACATTGATTTGTTATATTCAAAACGTTACTATATTTCTACATTCCAAGTTGGTATATTTTTCAACATGTCTCCAAAGACAAGAACACAAAGATGGTTAGAATTATTCGACATAGCTAAAGAAAAACAAGTACCAAAACCAGATGAATGGGTTCATCGACAGGAAGAAAAAGAATATCAAGCAAAAGAACATTGTAACATGACTTTAACAACAGACATAATAGGTGAAGCCATAGCTTTAGCAGAAAAACTCAATATTCCTTCACATGAACGAGAAAGATGGTTTGATAATAAATTAGCTGAGATAGACAGAGAAGATGACAAAAGACGGCAAGAAGAATTAAAACGAGAATTATTAAAATTAAAAAATACCGAATTCAAAGCTGAACAAAAGAATGATGCAACATTAACAAGAATATACCAGAAAGCTCAATTAAGAAAGCGTACAGCATATCTCGAAGATGGTTTTCTCAAGACGATTACTTTCCACAAGTACAATGTCATTGAACAAATATATGTACCAAAGAAGTACAGAAAACAAGTTATTAAAGCAAAGCATGAATTTTATGACACCATACATATGAGTGTAACAAGTACTAAGAAGAGAATTGCCAAAGAATATTATTGGCCTAGCTTGACCAAAGATGTCAAGAAATACATTAAAAATTGTTCACATTGTCAACATGATTATTGTGAGAAGAAACAAACTCAAAAGAAAAGCAACATAACTAAAACAAAGAATGAACCAGACTACAAAGTCAGAATTGACAACAATGAATCTATGAATCATGACTCAAGCAAATCTACAGGGACATCACTGCCTACTACATGTCCACCCCTACCTGTTACTACATGTCCATCCCTACCTGCTACTAGTTCTACATGTCCATCCCTACATGACAATACAAGCCCATCCCTACCAAGTACTTTCCCATCCCTAACCACTGATGATGACTTCATACATCAAGACTTGAATAAGACTGCATCAAATACTATGATATGCATTGAACAATTTTGCTACAATCAAGACAAGTCTCAAGAACCAGAAGCAGAAACTAAAGAAACTTATACTCAATCAACTTTGGCTATACCAGACAAAAGAAAAACTATGCAACTTGACTCTAACACTCATACAAGTATTCCTCATTTGAAAGAATGTGAGTCAACTCAAGAAGCCATTACAACCATGAACATTGGAAGTCAAAGAATATTACATGAACACATGAAATCAAGATATTTTGCTCAAGGAGATCAAGTCAAATTACTGTTACCAGATTTCAGTAACAAACTGTTTTACAAATGGCAAGGTCCTTTTCACATCACCAGAAAGATTTCCAACCTGCTTTATGAAATCAATGTCAACAAGGTTACCAGAGTATTTCATGTTCATATGTTTGAACATTACCATGAAACAGATAATGAAGACATCAAAGCAGAAGTTGAACATTTTACAAGCTTAGCAACTATTCCTGAGGAAGAAGAAGAAACATCATCAACACCCATTCCTGAGATAGATGTTTCATTACCAGCATCAAATCAATTTGACATTCCCAAGGTCATCACTCTGAATGACATAGCACTACAAACAGTGAAGAACATTAAAGTGTTTACAGACCATGCAGATTTCTTTACCAGTGTTTCTGAGACATTTCCAGTACGGCAATTTGAAAGAAACTCAGAGAGCAACAACATTGACAACACCAAGTTTCATCCTCCTTCTACTCAAGGAGCAACTTTTCTTCAGAAAGGAACAAATGAACTTCTTCAACATTGCTGTATTGACCGATTGAACTCAGACATGTTCAGTCATTGCTCTATTGAACATTCTAATGCAAAGCATTCTGCTACCATTGTTCTACAGCGTCAAAGTTCATCAACCAGAAAATTGAGTTTTGGTTTCGGACAGTTCTTATTTTCACCAAACTCAAACGCGGTTCAATCAGACATTATCTGTGAGATCAATATGACATGTAGACAACAGCTTCATAAACTGAAAGACCTTTTCTTCAAGTTTAGAAAACGCACATGCACATCCATGTCGGCATTTCAGAAGGGTTCCGAACTTTACATTTCTACTCTACATATGTACTATAGCATATTTAGTGCCACTTGATCCGTTATCAATCATACTCGTCAAGGAAGAACAGTATTCAGTTGTACTTAATCAATTAATTTGTCTACTCATTTTTTTCCACAGGTATTCTATATCAAATGTTTCATTTATTTTTAGCACCAAGCAACCCACTGAGGAAGGTCACTCATTCAAGATACTTTGTTTATTATGTTTCAGCATCTTTGCATATGACATGCATCAGACATTTTAATTTTTAAATCATGAGCATTTTATTTCAGGTATTTTATTTCAGGTCGAATATTATTGCATATATCCAACTATAATAGTACAGATACATGACAGACTATTGGAATTTTTCATTGCTTCACACATGTTGAGATTTATATCACATTGAGTATTATTATTCAGAAGATTGATCACATTGAGTATTATTTTCTCAGAAGATTGTCATGTACTATCACAATTATTTTTTCTATGTCAATCTTTCATATGCAATATATTTTTCCATGTACACATTTTCACATTAGTACTAACCAAATGAGTTATAATGTCATATTTTAATATTATCATGAAGCACCATGAAGAGAAGTAACTCATTCAATCCAAGATTTAATTTATTCAAGTATTATGCTTTGTACAACTTTTGATATTGTTCATGACAATCATTGTCTCATTTTCATAACCACTTGAATAGTGAGACAGGTGTTCAAAGTCATCAATAATTTTATTCACTGCATTTACATTTTTTTTTATTATTGTTGTTATCTCCAAGTTGACTTTATTTTGTCATATGTTACCTCAACCATTTTTCTATAATTTCATGTATGGTATTTTGTGTATATTTAAATAATTTTAATACATATGAGCATTTCTATTATCATATAAATGCTAAATGGAGGGGGGGTAATATGTCACAGATTACATTATAGAATTGTGTGTACATTTCACATTTGAAAGAAATATAAGCCCTCGACATGAGCCTCGGGATTTACCCCTCAAATTTAGACACTTGACAGCACGTCAGGATTTACCCAAGGGACGTGATTTGGTTGTTTGAAATCTATTGGTTGATTTGAAATTAAACAAAGACATTTTTTTTTAAAGAGTTAGCGCCAGAGAATTGGCGGGAGTAAGAAAGTAACGCCAGTCGATAAAATAATTGGTTAGTAGACAGTCACGTTTCTAAGAGCTCTGTTTGAAAATCCTTTGTAATATGTTTCATGCTCATTGATTTGTAATTTGTACATAAACTGTACTTACGTTGTATTTAAATAAAGTTCCAGAGTTTTGTTTTATCAAAGAATCGTTAATTGTGATTCTAGATCGTCATTTTTGTTAACTATTGAATTCAAGTAAAATCCCCGGCATAACAACACATCGTACCATCTGAATGTTGTTACAACTATCATACTTATTAGTATAATTCTCGTCACAAACACATTGACTTGAGCATTCCATCTGCGTCCTGGTTTATGAAACATATTAAGAATATTTAAAAAACCAAGAAGCAATATAGTTTAAAGTTTAATAAAAGTTCTTTTTTTTTAATGAGCATTGTGAGATAGTAGGTAAAAAAAAAACGTAAAATATAATTTACAAAATATTGCTAAAAATGTGGTATTTACTATCTTGAATCATTGTCCCCAGGAAAACTTGTACAGAGCTAGAACTCTTGAAATGACGACAGTGTCCACACTCCATGAAATAGGGAAAGTCTTCAGGAGGATAAGAGATTGCCAAGGACATAATGGAAGACACAAGTAGGAGACACACACAAGGGGACGATGGGAAACACTGTGAAGAGGAGTGAATAGATAAGTTCTGTAGGTCATGTCTTAGTTTACTTTTTTTACCGGCAGACTCAGCTTGTTCCTTGGGTCCATGGGATGCTAAGATCGGTTAACCAAGACGAGACTGGAGAGTAGTTGGATGTTTTACTTGAGAATGTTTTATTAATTGATGGTTTACATTCAACTGAATGAGGGTAATTGTGAAGTTTGGGCCTAATATAATACCTAATGCCTCTTATGCCTAATGCAATGCCTCTTCTTCTTCTGTGTTATCACTAAGAAGTTGGAGGACACAGATAATGCTTCTATATCTAAGCTGAACTGCGTGGTGGATTTCAAATCAGTCAGTTCTTTATACAATGTGTTTGGTTTTCTGGCAAACAGTCTCTTGCTCGTACCTCTGGATAAAGTATGCAACTTTGGAAGACGTGGCAACGAGCTATTCATTTCCACTGCCCACAGGTTGCGACATCACAGGTCAGTGTTCAGGCCTTTTATAACGATGGGTCTTGGTCCAGTTCATTACTTCGTTACCAGTTTTCAAAGGCGCTTTTAACTTAATGTAAACTTAATGTCATTTTTGACTTCACATCAAGTGGCGAAGAGCTACTGGTCAAAACATACCTCACTGTCGTCCACATTAGATCTATGCGTTTTAAAAGTTAGCATGTCATTATAACCTTATTAAACCGTTTTTGCACATGCAGGCACAACACAAACATACACACACACACAAATAAAGTGGGCAAGAGGTATTTAACAAGTGTCCCCTGGGCATCTAACGATTCTGATTGTTTAGTTTACCTTGCAGCCGATAGATCAGATGTTACATGTTATCTGTAATTTAGCACCTTCCTCCTGGGAGATATCAAGAAGGGGTCCCGTGAGATAACCACATTCTATTAAATAGGAATTTTCTTGTAAAATTTTGACTTAGAGATACAAGGCTATATACACACATATAGCTATAAACAGCTATACACTTTCACGCGCAACTGTAAACACACATACAGGTACAGGCTAGAGCACAGTAATAAACAGAAATGCGCAATATAAGCACACACATAAATACTATTTATCTAAAGAGAGGAACTCTACAATTGCAGCCTTTCTCTCAGTGCTCAGATTTTTTTTTTATATCAAACAAAATAAATTAATTATTACAATTAACACAGCTATAAGCACACGCACATTCCCAAGTGTAAAAGCACACACCATCAGCTATAAATGCACACACACATTGCTATAAGCACATCCACACAAAAGGCACGCAAAGCTGTAAACTTACAGCTATAAACACAAACGGTTATAAACACATTCGCACAGCTATAAACACATACACAACTATAAACAAACAAAGCTGTAAACTCGCACATTTATAAAATTCGCACATTTGTAATTGCACAAAGCTTAAAAACACACACCCATCAAGAAACACAAACAGCTCTAAACACACACAGCTATAATTACACGCGCAGCTGTAAATCCATACGCAGCTATAACATACACATTTATAACATTCTCACACAGAGACATAAACACACACAATTATAAAGACTTACACACACCTATAAACACTGACAACTATAAACACACACACAGCTATAGATACACACACACACACACACTGCTACACACTTACAAGCACAAATTGTACACACGCTCACATATACAGTTACAACCGCTCACATATAGATTAAGAATTTTGATCTATATTTGATCATGCGCACTCTAAAATACCCGCCCGATCATGTTCCATCAACCCAGTTTGAGTGTATCTCTAAACACCGGGCTCACCTAGGTCTCACGAGCCACATGAGGAGATTTAAAACCCCAGTGCCAAGCCCTCAGCCACCTGGATGACAAAGTGGTCATCATCGAACAACGATGGACGAACTATATCTCTAAACATCACTGTTTAATCCAATGTGACCAAGAATAGAATTCAATATACAGAATTTACAAATAACCTAGATCTGGGTAGTTACATGAAAACAAACAAAAAAACAGAAATCATCACGGAAATACAAATTGCTGTTGTGTCAATAACTTGAGCTACAGATGTGAATTGAACCACATCAGCAGCTGAGAGACTACATTTCATCAACTGACTGTCGATACACGAGGGCAGCACCCGACACAATAACAGATTTCCTTCCCTCTCTATCTAAATGGTTTGTTTATTTGCTTTGAGACACTCATTATGTCAATAGACAACACTGACAGCGTTGAAGAGTTTCTCACATCTCTAGAAGCAAGTTTTGTGTTGGTGTATCTGTCGTACAAAATGAGGAAATTGTTAACAGACTTTGTACTGTATGCCAGACACATAACCACATTTGTTTTCAACTCTTCTGTTTGATACTTTTAGTTACTTGGTTGTTTTTGAAAGTTTAACTAAGCGTCCTAGGTATTGTATAGTTTATCGGGAGAATATCCAATTGAGCTTATCTTATCTTATATATTACAGACGTTACTTCAAAAAAGAAGATAATTACGTCCTACGCATTTTCATGTGTTAATCTAGTCATGCGTGTTAATCAATGTTAAACTCGGCTGATTCAAGCAACCCTTTCCATTCTCTAAGGCAACTAGGGAAGAAGGAGCACTTGTATAAATTTTTTCTAGCATATGGATTAAGAGGAGGCGCGGCGGCTGGGCGGTAAAACGCTTGGCTTCCGAGCCGGAGTTCCCGGGTTCGAATCCTGGTGAATACTGGGATTTTTAATTTCGGGATATTTGGGCGCCTCGGAATCCAGCCAGCTCTAATGGGTACCTAACATTAGTTGGGGAAAAGTAAAGGCGGTTGGTCGTTGTGCTGGCCACATGACACCCTTGTTAACCGTAGGCCACAAAATCAGATGACCTTTACATCATCTGCTCTATAGACCACAAGGTCTGAAAGGGGAACTTTACTTTTTTTTTTACTTTATTTGCGGTTAAGAGATGGCAATCAATTTTAGAGAGAGAAATTGTTGGTGCTTCGTATCTGTTTATTAAAGTATACGACGAACTTATTTTTTAAAAGGCTCCCCCTTTTTACCCCAACAAAAAAAAAAAAAAGAAAACCCAGATATCAGTGAAAACACCCAGTAGTACGGGATACAGACCTCGTACTTGACAGGATGTATCTTTGTTCTTCTCTCCTGACACCCAATAAACAAGGCTCTTCGTTTAGTAAACTGTCTGCGTATGCTCGCATCCTATTTACTAAACAAGCAGACGACTTCCTGTTTTCTACTTATTACGCGTGCTCCTCTACCCTCCCCCCCCCCCCCTTCCATCGTTTTTGAATAATTAGTTTACAAATAAGCTTTTGTTTTGTTTTCAACAACCCACGTGGGGGAAAAGGGGGGGGGGGCTTAACCAGCAGTAAGGTGACATGAAGTTATTATTCAGTGAAGGATTAAAGTATGTTGTATCATGTGGGTCTGTAAGCCCAACTAGCATCGGTACAAGGCAATTAGCCATTGAATTCGAGTTACTATTGAGTTGAAATGCCTAGCTTGTTTCTCGATCTGTATTGCATTGTTCTGACTACCAAAAACTAGAAGGAAACAAACAGGGAAGTGGAGAGGCCTGCAGAAAGGATACTGATGAGTAGGCCTCTTCCTTGTACTGAAAGGTACTCTAAAACACCCGCCCCATCATGTTCCATCAACACAGTTTGAGTCTATCTCCAAACACCACTGTTTAATCCAATGTGACCAAGAATAGAATTCAGTATACAGTTATCTAGATAAAAGAACTAATATTTAGAGTTTCCTTTTTTTTTTTTTGGGGGGGGGGGGGGGTATCTTGTGATACTTAGATCGAGTTATTAACTAAATTATTTAGCTATCTATCTACTTGATTATTCTCCTTATTTGATTCATCTACTTATTTGATTCATCTACTTATTTGATTCATCTACTTATTTGATACAGCTGTCTTCTTGATTTATCTATCTGATTCTTCTATCGATTTTATTCATCCTCAATTTCGGTTCATATAACGATTTGATTTATCTATGATCTACCTTCCTAGTTGATTCATCTACCTATTTGATTCAGATTCCTATTTGATTCAGCTACCTACTTGATTCATTTACCTTTTCATCAATTCACCTATTGGAGAGAGATTTTCTTTCACATTTTGCATGACTGATTCAAATCAACTTATTTTTTTATAAGCAATACTTTCACGTATTCCTTGTTGAACCGTTGGGGCACAACACACATGATCTGTCGACCTTTATTCTCTGTGTTTTGTCTTAGATAGAATTTCTTTTAGGCCAGTCCATTGTTTTATGTTGTCTTTCTCTTTTAGGCCTGTCTATTATTTTATATTGTCTTTCTCTTTTAGGCCTGTCTATTATTTTATATTGTCTTTCTCTTTTAGGCCCGTCCATTCTTTTTTGTTGTCATTTTATCCAGTGCTGAATTTACCTGCAGGCGCCATAAGCTTTACTTAGTTCAAGAAAATGCAAAGGAATAAATTACCTTACAGACAGACAGAGTGAATTGCTATAAGCTTTGTAAAAAAAAAAATTAAATGAAATCACAAGATGTTAAAGGATATTCATCACATCTCTCACCTCACTCAAATCGCGCTATTCAATAATCACACTTGTTTCCGGCTCCGTTACTCATGGGCAGTACCATTTCTTACACCACCAAAAGTGTTTATTTTCCATATTTTATTTTGAAGTTTACATTAAGGGCGGCAACCGATTTTTTGTTTGTGTTTTTAAAGGTTTACAAACTTTAGTTTCTACACTTTATATAATCTATAGGCCTACACGTTATATAATCTATAGGCCTACACGTTATATAATCTATAGGCCTACACGTTATATAATCTATAGGCCTACACGTTATAAAATCTATAGGCCTACACGTTATATAATCTATAGGCCTACACGTTATATAATCTATAGGCCTACACGTTATATAATCTATAGGCCTACACGTTATATAATCTATAGGCCTACACGTTATATAATCTATAGGCCTACACGTTATATAATCTATAGGCCTACACGTTATATAATCTATAGGCCTACACGTTATATAATCTATAGGCCTACACGTTATATAATCTATAGGCCTACACGTTATATAATCTATAGGCATACACGTTATATAATCTATAGGCCTACACGTTATATAATCTATAGGCCTATAATGCAGAGGCATACATAACATGTTCCACACAGTAAATACATGTTCTATGATTCAATAACAACATGTCCTAATATGTTTCCCAAATCAGACTGACGTGCCATCTCACGAGGCTGCAACATTAGACTATCAGTTCAACAACACATTTTTATATTTCCCACGACTCCTATAGCGTTGCCCACAATGGCGACATCTAGCCTCGTTTTCAAAATGTGATTAATGCCAACATTTATGAAGTTATCGTGCGTCTTACGTGCATAGGGGAGATAGAGCGGCCATTTTTTTTATTGCAAAGGTTGCTACGTGCGGCTGTTCGTAAAAGAAAAATAATTGCGTATGTAAAGTATATATGTATATGTGTCCGGTTTATTGGACCAACGGTTAAATGGAAAAGCCGTTTATTCGGACCAAATCCTTAAGCATCATCTTCTTATCTTATATAATACAGACGTTACTTCAAAAAAGAAGATGATTACGTCCTGCGCGTCATGCATTTAGTCATGCATATTAACCAATGACTTAAATTCTGCCAAGTCATTGATTTTCCTGGCTAGCTCAGGCAACCCATTTCTGCTCTAATAGCGCTAGGGAAGAAAGAGTATTTGTACAAATTTGTCCTAGCATATGGAACGAGGAATGTGCCTTTACCTTTGTGTCTTTCAGAGTATTTTATTAAATTTTGTTTTTGTATTTGAAGATTATTATCATCAAAACAGATCCTAATATATATCTTAATCCTGTTAAAGGGACTAGTCGGTTATTAGAACACAACCGCGTCAGATTCACTTGAGGGGTAAAAAAATGTACTGAAATAGCAAAGATCATTTTAAAATTCTGATTCCATAATATTTCAAATACACATTTGGGTTCGTCACGTTTTGGCACAGCAGGTTCTGCAACGAGCCGTTTGGGCGTGAGAAGTTTTGACAATAATTTATGAAACATAAAAATATTAAAGGCTAACAGAGTATATATATATATATCCCCGGGGTATTGTGGATGGTCGTTGACTTGTAGCACCAAGCTGCTGGCAGACAACTAGACAGGTGTGTATTAGATCTGAACTAGTCAAACTTGAAATAACTTGAGTCATTTCCTTGGTGAACACTAGTATATCTAGAACTTATATAGAACTTTTTTGAACACTAGTATATATAGAACTTTTGTGAACACTATTATATATAGAACTTTTGTGAGCACTAGTATATATAGAACTTTTGTGAACACTAGTATATATAGAACTTTTGTGAACACTAGTATATATAGAACTTTTGTGAACACTAGTATATATAGAACTTTTGTGAACACTAGTATATATAGAACTTTTGTGAACACTAGTATATATAGAACTTTTGTGAACACTAGTATATATAGAACTTTTGTGAACACTAGTATATATAGAACTTTTGTGAACACTAGTATATATAGAACTTTTGTGAACACTAGTATATATAAAACTTTTGTGAACACTAGTATATATAGAACTTTTGTGACCACTAGTATATACAGAACTTTTGTGAACACTAGTATATATAAAACTTTTGTGAACACTAGTATATCTAGAACTTTTGTGAACACTAGTATATATAGAACTTTTGTGAACACTAGTATATCTAGAACTTTTGTGAACACTAGTATATATAGCACTTTTATGAACACTAGTATATCTAGAATTTTTGTGAACACTAGTATATATAGAACTTTTGTAAACACTAGTATATATAGAACTTTTGTGAACACTAGTATTTATAGAACTTTTGTGAACACTAGTATCTATAGAACTTTTGTGAACACTAGTATATATAGAACTTTTGTGACAATACAGACAGAATCAACTGGAGATCAAATGCAATAAATACAGTAGACGTTAGTCATAATATAAAATGGCATTTTGAACAAAATCCAGCTCACTACAAAAACACGTCTTTTCACTCAGGCCATTTGGAGCCGTCTGTCCTACATAAGACAAGTGACGACACTAATGCTTATCTTGCATCATTCATACTACATAACTAATCTCTTCTCGCCGTCACCGTAGAAACACACACACACTCCGTAACACCCCCTCCAACCATTCTTCCCCCGCCCCCACTATTTAGTGAACGCATATATCAAACTATGGATTGGCCGTGTGGTCAACGAGCTAGTATTATTTTTTTTTCAGTGCTATACATCAACTGTTACATTGCTAGGAAAATCGTTAGAGCCGTTTTTGAGATCATCTGCCCGGGTTCCTGGATCCAGGTTTTTGAAGATTCCATGAAACCTGACTTGAATAGAGGTGTTGTAAAAACACACAATTTAGGATCAAGGCGAAATTATTTCTTGTACTTCACAAAACAAGAATTAATTAAACAAGAATTAATTAAACAAGAATTAATTAAACAAGAATTAATTAAACAAGAATTAATTAAACAAGAATTAATTAAACAAGAATTAATTAAACAAGAATTAATTAAACAAGAATTAATTAAACAAGAATTAATTAAACAAGAATTAATTAAACAAGAATTAATTAAACAAGAATTAATTAAACAAGAATTAATTAAACAAGAATTAATTAAACAAGAATTAATTAAACAAGAATTAATTAAACAAGAATTAATTAAACAAGAATTAATTAAACAAGAATTAATTAAACAAGAATTAATTAAGCAAGAATTAATTAAACAAGAATTAATTAAGCAAGAATTAATTAAACAAGAATTAATTAAACAAGAATTAATTAAACAAGAATTAATTAAACAAGAATTAATTAAACAAGAATTAATTAAACAAGAATTAATTAAACAAGAATTAATTAAACAAGAATTAATTAAACAAGAATTAATTAAACAAGAATTAATTAAACAAGAATTAATTAAGCAAGAATTAATTAAACAAGAATTAATTAAGCAAGAATTAATTAAACAAGAATTAATTAAGCAAGAATTAATTAAACAAGAATTAATTAAACAAGAATTAATTAAACAAGAATTAATTAAACAAGAATTAATTAAACAAGAATTAATTAAACAAGAATTAATTAAACAAGAATTAATTAAACAAGAATTAATTAAACAAGAATTAATTAAACAAGAATTAATTAAACAAGAATTACTTAAACAAGAATTAATTAAACAAGAATTAATTAAACAAGAATTAATTAAACAAGAATTAATTAAACAAGAATTAATTAAACAAAAATAAATTAAACAAGAATTAATTAAACAAGAATTAACTAAACAAGAATTAATTAAACAAGAATTAATTAAACAAGAATTAACTAAACAAGAATTAATTAAACAAGAATTAATTAAACAAGAATTAATTAAACAAGAATTAATTAAACAAGAATTAATTAAACAAGAATTAATTAAACAAGAATTAACTAAACAAGAATTAATTAAACAAGAATTAATTAAACAAGAATTAATTAAACAAGAATTAATTAAACAAGAATTAACTAAACAAGAATTAATTAAACAAGAATTAATTAAACAAGAATTAATTAAACAAGAATTAACTAAACAAGAATTAATTAAACAAGAATTAATTAAACAAGAATTAATTAAACAAGAATTAATTAAACAAGAATTAATTAAACAAGAATTAATTAAACAAGAATTAATTAAACAAGAATTAATTAAACAAGAATTAATTAAACAAGAATTAATTAAACAAGAATTAATTAAACAAGAATTAATTAAACAAGAATTAATTAAACAAAAATAAATTAAACAAGAATTAATTAAACAAGAATTAACTAAACAAGAATTAATTAAACAAGAATTAATTAAACAAGAATTAACTAAACAAGAATTAATTAAACAAGAATTAATTAAACAAGAATTAATTAAACAAGAATTAATTAAACAAGAATTAATTAAACAAGAATTAATTAAACAAGAATTAACTAAACAAGAATTAATTAAACAAGAATTAATTAAACAAGAATTAATTAAACAAGAATTAATTAAACAAGAATTAACTAAACAAGAATTAATTAAACAAGAATTAATTAAACAAGAATTAATTAAACAAGAATTAACTAAACAAGAATTAATTAAGCAAGAATTAATTAAACAAGAATTAATTAAACAAGAATTAATTAAACAAGAATTAATTAAACAAGAATTAATTAAACAAGAATTAATTAAACAAGAATTAATTAAACAAGAATTAATTAAACAAGAATTAATTAAACAAGAATTAATTAAGCAAGAATTAATTAAACAAGAATTAATTAAGCAAGAATTAATTAAACAAGAATTAATTAAACAAGAATTAATTAATCAAGAATTAATTAAACAAAAATAATTAATTAATTAAAATAATTAATTATTTTGTTTGGAATGGAAGAAGCAAAAGAAATCCTACTTGACAGATGTGGGTTATAAGTTGAATTAGTCCTATTGATACTTTGTGTAGAAAATTAGTTCATCGCTTAAACAATGTAAACTAACAATAGATAGCTGAGAAATCTTCTATTTTCATAAGCACTTCGCTGGCACAGTGGTTACCGTATCGCCTAGAGGACGTTTGAGCACTCGAGTTAGAATTCAACTCGTACAATTTTATTTTAAACAAGATTACAAAGAGAGTTTGTGTTACACAAACTCAGAGGCGGCCCCCGTCGAAGTCGGATCCCTGTCGGATCTGCATATTCACAAATAATATTCAAGAGGTGATTTAATTTTGATGGTCAAAAGTAATAATGTTTCAAAGATTCATTTGCCGTAAATTTAAATTAAATAAAAAATTGTAGATTAGTTTTAGTATATTAAAACACTGCAATATTGATCAAAACGTTTGGAAATGAAAATCTACACTTTTTTTTTACACTTTAAGTTTAGAAATTGAAATTCTACATCTTAATCTAGTCTATTTTAGTCTAAACTAGATCTAGACTCTAAAATAATTTTAATTAGAATATAAATCCAGATCTAGATATACTGTAATAAAAATCTAGATCTAGTTTAAAAAATCTAGATTAGATCTAAATCAAGATATCATTCCTTTTTTAAACGCGAGTCACATAACGAGGCTTAATAAACATTACTATACCGAGTTCTTTTTTGATTTCATTTGAAGAATTAATTCCATATAACGTCAGAGGGGAAAAAAAAACACTACGTCAGACGGCCTAGCTAGACTAAAAATCACCTTCATCAATACGAGCCATTTATCGAGTGTTCATAGCCATTGGTGCACCGAGTGCGTTCTTTTAGCATTTCTTTTTAAAAAATTAATTCCATATGACGTCAAAGGAAAAAAAAACACTACGTCACACGGCCTAGCTAGACTAAAAATCACCTTCATCAATACGAGCCATTTATCGAGTGTTCATAGACATTGGTGCACCGAGTGCGTTCTTTTAGCATTTCATTTAAAGAATTCATTCCATATGACGTCAAAGAAGAAAAAAACACGTCACACGGTAGAAAGTTAAATGTACTGTAAGAGAGTAGTGAGTTAAAATATTTTTCATAAAAATCCGTAAAAACATTATTTCGTAAATGAGAAGATGATTTGTTTATTAATTAGAAGAGGGAGTTCAAACAATTATTTGGCGTTAGTAGATTTTTAAATAAATTCGGAAATTTCTGGCGACGATTTGTAAGAAACAAAATCCGGAACTTTCTTTATCGATTACAAAACTTCTATGTTATGTTTTAGCAATAAAATTAAATGTCTAAAAAGTAATTTTCAGTAATCAATTCTAGTAAATTACTTTTTTTAAAGCCCTGAACAACCTATTGTCGATATTTTTAAAATTTGTTTAAAGATGAAAATACGGAACAATTTGATATTGATAACCAAATTATAGTGACGCATTGTCAAATAATATAAGTGTAATATTAGTAAATTATGCGATTTCAAACAATCACTAGGCATAATTCATGTTTTATAAAACAATATCCGGAACATTTTTACACTTAATGAAATATAAGTCAGTATAGAGATTTTGATTTAGCATTAATATGCTATTTACATAAAAAACGGAACAACATATTATTGATAATGTGTTTTTGCAATGTTTAAGCATGGAAATTGAATGTAATTTAAATTAGAATAGCAAACAAACATTTGTTGGGGTTGATTAGTTTTGCACAAAAAAATCCGGAACAATCAATTTTTAGATACTTAAAACTATTGAGATGTTACGGGAGGAACATTAAAGGGTAAATCAGATTTTCAATAGCTTTTAGAGTTCTAGTTTTTTTAATGTAATCGTGACGGACAGACCGACCAACAAACAAAACGCACAAAAATAATCTTCTTTTATTCGGATGGGGGCACTAAACAAAAAATAAATAAAATCTGATTTTTTTTAAAAGTTTAAGGAATTGGTTTAGCCCCTGATCATGTTGCGACGTTACGCTACTGCACGAAAATCGCTGCATAAAAAGTCCATTTAAAAAAAAATGTGCGTGATATTTACATACAAAGTGCATTATTAGCCTTTATAAACAAACAGAAATGTTTTATTTTAATTTTAGCAGATAGTTGAGCAGAAAAAACATCTTTAACTATTATTTATATTTGTTGTAAACATTTGCTGTACATTTTTAAAATATATTTGACTTTGTGATACTGAAAATACACAAAAGTCGTCCATCTTTGTTAGCATATTGTAACATTGCCTCCCTTATATTTACGTAATTGTTTTAGAATTGGTGTATTTTTTATGAAAAAATCGCTTGCATAATTAATGTTATAAATTAAACGGTTTGCTTTTAGAAAACCAAAAGTAGCCGTTGCACCTAAACTTTTCAAACCGCATTTAATGATGAAATAATATTTTTCATATCTCTTCTAGTTTTCGAGATCTGAGTGTGACAGACGGACAGACGGACAGACAGACAGACGGACAGACGGACATTTTGCACAAACCTAATAGCGGCTTTTTCCCCTTACGGGGGCCGCTAATAAAATGCATTTAAAAAGCGGCCATGGTAACATTCACGTAGATAACTCTTTCTTTCTCCCTTCTCCCCCCCCCCTCTCTTTCCCCCACTGAGACACACCATTGATATGATCAGAGCACATTGACAAAGATAAAAACATGAAATTGCTCTCAACAAAAAAAAATATTTCCAATCGCACAAATTTAATATTGTTAGACTAAATCTATTACAAATTTAATTACATGATTGATCCAAACTAATTGATACAATTACACTTAATATTAGCTTTTTTTTAAAGTATTTTTTTTTATTTTTATATTTTACACATTTTATATATATATAATTTATATATATATATATATATATACATATATATATATATATATATATATATATATATATATATATATATATATATATATATATATATATATATATATTTTTTTTTTTAAGTTATAGAAAGTTAAAATATTTTCAAATGATGTAGTTTTTTTTTTTTTCTTTTTCTACGTGCTAATAAGATAATTTTAAAAAACAACAACAAAACAACTACACAAAGCAAAAAAAAAAGAAACAAAAAAAAAACACCAAAAAACCCAAAAACCCAAAAAACAAAACACATTGACATCATAGGATCATACTTTTAGATCTATGTCTGCCCCTTCCATAAAATTATGTAAACATATTCTTATGCAACGCTTTGAATGGCTTTCTATTAAGATTAATATCTTCATTACCTTGACATTCTTTGACATTGCATGGTGTCTCTAAGAAAAGTTGCACAAGAAAAAAAAAAGTTATTCCCTAAAAAACACGTGACCCTCCCACTTTATAATTAGATGTACAATCTAGGTCAAGATATGGAGACATTGAAAGAAGATGGATTCTTTTCCTCGTTATGGAATGGCTTTCATTTCAGGCTCTAACACTCCACTTCTAAACTCTCTTCATTCTTTCTTGTCTGCTTTTAATGACCTCTAGACATCTCAGGAATTCTCTCATTCATTACAATTTTCAAGCTCCGATTGAACGATTCACTGAAACACTCCACACTTCTGTCCTTCTGCCTCGATTCTAACTCACAGTTTGTCTTACTGCTCTGCCCCAGAAATGTGTCACACACGTATGTCTGATAAGTCTGCTAGACGCATGTGTCTCACTCCTTTAAGTTCCCCACACTCATTCATTTGCTTCACATACATTCCCCGCACTCCTGCATCACAAGTCAGCTTCACACACATTCCCCACACTCCTGCATCAAAAGTCAGCTTCACCCACATTCCTCACACTCATGCATCACAAGTCAGCTTCACACACATTCCTCACACTCATGCATCACAAGTCAGCTTCACACACATTCCCCACACTCATGCATCACAAGTCAGCTTCACACACATTCCCCACACTCATGCATCACAAGTCAGCTTCACACACATTTCCCACACTCATGCATCACAAGTCAGCTTCACCCACATTCCTCACACTCATGCATCACAAGTCAGCTTCACACACATTCCTCACACTCATGCATCACAAGTCAGCTTCACACACATTCCCCACACTCATGCATCACAAGTCAGCTTCACACACATTCCTCACACTCATGCATCACAAGTCAGCTTCACACACATTCCCCACACTCATGCATCACAAGTCAGCTTCACACACATTCCCCACACTCATGCATCACAAGTCAGCTTCACACACATTCCCCACACTCATGTATCACAAGTCAGCTTCACACACATTCCCCACACTCATGCATCACAAGTCAGCTTCACACACATTCCCCACACTCCTGGCTCAGTCGTCTGTTTCTCTAGCCTCATTCCTTTCCTACAGGCTTAATGACACCGCAGCTTCAGTCGTCAGCTCAAGACATCTACTGACCAAACCACCTGACTTCTGTCCCACACACCTGTCTCAATTGTTGGCTCAACACATCTTCTTACCAAACCACCTGGCTTCTGTCCCACACACCTGTCTCAATTGTTGGCTCCTCACATCGTCTGACCAAACCACCTGACTTTTGTTCCACACACCTGTCTCAATAGTTGGCTCCTTACATTGTGACACCGCACCAACGCCACACTACAGCCTCACATATCCTCTCTAAATACTTGCCTAACTCTTGTGCCCCACATATCCTCCCTAAATACTTGCCTAACTCGTGTGCCCCACATATCCTCCCTAAATACTTGCCTAACTCGTGTGCCCCACATATCCTCCCTAAATTCTTGCCTAACTCGTGTGCCCCACATATCCTCCCTAAATACTTGCCTAACTCGTGTGCCCCACACATCCTCTCTAAATACTTGCCTTACTCGTGTGCCCCACATATCCTCTCTAAATTCTTGCCTAACTCGTGTGCCCCACACATCCTCCCTAAATTCTTGCCTAACTCGTGTGCCCCACATATCCTCTCTAAATACTTGCCTAACTCGTGTGTCCCACATATACTCCCTAAATTCTTGCCTAACTCGTGTGCCCCACTGTGGTGAAATAGTTACTATTTGTTTATGTTTGTGTAACGTCGTGAGAATGTGTTCACAACATTGATTTAGTGTGCTACTGTCCAAGTCTCTTTCGTCAGTTCATGTGTCGTTCTAGTTTAATAAAGCCTTGTTTTAGGTTACTCTTCAGTGTTCCTTTATTTCTTATTACAATTTATTAAACTAGAAATTTTCAATTCTATGGATCTATGTGCCTCACGTATCTTTTTTGGATTTTCGTTCAACACTATTCTCAGTCTGTAAGTAAAAGTAATTATACAAATGGAACGGCTATTTAGGCCAAAAGAGCTAGACATAGAGCCTAGATAGCCATCGGCTGCCGAGAAGTGGCTGCACTGGCTCAGAACATTTGAGAATTTCATCTCCTCAGTCTCTCACTGTGAGATTGACAAAAAGAAATTACTGGAAAACTACGTTTCTTCGAGCGTATTTCAGTACATAAGTGAGTGTACCACGTTCGAAGAATCAATCAAAGTTCTACAAAATGTCTACGTGAAGCCTAAAAGCGAAATTTTTGCACGGCACATGATAACTCTTTGTCGACAAGAGAACGGACAAACCGTTGACTCCTTCCTACTTAAGCTTAAAAGTATGGCCAAAGACTGTGACTTCAAAGCTGTCACCGCTGAAGAACACAGAGATATCTTCGTAAGAGACGCCTTCATTACTGGACTGGCTTCAAACGGTAAGAGGGGCCATTTCTTACTAAATCTACTATTTCAATACTCGTCAATGGAGTACCATTGAAGGCTCTCGTAGATACGGGGAGCAGTGAAAGCTATATATCTTCTTCAATTGCTAAAAGGTACAAATGGAAATTAGAAACGTCCAGAAACAGAATCTACATGGCCTCTACACATCTTTCTCGCACTACTCACGGCCATATTTTCGCAAAAATAAAGTACAAAGATGAACAATACGAAAGTGTTAAGCTCTCACTACTAGATGGACTAGTATCTGATGTAATCTTAGGGCTAGATTTCATCAGCCAGCATGAAAAACTGATGATCCCATTTGAAGGAAAACGAAGCACTCTCCAGGTCTGTACGCTGAAAGCTGCACGAGTTGAAGCCCCTCGCCTCTTCGCTAATCTGGCTCCTAACTGCCATCCCATAGCCACTAAATCTAGAAAATATTCTATGCCTGACTCCAAATTCATTCAAAATGAAATCAAGAGACTTCTATCTGACAAAATTATTGAGCCTTCCACGTCCCCGTGGCGAGCCCAGATAATTGTAACAACTAATGAAAGGCACAAAAAGAGAATGGTTATCGACTATAGCCAAACCATCAATCGATTCACTTACCTCGACGCGTACCCCGTGCCAAAAGTTGATGAACTGGTGCAGGAAATATCTAAATACTCAATGTACAGTACATTTGACCTCAAAAGCGCTTACCACCAGATACCTATCAGGGATGATGAAAAGCAGTACACGGCGTTCGAGGCTGGCGGAAAGCTTTATCAGTTTTGCCGCATTCCTTTTGGAGTGACAAACGGAGTTGCTGCATTTCAAAGGACGATCAACACAATAATTGAGGAGGCAGGGCTACAGGACACGTTCGCTTACGTGGATAACGTTACCATCTGCGGACTTGACCCCAGTAGCCACGACCAGAATCTACAGAGATTTCTCAATGCCGCTAAAAAGTACGGTATCACCTTCAACAATGATAAAAGTGCTATTGCGACTAATAAAGTATGCCTCCTAGGCTACGAAATCTCACAAGGGCAATTAAGACCAGACCCCGAAAGATTTCAAGCATTGAGAAACCTACCTCCACCACAAGACATGAAATCACAAAAGCGGGTGATTGGACTACTGTCCTATTATTCTCAATGGATCCCAAATTTCTCCAACAAGATCCATTTATTGGTAAACAACAAAGCCTTTCCTCCCCCTGAAAAAGTTCAAGAAGCTTTTAAACAGCTAAAACACGAACTTGAAAACGCTGCTGTGTCGACGATAGATTACAATTGACCTCTAACAGTCGAAACAGATGCCTCTGACATCGCGATTGCCGCCACTCTTAATCAAGAAGGCCGTCCTGTCGCCTTCTTTTCAAGAACACTCACGAATAGTGAACGCAGACACTCAGCAGTAGAAAAGGAAGCATACGCTATCGTAGAAGCCCTGAGAAAATGGCAACATTACCTTATCAGTAGACCCTTCACATTGGTTACAGATCAACGCTCAGTGTCTTTTATGTTTGACCAGCAGAACAAGGGCAAGATCAAAAACGAAAAGATACAAAGATGGCGACTGGAGCTTAGTTGTTTCCAATATGACGTCGTATATCGACCCGGGAAACAAAACGCTGCGGCGGATACCTTTTGAAGAAACCAGTTTGCGTCAGCAATGACTGGAGAAGACCTCAAACTGTTACACAACAACCTCTGTCATCCAGGGGTCACGAGACTCCTCCATTTCGTTCGGACTAAGAACTTACCTTTTTCCTGCGAGGACGTCCGCAAAGTGGTAAACCAATGTAAAACTTGCGCTGAACTGAAGCCTAGATTCTTCAAACAGTTTTCAGGAACCCTCATCAAGGCTACCCAACCATTTCAGAGAGTAAGCATCGATTTTAAGGGGCCACTCCCATCTGCTACTCACAACAAATACTTATTAACAATGGTGGATGAGTACTCACGCTTCCCATTTGCCTACCCATGTCCCGATATGTCCTCATCTACTGTCATAAAGTGTTTAAATCAGCTGTTTTCCTTAGTTGGGATGCCAGCGTACGTCCATTCTGACAGAGGTACGGCCTTTATGTCGAGGGAGGTGCAATCCTTTCTGCACGAGAGGGGAATAGCTACAAGTAGAACAACCGCTTTTAATCCTTCATGCAACGGACAAATTGAACGACTAAACAAAACTCTATGGAACGCTGTTACTTTAGCACTGAAAGACCTCGATCTCCCGAACTCGAGATGGGAGCTTGTCTTGAACCAGGCCCTATACTCGATTAGATCATTACTATCTACGGCAACAAACGAAACTCCACACGAGAGAGTTTTCCGGTTCAACCGGAAATCCTCCTTCGGGATATCTATCCCCTCTTGGCTATCTAGCCCAGGTCGAGTGTTGCTGAGAAGAGAGAACCGATCTTCAAAGTATGATCCTCTCACGGAGGAAGTCGACCTGCTGATGTGTAACCCCCAATATGCCGTCGTACGGTTGCCCAGCGGTAAAGAGGAGACGGTCTCTCTAAGACGCTTGGCTCCCACCCCCTCCCCATCCACAACAACAAGTGAACCTTCGTTCTTCCCTCAGGGTGAGGATAATGAATATCCTCCAGAAACTCAAAACACGGAAGTACCAGTAAATACCCCTACGGTGATACAAGAAAGTAAAGAACCCCTGGTAGGCTCTGAGGACCTCCGAGCGCTTCCTCTTGAAAATACCCCAATTGACGCTCAGGAACTCACTAGTGACTCCCAAACTGTAGAACAGGATAGTCAACCCCGTTACAACTTAAGAGAGAGAAGAACCAGACCGAACTATAGAGTTGTTTCTTTATTGCACTACTTATGTTCTACATAAACTGGCATTGTTTATCTCTTGCTACTGATACTAGAGTTTACTTTTCACTTACTTACGTACATGTTTACTTACTACACTTTTTGTTAATACTTAAAACAGAAACTATTAATTGTTTATAAGTCATACAACAGATACTGGTTTTTAGGTTTCTTTGTATCACCATTCACTATTGTTTACTAGAGAAATTAATATTTCGACACTATTTATTGATCTATTGATAATCTATTGTATTACAGGCACTGGCATTCTCTCTTCATTTATGCTATTGGCCTACTATATTATTATACTTGCTATTTTAATTCTAGGCGGGGTAAATGTGGTGAAATAGTTACTATTTGTTTATGTTTGTGTAACGTCGTGAGAATGTGTTCACAACATTGATTTAGTGTGCTACTGTCCAAGTCTCTTTCGTCAGTTCATGTGTCGTTCTAGTTTAATAAAGCCTTGTTTTAGGTTACTCTTCAGTGTTCCTTTATTTCTTATTACACCCACATATATCCTCCCTAAATTCTTGCCTAACTCGTGTGCCCCACATATCCTCTCTAAATACTTGCCTAACTCGTGTGCCCCACACATCCTCCCTAAATTCTTGCCCAACTCGTGTGCCCCACATATCCTCCCTAAATTCTTGCCTAACTTTAGAGAGAGAGTAGTCCTTAAGGGACTGCAGGCACGACATGGCCTAAATTGTGCCGATGTGCCTCAAATCAACAAATCAACAAATCTTCTTGCCTAACTCGTGTGCCCCACATATCCTCTCTAAATACTTGCCTAACTCGTGTGCCCCACACATCCTCCCTAAATTCTTGCCCAACTCGTGTGCCCCACATATCATCTCTAAATACTTGCCTAACTCGTGTGCCCCACACATCCTCCCTAAATTCTTGCCCAACTCGTGTGCCCCACATATCCTCTCTAAATACTTGCCTAACTCGTGTGCCCCACACATCCTCCCTAAATTCTTGCCCAACTCGTGTGCCCCACATATCCTCCCTAAATTCTTGCCTAACTCGTGTGCCCCACATATCCTCCCTAAATTCTTGCCTAACTCGTGTGCCCCACATATCCTCTCTAAATTCTTGCCTAACTCGTGTGCCCCACATATCCTCCCTAAATTCTTGCCTAACTCGTGTGCCCCACATATCCTCCCTAAATTCTTGCCTAACTCGTGGGCCCCACATATCCTCCCTAAATTCTTGCCTAACTCGTGTGCCCCACATATCCTCCCTAAATTCTTGCCTAACTCGTGTGCCCCACATATCCTCCCTAAATTCTTGCCTAACTCGTGTGCCCCACATATCCTCCCTAAATTCTTGCCTAACTCGTGTGCCCCACATATCCTCCCTAAATTCTTGCCTAACTCGTGTGCCCCACATATCCTCCCTAAATTCTTGCCTAACTCGTGTGCCCCACATATCCTCTATAAATTCTTGCCTAACTCGTGTGCCCCACATATCCTCCCTAAATTCTTGCCTAACTCGTGTGCCCCACATATCCTCCTTAATACTTGCTTAACTCGTGTGCCCCACATATCCTCCCTAAATTCTTGCCTAACTCGTGTGCCCCACATATCCTCCCTAAATTCTTGCCTAACTCGTGTGCCCCACATATCCTCTCTAAATACTTGCCTAACTCGTGTGCCCCACACATCCTCCCTAAATTCTTGCCCAACTCGTGTGCCCCACATATCATCTCTAAATACTTGCCTAACTCGTGTGCCCCACACATCCTCCCTAAATTCTTGCCCAACTCGTGTGCCCCACATATCCTCTCTAAATACTTGCCTAACTCGTGTGCCCCACACATCCTCCCTAAATTCTTGCCCAACTCGTGTGCCCCACATATCCTCCCTAAATTCTTGTCTAACTCGTGTGCCCCACATATCCTCTCTAAATTCTTGCCTAACTCGTGTGCCCCACATATCCTCCCTAAATTCTTGCCTAACTCGTGTGCCCCACATATCCTCCCTAAATTCTTGCCTAACTCGTGGGCCCCACATATCCTCCCTAAATTCTTGCCTAACTCGTGTGCCCCACATATCCTCCCTAAATTCTTGCCTAACTCGTGTGCCCCACATATCCTCCCTAAATTCTTGCCTAACTCGTGTGCCCCACATATCCTCCCTAAATTCTTGCCTAACTCGTGTGCCCCACATATCCTCCCTAAATTCTTGCCTAACTCGTGTGCCCCACATATCCTCCCTAAATTCTTGCCTAACTCGTGTGCCCCACATATCCTCTATAAATTCTTGCCTAACTCGTGTGCCCCACATATCCTCCCTAAATTCTTGCCTAACTCGTGTGCCCCACATATCCTCCTTAATACTTGCTTAACTCGTGTGCCCCACATATCCTCCCTAAATTCTTGCCCAACTCGTGTGCCCCACATATCCTCCCTAAATTCTTGCCTAACTCGTGTGCCCCACATATCCTCCCTAAATTCTTGCCTAACTCGTGTGCCCCACATATCCTCCCTAAATTCTTGCCTAACTCGTGTGCCCCACATATCCTCCCTAAATTCTTGCCTAACTCGTGTGCCCCACATATCCTCTCTAAATTCTTGCCTAACTCGTGTGCCCCACACACCTGTTCCCCACTCCAGCGCCATTTTAAGTCCTACCCCATTGCCCCCATACCCTGTCAGTTATTCATTCTGTCCCTTTTCTTTCCCGCTTTCAATATCAAAAGAGCAAGTGACACTATTTGACATGTTAGGTCAGCTTGTCAATCACTTTGCCACTATATCCAGGTCCTAATAAGGTTTAACAAGAAAGATCAATATCACAGTTTACTTTTTAAAGTCTAAACGGCTGACATAATGATGGTCCTAATATGTTGACCTAAAGAAATTACCTGGTTATACCAACAATGATCTAGTGATGTGTATGTGTTTTTTTTTGTTGTTGTTGCTTTGTGTACTTGTGTTGTTTTCATTGCTTAATGCGCTTTTTAACTACAATGTAAAAGAAGCACATTTCGATGAAATTTGTTTTTTGTTCAAACTAATATATAAAGTTATCGAGGATTAGACACTACCAGACCAAAGACTTACTTGATGGAATATAGTTATGAAATGTTTGATGTTCAAACTAATATATAAAGTTATCGAGGATTATACTGTACCAGACCAAACGACTTACTTGATGGAATATATTTGTGAAATGTTTGATTATCAAACTAATATATAAAGTTATAGAGGATTAGACTGTACCAGACCAAACGACTTACTTGATGAAATGTATTTGTGAAATGTTTGATGTTCAAACTAATTTATAAAGTACACGGATTACATTCGTCTACATTGGTGCTGCGTTCAAACCCAAAGATTACAGAGAAATAATAACAGTGTTGTATGTACAAAAACGTGTCCTATTTTTATAAAGTTTTATCAAATCTGTCTGTCTGGTAAAAATTTTGTACACGTTATTTCTCCCACACCCAATATCGGATCAAGCTGAAATTTAGCACAATTATTTCTTTTACCTGATAGGATCATAGTGCATTGAGAGAATTGATAGGATCATAGCGTATTGAGACAAGTGATAGGATCATAGTACATTGAGACAAGTGATAGGATCATAGTACATTGAGACAAGTGATAGGATCATAGCGCATTGAGACAAGTGATAGGATCATAGCGCATTGAGACAAGTGATAGGATCATAGTGCATTGAGAAAGCTAAAAGAATGAAATCACGCTAAACAAAATGAAGTGGTAAAAATATTTGTAATAGCACAGATTCATTAATGCTAATCTAGATTTATAACAAATTTAATTACATGAATCATTTAAACTAATTGATACTATTGATACTATAGATACTATTGATACTATTGATACTATTTATACTATTGATACTATTACACTCAAAGTAAGCTTTGTTTTTGTTTTGAAAAGTATCTATAGATATTTCTTGTTCATTTGTTGACTTCAAGTTTCTACTGATCCAGATAAACATTTCAATCAAAGTGCCAGGCCAACTGACTAGGGCCTGTCCTCAGAGATGTCAAGTTCAAATTAATTCGACAGGCCACAGCCAATAGGCAACAAACAGTCAGTCTTGAAGTGAGGCTTGAATCTGTTGATATCCTTGAATACTTTAGAAAACTAGTTCTATTTTGTATTTACGTCCTAAATGATTCATTCTTGTGCTCTATATTTTTGTCTTGTGTTATGTATTTGTATGCAATCTTCACTAGTACAAAAGAAGACTTCCAAAACTCACTTTTTGTGCCTATTTTTTCGTCGTATGTACCATTTATATTTATTTATTTTCTTTGCCGATGCAGACTAGTTTAATTCACTTAGTAGCTTTACCCAGACCTTGCTGTGTAGGCTTGAATAACCCACTTTCAAGTTTTATGTGACCCCGGGGTCGTTTCTCTGTAGTTCTGTCTAGTCCGATATAGCTCAAGGTATTTTTGTAGAACCCTTTCTGGTCTTATACACCTCTATATAATGTTCTAATGCTCTTTTAGCCTTAAGCAGTCATAGCTCGTCTTGAGTACCAGTTGCAGTGCTAGGTAGACTTATGTGATCATAAGCACTGGTAGTTTTAATATCATTTACAGAGTACATACTGCATCCTGACTCTAGTGACAAACGAGTGCTGGAGTGGTGAGTCATTGTAGTTATCAATGTGTCATTATCATGGGTGTAGCCAGGATTTTTTTCGGGGGGGGGGGAGGCTAGGGGGGGATTTTTTTCTTCCCCCCCCCCCCATCGAAATTTTTTTTTTAATATATGTATGTGTGTGGGTGTACATAATCTTTATTACATTCTGGCCCTTCATTCTTTCGGAACACGTTTATTATGCCATAGAATTGGTTCTTCCTGTAGTTAGTGAGAAAATTGTTGACTATTTCTGGTATTGAATGCCAACAAAATACATATCCTGAGGTATCTACAGTGCATTTTCCTGCTATTAAAAAGTCCTATTTCAAAAATTAATGTGCTATTCTTTCTGACTTAGACCCTCCCGCGCCGTTCGGCGCATTTGCAGTCAAGCTGTTTTCACAAAAATCTGTCACTGGTAATTTCTGAAGCCTCTTCCCACCTGCTCCGAGGACCTCCATGAATGTGTGGCGCCAAGTTGTACTAGGATGTCATCGCAACTCTTATTATGCGTAATTCATTTTGTCTGAGACAATGTCCCGCAAACCTCATGCGACGCTCTGTCACAATCTTACTAAGGGGTCGACTCCCATTTCGGCATAGGATTTCGTTGATTTAGACCCGATCTCAATAGCTGACTCCTAAAATCTGTCTTAGCCATCTTTGTTGAGCCACATTTAGTGTTTTTCAATTTCGGCAGATGACTATTCACTGCACTTTATTAATGGAGCCTTGCCACTGGTAGAAATGTGTAACCACTCTTGAATACGCTCTTGGAATTAGGTGACTAGTTTGCTTAATATTTTATATCGAAAAGGGAAGTTTTATCGTCAAAATTATCTGTTGGGGGTTTTAAACTAAAATATTCTCAGGACTTTGTTGATTTTTTAATATTCAAAACCCCATTTAGCTACGATCATAGAATTTGGTAGCTGTAGTTTGCTTTAGAGTAATATTGAAGATAGAGGTTTTCCACCTCAAAACGCTCTGTAGGGGAATTTTAAACTCAAAACCATCTGGAGGAAAGGAGTTTAAACTCAAAAACCCAATAGGCTTGGCTACGCTCAAATAATTTTAGTGTGTAATTAACTTTTTTTATATTGAAAAGGCATTTTTTAGCATCAAACCCTTCTGAAGGGGGATTTAAACTCAAAACCCCTTTTGGTAACGCTCATAGCATTTTGAGTGCGTAATTAGCTTTTTTTTTTACATTGAAGATGTATTTTTTAGCTTCAAGCCCTGCTGGCGGGGGGGTTAAACTCAAAACCCATTTGGCTACGCTCATAGATTTTAGAGTGTGTAATTTGCTTTTTTTTTAATTGAAGATGTATTTTTTTAGCTCCAAACTCCACTGGAGGGGAGTTTAAACTTAAAACTGAGTCAAAACACATTTAGCTACGCTCATAACATTTTGAGTGCATAATTTGCTTTTTTTTCATATTGATGAGTGGATTCATCGTAAATTTTGGAGGGGGTTTTAAAATCAAAATCTTCCTTTACTGTGCTCTTGGAATTCGGGGATTGTCGTTTGTATTTTTTGTGTGTTTTATTTTAAAGAAGAGGGGGATTTAACTGCAAAAATCCCTGGTAGGGGGTTTCAAACTCAAAACCCTCCAGTAGGGGGTTTCAAACTCAAAACCCTCCAGTAGGGGTTTTAAACTCAAAACCCCCTTTTAGGGGTTTTAAACTCAAAACCCCCTGGTAGGGATTTTAAACTCAAAACCCCCTGGTAGGGGTTTTAAACTCAAAACTCCTTTAGCTGCGCTGGGGCAAGTGATGGTTTAGTATTAAAATCTCACCTAAAATAAACAAAATCAAAGCAAAAATTCAGGGTCATTATTAACAGCTTCTGTTGTCATTTCAATCTGTCTCGTGAACGTAAATGTAAAGCCATTTCTTTTTTTATTTTAAGTTAATAAAGTTTTTCTTTAAAATCTAATTTCTAGTAGGTTTAAATAAAATAGATCAGCGAATGAGAGATTGAAATGCAACCTTAAAAAGTTTAGAGCATTTCCATTTCATAAGATAAGAAGATAAGATAATGGACTTCAATAATCTTAAGTCAGTAATTAAATCGAGTGGACATAAGAAGGGTTTAAAATCTAGTGGGCTTAAATACATATTTGCGATCAGGTGGGATTAAGTTATCCCTCCAATATGAAGGGCGATTAAATAATGTTTGCAAAAAGGTGGAGTTATAGAAGACAGGCGCAGAAACTTAAATAGACCCCCGACGGACACTTTGAAAAACAAGTAGGTCGCAACAGGGTTTGCGTAGTCATGTGACACAAAGCTCTCATCCTTTATCTTTGGAATCGAAGACATGGCTATTAATAATCGAATGGGGATTAATGTAATTTTTGCAATCTAGTGGAGATACGTATTTTCTTACTTGGCGATCCACATTTTAATATCCGATATTGAATGAAAGCAAGTAATGTTTGAAATTAAAAGGTCTAAATATTTCACAACCCAAGTTACTTTCATTTAAAACCAGCTCAGAGAAATTTTAAATTCAATGTGGATTTGAATCGTGTAACACTGTCCTGTTGATGGACATTAGACTTTTTGAACTGCCCATCTGGGGCTAGGGTGATGGGGGATTACCGTAATGTAACCAATTTCTCAAAAGTCTCTGCTGTCAACTAAGCTATTAGGAAAACTAAATAGAAAGAGGAAATGTGTTCCAGACTCTGTGTCTACCAGGTCCAGTGTGTGTGGTGCATCAAAGTGGACAGAAAGAAAGAACGATTCAGAGAGACAGAAGAGGTTCTGGGAGATCTCAAAGGGATCAATACTTTTATCTACAGTCTGAAGTGGAGGATCTTAGCCTTTGCTTTCGGGTCTGTCCGTCTTCAGGGGATTGAGAAACTGGGTTGGGAAATGTAGGTTTGCAGTAGTTTCATAGAACAAAGCGATTTTTTATTTATTTTGCTGTTTGGCAGTTTTTAATACGATAAAAACTTAACTAGGGGGCCATCGTATTAGGAATTTATATACAACAAAGTAAAATGTAATATTGATTATATATTTTTGTTTCATAATATCATATGTATATAATTGGTGAAGACAGCAAAGGAAAGAAAAAAAAGTATCTAAAATGTCCTATACTAGTAAAGAAAAAAGATTACATTCTTTTAAACTTTTCCTTTCCCATTTTCTCTTGTTTTCCAAAAAATAAGTTTAAATAAAACCATCCACTCACGCCTTAAGCATTCTATTTGATAAAGCTTGACATTTTGTAATGTTCCTCATTCCTTTGGAGATTTTGAGAGTTTCTATTGCTCAGAGTTTGTAGAAGATTCTAAGAGTTTCTATTGCCCACAGTTCGTAGTTCTGAGAGTTTCTATTGCCCACAGTTCTTAAAAGATTCTAAGAGTTTCTAATGCCCAGAGTTCCTAGAAGATTCTAAGAGTTTCTATTGCCCACAGTTCGTAAAAGATTCTAAGAGTTTCTATTGCCCAGAGTTTCTAGAAGATTCTAAGAGTTTCTACTGCCCAGAGTTTCTAGAAGATTCTAAGAGTTTCTATTGCAAAGAGTTTCTAGAAGATTCTAAGAGTTTCTATTGCCCAGAGTTTCTAGAAGATTCTAAGAGTTTCTACTGCCCAGAGTTCCTAGAAGATTCTAAGAGTTTCTATTGCCCAGAGTTTCTAGAAGATTCTAAGAGTTTCTATTGCCCAGAGTTTCTAGAAGATTCTAAGAGTTTCTATTGCCCAGAGTTTCTAGAAGATTCTAAGAGTTTCTATTGCCCAGAGTTTCTAGAAGATTCTAAGAGTTTCTATTGCCCAGAGTTTCTTCTGAAGTCTGCTCCCTGTGGTTGTCAACAGTTTCATTTTGTTTACACACTCCAGGCAGGACCCCTGCAGCTTATTACTGACCAACTCTCGAGGCACAGAGGAGTACATTTCATAGATAATGGTATGCAATAATAAATAGAAATTGGATTTCAATATAGAAAGTGTGCACTTTAGTTAGCGACAAAAGAAATAGTCACGTGAGCGCACTGACCTATACCATTTCTGAACTAGAGGACATAAAATAAATATTATTAGGTCTTTTTGTGGGGTTTATAAGAAGCATTGTGAAATGACTACTAATGTAGTTAACTCTTTTTCTCCTAATTGACGATGACAACGTTGATTTAATCCCGTTAAACTAAATTGATTTTGAATTTACAAACTTTAATTTGTATTGTGTAAAAAGTGCATGCATTTCCCTATAATTCGATACCAAATAGAACATTTTCTGATATCAAACAAAAATGTTATTGAAGCTTCATCATAACAGGATAGTAAAAAAACAAATAAGCAAAATAAATAATTCTATCGGAACGAGGAAAATAATTACGCAGAGAAAGAGTTAAGACGGATTCAAACACAAAGACGGCCGCCCCGTATTGTATATAAAGTTAATACTCATTGTTGGAATTCTACAAATACATGTATCAAGTATAAACTTCGCATATCTTTGTTTGGAATGTGTTGAGCTTGTACACAAGAAATCATGTCATATCGACCCTGCAAGTCAGTGCCCTAGTTTGCAACAAGCCAAGTAAATAACACCAAACAGATACAGACTGACATGTAGACGAACATGTAAATAGATGAACTGTGACTTGCAAAATAAAGTCTGAACATTTCTTTTTAACAATTTTTTTTTTGCTTAGGGGTGTGGTGGCTGAGTGCTTGGCTTCTGAACCAAGGGTTAAGACTAGGAGTTCGAATTCGGAATGTTTTAGACAGCCCCGAGTCTACCCATGTCTATTTGGTACCTGACATATATTAGAGAACATAGCGGTTGCTCTGGGAGCGCGGTAGCTGAGTGGTTAAGCGCTTCGCTTTCGAACCATGGGTCATGGGGTTCGAATCTCTGCGAAGACTGGAATTTTGAATTTCGGGATTTTCGGGGTGCTAATGAGTCCACTCAACCAGACTTTAGTTGGGGAAATTAAAGGCGGATGGAGTGAAGAGGAATGAAGGAGAAATAAGAGGAGATAAGAGACAGTAAAGAGGCGGTAGGGAGACAGTAGAGAGGCGGTAGGGAGACAGTAGACAGTAGAGAGTCGGTAGGGAGACAGTAAAGAGGCGGTAGGGAGACAGTAGAGAGTCGGTAGGGAGACAGTAGACAGTAGAGAGTCGGTAGGGAGACAGTAGAGAGTCGGTAGGGAGACAGTAGAGAGGCGGTAGGGAGACAGTAGAGAGGCGGTAGGGAGACAGTAGAGAGGCAGTAGGGAGCCAGTAGAGAGGCGGTAGGGAGACAGTAGAGAGGCAGTAGGGAGACAGTAGAGAGGCAGTAGGGAGACAGTAGAGAGGCAGTAGGGAGACAGTAGAGAGGCGGTAGGGAGACAGTAGAGAGGCAGTAGGGAGACAGTAGAGAGGCAGTAGGGAGACAGTAGAGAGGCAGTAGGGAGACAGTAGAGAGGCGGTAGGGAGACAGTAGAGAGGCAGTATGGAGACAGAAGTGAGTCGTTAGAGAGACAGTAGAGAGGCGGTAGGGAGACAGTAAAGAGGCGGTAGGCAGACAGTAGACAGTAGAGAGTCGGTAGGGAGACAGTAGAGATGCGGTAGGGAGACAGTAGAGAGGCAGTAGGGAGACAGTAGAGAGGCGGTAGGGAGACAGTAGAGAGGCGGTAGGGAGACAGTAGAGAGGCGGTAGGGAGACAGTAGAGAGGCGGTAGGGAGACAGTAAAGAGGCGGTAGGGAGACAGTAGACAGTAAAGAGGCAGTAGGGGGACAGTAGAGAGGCGGTAGGGAGACAGTAGAGAGGCGGTAGGGAGAAAGTAGACAGTAGAGAGTCGGTAGGGAGACAGTAGAGAGGCAGTAGGGAGACAGTAGACAGTAAATAGGTGCTAGGGAGACAGTAGAGATGCGGTAGGGAGACAGTAGAGATGTGGTAGGGAGACAGTAGACAGTAAAGAGGCAGTAGGGAGACAGTAGACAGTAAAGAGGCGGTAGGGAGACAGTAGAGAGGCGGTAGGGAGACAGTAGACAGTAGAGAATCGGTAGGGAGACAGTAGAGAGGCGGTAGGGAGACAGTAGACAGTAAATAGGTGCTAGGGAGACAGTAGAGAGGCGGTAGGGAGACAGTAGAGAGGCGGTAGGGAGACAGTAGACAGTAAATAGGTGCTAGGGAGACAGTAGAGAGGCGTTAAAGAGACAGTAGAGAGGCGGTAGGGAGACAGTAGACAGTAAAGAGGCGGTAGGGAGATAGTAGAGAGGCGGTAGGGAGACAGTAGAGAGGCGGTAGGGAGACAGTAGAGAGGCAGTAGGGAGACAGTAGAGAGGCGGTAGGGAGACAGTAGAAAGGCGGTAGGGAGACAGTAGACAGTAGAGAGTCGGTAGGGAGACAGTAAAGAGTCGGTAGGGAGACAGTAGAGAGGCAGTAGGGAGACAGTAGAGAGGCTGTAGGGAGACAGTAGAGAGGCAGTTGGGAGACAGTAGAGAGGCAGTAGGGAGACAGTAGAGAGGCGGTAGGGAGACAGTAGAGAGGCAGTAGGGAGACAGTAGAGAGGCAGTAGGGAGACAGTAGAGAGGCTGTAGGGAGACAGTAGAGAGGCAATAGGGAGACAGTAGAGAGGCAGTAGGGAGACAGTAGAGAGGCAGTAGGGAGACAGTAGAGAGTCGGTAGGGAGACAGTATAGAGGCGGTAGGGAGACAGTAGACAGTAAATAGGTGCTAGGGAGACAGTAGAGAGGCGGTAGGGAGACAGTAGAGAGGCGGTAGGGAGACAGTAGACAGTAAATAGGTGCTAGGGAGACAGTAGAGAGGCGGTAGGGAGACAGTAGAGAGGCGGTAGGGAGACAGTAGACAGTAAAGAGGCGGTAGGGAGACAGTAGAGAGGCGGTAGGGAGACAGTAAGAAGGCGGTAGGGAGACAGTAGACAGTAAATAGGTGGTAGGGAGACAGTAGAGAGGCGGTAGGGAGACAGTAGAGAGGCGGTACGGAGAAAGTAGACAGTAGAGAGTCGGTAGGGAGATAGTAGAGAGGCGGTAGGGAGACAGTAGACAGTAGAGAGTCGGTAGGGAGACAGTAGAGAGGCGGTAGGGAGACAGTAGACAGTAAATAGGTGCTAGGGAGACAGTAGAGAGGCGGTACGGAGACAGTAGAGAGGCGGTAGGGAGACAGTAGACAGTAAATAGGTGGTAGGGAGACAGTAGAGAGGCGGTAGGGAGACAGTAGACAGTAAATAGGTGGTAGGGAGACAGTAAATAGGTGGTAGGGAGACAGTAGAGAGGCGGTACGGAGAAAGTAGACAGTAGAGAGTCGGTAGGGAGATAGTAGAGAGGCGGTAGGGAGACAGTAGACAGTAGAGAGTCGGTAGGGAGACAGTAGAGAGGCGGTAAGGAAACAGTAGACAGTAAATAGGTGCTAGGGAGACAGTAGAGAGGCGGTACGGAGACAGTAGAGAGGCGGTAGGGAGACAGTAGACAGTAAATAGGTGGTAGGGAGACAGTAGAGAGGCGGTAGGGAGACAGTAGAGAGGCGGTAGGGAGACAGTAGACAGTAAAGAGGCGGTAGGGAGACAGTAGAGAGGCGGTAGGGAGACAGTAAGAAGGCGGTAGGGAGACAGTAGACAGTAAATAGGTGGTAGGGAGACAGTAGAGAGGCGGTAGGGAGACAGTAGAGAGGCGGTAGGGAGAAAGTAGACAGTATAGAGTCGGTAGGGAGACAGTAGAGAGGCGGTAGGGAGACAGTAGACAGTAAATAGGTGCTAGGGAGACAGTAGAGATGCGGTAGGGAGACAGTACAGAGGCGGTAGGGAGACAGTAGACAGTAAAGAGGCGGTAGGGAGACAGTAGACAGTAAAGAGGCGGTAGGGAGACAGTAGAGAGGCGGTAGGGAGACAGTAGACAGTAGAGAGTCGGTAGGGAGACAGTATAGAGGCGGTAGGGAGACAGTAGACAGTAAATAGGTGCTAGGGAGACAGTAGAGAGGCGGTAGGGAGACAGTAGAGAGGCGGTAGGGAGACAGTAGACAGTAAATAGGTGCTAGGGAGACAGTAGAGAGGCGGTAGGGAGACAGTAGAGAGGCGGTAGGGAGACAGTAGACAGTAAAGAGGCGGTAGGGAGACAGTAGAGAGGCGGTAGGGAGACAGTAAGAAGGCGGTAGGGAGACAGTAGACAGTAAATAGGTGGTAGGGAGACAGTAGAGAGGCGGTAGGGAGACAGTAGAGAGGCGGTACGGAGAAAGTAGACAGTAGAGAGTCGGTAGGGAGATAGTAGAGAGGCGGTAGGGAGACAGTAGACAGTAGAGAGTCGGTAGGGAGACAGTAGAGAGGCGGTAGGGAGACAGTAGAGAGGCAGTAGGGAGACAGTAGAGAGGCTGTAGGGAGACAGTAGAGAGGCGGTAGGGAGACAGTAGACAGTAGAGAGTCGGTAGGGAGACAGTAGAGAGTCGCTAGGGAGACAGTAGAGAGGCAGTAGGGAGACAGTAGAGAGGCGGTAGGGAGACAGTAGAAAGCCGGTAGGGAGACAGTAGAGAGGCATTAGGGAGACAGTAGAGAGGCGGTAGGGAGACAGTAGAGAGGCGGTAGGGAGAACGATTCTTATATTTAATCATAAATCTTCTCTATTACTATTATTATATTTTTAGGTTATTCACTTTTTAATTGTTTATGATTGAATACTTCTGAATTATGAGAACTTACAAATAAAAACCTAAAAAAAAAGCCCACAAAAGAGGCACAAGCCAACAAAAGAGGCCTAAGGCCCAAATATTCTTATGATGATAAAGCTAAGATTTTGAGGTTTCATTTAAAGAAAAAAAATCATTTCTCGATAATCTTTAATGGTTGACCAAGTGGCTCTAACTACTCGTGTCTACTTCAGGCCTCCTTCGGTCGGAGAACAACTTCGAACACTTTTTCATGCGACTGTGGAGCCTATGATTAATCTCGAACACTTTTTTCATGCGACTGTGGAGCCTATGATTCATCTCGAACACTTTTTTAATGTTACTGTGGCGCCTATGGTTCATCACTAACACTTTTTTCATGTGACTGTTGAGCCCTAAGGGTCATCTCGAACATTTTTTTCATGTGACTGTGGAGCCCTATGGGTCATCTCAAACACTTTTTTCATGTGACTGTGGAGCCCTATGGGGCATCTCAAACATTTTTTTCATGTGGCTGTGGAGCCCTATGGGTCATCTCAAACACTTTTTTCATGTGACTGTGGAGCCCTATGGGGCATCTCGAACATTTTTTTCATGTGACTGTGGAGCCCTATGGGTCATCTCAAACACTTTTTTCATGTGACTGTGGAGCCCTATGGGGCATCTCGAACACTTTTTTCATGTGACTGTGGAGCCCGATGGGTCATCTCGAACATTTTTTTCATGTGGCTGTGGAGCCCTAAGGGTCATCTCGAACACTTTTTTCATGTGACTGTGGAGCCCTATGGGACATCTCGAACATTTTTTTCATGTGACTGTGGAGCCCTATGGGTCATCTCAAACATTTTTTTCATGTGACTGTGGAGCCCCATTTTGGAAAGCTACAAACTGGGTAGGATATTGAGAAAGAGAGGAAGAGAAGAGATAGAGAGAGACAGAGAAAGAGAGAGAGAGAAAGACAGAGAGAGATAGAGAGAGATAGAGAGAGATAGAGAAAGACAGAGAGAGATAGAGAGAGATAGAGAGAGACAGAGAGAGATAGAGAGAGACAGAGAGAGATAGAGAGAGACAGAGAGAGATAGAGAGAAATAGAGAAAGACAGAGAGAGATAGAGAAGACCGTAGGGCGTAATTATCTTTGAAGTAACGCCCGAAATGTATTCGATATAAGAGAAGGCAATTTATGAACATTCAACAAATGACAAAACTCATTGGGGGCTTTCCTTTCAAAAGATGTATTGTTCATATCATTTACAGCAAAGTTGGATAGCTGCGTAAATAATTCAAAAACACTAATCTCAATCTGTAACATTGGATAGCCCCATATGTAGAAAATTACCTGTAATGCGTAATAGTATATAGCTCCATAAGTAATTTGAGCACTAGACTCAATCTGACTCAATAGACTCAATAAGTGATTACAACACTAGCCTCAACCTGTAACTTTAGATAGTCAGATAAGTGATTACAACACTAGCTTCAATCTGTAGTTTCAGATGTCACATAAGTGATTACAACACTAGCTTCAATCTGTAGCTTCAGATAGTCACATAAGTGATTAGAACACTAGCTTCAATCTGTAGTTTCAGATAGTCACATAAGTGATTAGAACACTAGCCTCAATCTGTAGTTTTAGATAGTCACATAAGTGATTAAAACACTAGCTTCAATCTGTAGCTTCAGATAGTCACATAAGTGATTACAACACTAGCTTCAATCTGTAACGTTTGATAGCCCTATTAGTGATTAGAACACTAGCTTCAATCTGTAACGTTTGATAGCCCTATTAGTGATTAGAACACTAGCCTCAATCTGTAGTTTCAGATAGTCACATAAGTGATTAGAACACTAGCTTCAATCTGTAGCTTCAGATAGTCACATAAGTGATTACAACACTAGCTTCAATCTGTAGCTTCAGATAGTCACATAAGTGATTACAACACTAGCTTCAATCTGTAGCTTCAGATAGTCACATAAGTGATTAGAACACTAGCTTCAATCTGTAGTTTCAGATAGTCACATAAGTGATTAGAACACTAGCCTCAATCTGTAGCTTCAGATAGTCACATAAGTGATTAGAACACTAGCTTCAATCTGTAGCTTCAGATAGTCACATAAGTGATTAGAACACTAGCCTCAATCTGTAGCTTCAGATAGTCACATAAGTGATTAGAACACTAGCCTCAATCTGTAGCTTCAGATAGTCACATAAGTGATTAGAACACTAGCCTCAATCTGTAGCTTCAGATAGTCACATAAGTGATTAGAACACTAGCTTCAATCTGTAGCTTCAGATAGTCACATAAGTGATTAGAACACTAGCCTCAATCTGTAGCTTCAGATAGTCACATAAGTGATTAGAACACTAGCCTCAATCTGTAGCTTCAGATAGTCACATAAGTGATTACAACACTAGCCTCAATCTGTAGCTTCAGATAGTCACATAAGTGATTACAACACTAGCCTCAATCTGTAGCTTCAGATAGTCACATAAGTGATTACAACACTAGCCTCAATCTGTAGCTTCAGATAGTCACATAAGTGATTACAACACTAGCCTCAATCTGTAGCTTCAGATAGTCACATAAGTGATTACAACACTAGCCTCAATCTGTAGCTTCAGATAGTCACATAAGTGATTACAACACTAGCCTCAATCTGTAGCTTCAGATAGTCACATAAGTGATTACAACACTAGCCTCAATCTGTAGCTTCAGATAGTCACATAAGTGATTACAACACTAGCTTCAATCTGTAGCTTCAGATAGTCACATAAGTGATTACAACACTAGCTTCAATCTGTAGTTTCAGATAGTCACATAAGTGATTAGAACACTAGCTTCAATCTGTAGTTTCAGATAGTCACATAAGTGATTAGAACACTAGCTTCAATCTGTAGTTTCAGATAGTCACATAAG
Organism: Biomphalaria glabrata; assembly: GCF_947242115.1. Lineage (NCBI taxonomy): Eukaryota > Metazoa > Mollusca > Gastropoda > Planorbidae > Biomphalaria > Biomphalaria glabrata. Next base: position 18,885,880 of record NC_074712.1, read on the forward strand.
TGATTAGAACACTAGCTTCAATCTGTAGTTTCAGATAGTCACATAAGTGATTAGAACACTAGCTTCAATCTGTAGTTTCAGATAGTCACATAAGTGATTAGAACACTAGCTTCAATCTGTAGTTTCAGATAGTCACATAAGTGATTAGAACACTAGCCTCAATCTGTGTCGTCGGAATCTCGATGGCAACACAAAATATCAATACAAATCAACCGTATAGTTCATCAATTAGTAGTAAACTAATAATTAATCAATTTAGTTTTGTTTCAAAACTGTACTAAGTTAATGGGACATAAACGAGGTGTAGAGAGGCGACTGGAAAATAAAGTTTAAAAAAAAAATGACATTGAAAACAGAGATAAGAGCAAAACGTAGAAGTTTGAATGCTCTGAGATTTATCTACAAAATGAAAACAGAAATCAGTGGGTCAGAGATAATTGTAAAGTGTAAATATATATTTATAATTCTGTATTAAATTTTTTTTTGACTTTCGGAAGAATTTGTTTTGTGAATAGGTGCCCCCCTAGTCGGGTTTTGTTTGTTACCCTAGTCAAACTAGGACTCTGTGGTTCTATTTCCCCCCCCCCCAACCCCTGTTCACCCTCACCCCCTCTCCCCTAACCTTTCCTAAACAAGTGCTGAAAGAAAACTTGAGTGTCCGAGATAGGTCAATGTGTCGAGATGTCAGAGTTTATGGTAGTGACCGCACTGACCTACTATGTGAAAGTACTTTAGTGATTGGAATACCGTGTACCTCCACCCCCCCCCCCACCAGTACAGCCTCATTGATGACTCCAAGATTGTCAGGAATACATCGCAGTGTAAGGATGTCGCGCAGTAACGTTTAGGCTTTGGTTTTTAAACATACATCTAGCTGGATTTTGTTTGATATTTATTTTATGAGTTTCCTTCACAGTGTTATGTTCATGGATAAAACAAAACACTTCGACGTATATTTTATAGTAAGAAAAAGAAACAGTTTACCACAAGAAAGTTACATTAAAAGAGTTGTTTTAAAAATAATAGTCAGGAAAAACCAACAGGAACATGATACACAAATTTTATAGTAGGCTAGAATCTATAATTATTGATTACTACTACCTTATTCTCTAGCCTACGAAACTAAAAATACCATTCCCCTGGAGGCGCTTAGGTCTACACAAACATCAAGTAAACCAAACTGAACTAAATTCTACAACGTGAATCAACTGTGCAAGGAAACTAAAGATTCACAAAGACCTAACGATACCCCCGCCTCAGCCCCATGTTTCCAAGGCATCTCCTCTAGACTTTAAATAAAAAAATCAAGTTTGCTCACAGGTAGAGAGATCAGTTGTCATTTTCCTCGCTTGCAACATTCCTCAATCTTCTCAAATCAATGTCATTATCCGACAGCAAGGGGCATCCTGGGAGAAATTCCTGTTGCTCCTGTATTTGATTCATCAGCATCACGTGCCGCGACTCTCAGCGTCTTGTTGGAACCTGTTGTCAGGCTTGATCGCAAGATTATCCAAGGGAAATCACTCATGTTTGTGCACCACAGCCCCACAGCATTTCAGCCAAAAAGAAACCATTTGAGTGCACTGACTGGGAATTTTAAGATTTTGAATAATTTTTTTTATTCCTAATGATTCGGATAGGACATGGTGAGGGAAATAAAAAAAAACTTTGAGGAATTTTGTGAAAAAATTCTTTTTTTTTCCCTTCATATTCATTTTTTTTATATTTAGGAGCTAACTATTGAAGTTTTATGTGTGTGTGTACAACTGGGCACTTATTGGCTGTATTATACCTTGCTCCTTCATTCTCCTTTCTCACTCTCTGTCTCTTTCTGTCTTACTCTCTCTGTCTCTCTCTCTCTCTCTCTAGCGATTCCTATCTCATCTCTTCTCTTCCTATCTTTTTTTTTGTTCTTATTTTTTTGCTCAGTCTTTCTCACTCTCTCTCTCCCTCTCTCTCCTTTTCCTATTTTCTCTATATTTACAAAGCTTATATTAACTCTGTCTGTCTGGTAAAACGTTTTTACATGTTATTTCTCCCACACCCGATCTCGGATCAATCTGAAATTTGGCACGATTATTTCTTTTACCGGACAATACAAGAATCAATAAAATAGATTAACCAATTAGTTAAATAACTATTCGTAATTAATTATTTTGTTAGTAAGCTGAATCAGTCCCCTTTATGGGTCGTCGCTTTAACTTGAAACAAACAATACATAACTATACAATCTTCTCTAGTCGCAAATACCTCACTAGCAGAGTGTCGGCTTCAGGAGCTAAAAGTATGAAACAGCGCTAAACAAAAACAATTGGTCAAAACACTTCTAAAAGCACAGATTTATTGGTCTTTAGTCTATTACAAATTTAATTACATGTCTGATCCAAACTAATTGATACAATTACACTTCGTGTAGGTTTTGCGATTTAAAAAACAATTTTTTTTTGTTTTTAGCTACCCCCGAAATGTGAATAGACGCTATTAGTTTTGTGTGGTCTGTCTGTCCGTCCATTCGTCCGTCCTTCCCATTTAGATCTCGTAAACTAGCAAAGACATTGAAAATCAGTCATCGTGATACTTTAGACCATTCCAAGTTCTAATGCAACGGCTATTTCTTTTCTTTTCTGAAAGTGAAAAATATAATTTTGAAAATCAACTATGCTGGCAGTTTTTTTCACAAAATTACACCATTTGTACAACTAATACTATTCACTATTAATAGTAAAAAACACGGGAGGCTATTTAGTAAGGCAGATGACTTTTTACCATATTTTTAACACATTTATGCAAACGGTTTTAGATTTTTTGTAACATAATTTGTTTCCTTACAATTGTATTTCAAAGTGAATTCCGTTATGTCCTACTACTATTTTTACATATAAGATGTTCACTTCTATTTTTGAAGAGAATAAATCTATTTAGTATGCATATAAGTGGAAAATAATATAAAACAACAATTAATAAGTAGGTTTTCATATTATCTTATCACGTGAACTTCAGTGACAGAAGGAAGTAGTAAACCACAGAACTAAAGGAAAGGGATAATTTGTTTTTTTTTGAGGCTTTGAATAAAAGATTGACCCTTTACATAACAATTAGATCAATAAGATAATTATTATATGACATTAGTTAGGCCAGGTTCACATCGAACTTCACCTTCACTTTCACCTATCCCTTGGTCTGCTGGACCGTTGGGGCACCACACAAGATCTGTCAAATTTCTTTCTCCATTCTTCTCTGTCATTAGCCTTTGATAGAATTTTATAATGATGTTATTTCTGAAAATAATGAAACCTGCCTTTTTTAACTACCTGGGTGGACCACCTCGGGAACCGATTTTGAGTTTGTGTTACCACACAAACTGTCTTTGGAACATTGTTTTTGATATCTTTTTTTTTCTTGAATTATTTTTCTTTATCTTACTCTTTCCTCTCTTCCACTCTCGTCTCTGCCTCTTTGTCCCCTCTAACACCTTCTTTATCTCTCTAAGACATCTAAGGATTACGGGCACGACATGGCCTAAATTGTGCCGATGTGCCTAAACTCAAAACTCAAATCTCTTAAGAAATCTCTCTCGTACTTCCAATTAGTTGATAATATGCACAATTAAAATGTGTAATTAAAAAGTGTAAAAGTAAATTTCAGCTAATAGTTCCTTATGCTCACTATATTTCAAATGTTCCCTGAATTTCAAATGTTCCCTATGTTTCATATTCCTTATGTTTCATATGTTCCCTATGTTTCATATGTTCCCTACTTTTTTATTTCATATTTTCGATTATGTTTCATATGTTCCTTACTTTCCCTATGTTTCATGTTCCCCGTGTTTCATCTGTTACCTTTGTTTCACATGTTCCCTATTTTACATTCTTAAGTTATCAACGTCTTGTGACCCAGTTTAGTTTGACATCCGCATCAAATTGATCTCATACATACAAACCAAATGATGAACCCAGTTGACAAACGACCCACTGATTTTTACAGTCCAATGACCTTTCATTATCTGTCAGACTGCACATCTCTGAGTAGATTTTATTTTAGTTTTGTTAATTAGTATAACACCCGACAGACACGCTTTTACTAACGACATTAGTCGATGCTCGATGGTGACAGGTGAAGGATTAAATTCAAGTCAACTTAAAATTGTTTAAACTGTTTCTATATTTAGTTCTCAGTTTCTTGATGGTTTTGTTGTGTGACATTCTACGACTGATAGAGAATCGATTTAGAAGTAAATGGTATCGATTATCGTGTGTTTAACTTCATTCGCCAATATTTAATAAAGAAACGAAGTTATTTGGTTGTTATCTTAAAGTTTTCATCACCGAAAGATTTCAGATATATTTATGGCAAACATACGCAACATTTTGACAGAGTTTACTGAGTTAATACAATTAATCTCTAGTCACCTCTGTAATTCTAGTTACCTCGGTAATTCTTGTCACCTCTGTAATTCTAGTTACCACGATAATTCTAGTCACCTCTGTAACTCTAGTCACCTCTGTATTTCTAGTAGTCACCTTTGTAATTCTAGTTACCTCGGTAATTCTAGTCACCTCTGTAATTCTAGTCACCTCTGTAATTCTAGTTACCTTTGTAATTCTAGTTACCTCAATAATTCCTGCTAATAAGTCATAGCAATCACATTCTTGCACTTCATGATGTAAGTGTAAATGGCCCTTGTATGGGTATGAGGCCAGGACAGAATTAGACAAGATTCTTAGCTTTCTGAGGTATAGGTCCTCTTGGAATGAGCATATGGTACATTTTTTTTTCTTTGTTATTTCTTGTAAAGAATTGAACATATTCTTGGAAACATTCTGTAGGGACCTCCAAGCAAGAGGGGGTCCTATACTATAGATGATGTTGCCTATATGCAGGGCTTTTTTTAGAACGGTACTCACCGGTACGGCGTACCGGCAACTTTTTGAAAAAATTATTACTTTTCTTGTAATTTAACGTATATTATTATTTTTTTTTTTTGTAGTTAAAAGTTAGGCAATCAACTACTGAGTACCGGCACCTAGTCACTGAGTACCGGCACCTAGTCACTGAGTACCGGCCCCCCCCCCTTTTTTTTTTACAAAAAAGCACTTCCTATATGTAAATCCAGTACGTATCATTAGCCGCTTGTCAGAAGACAGTTTGGCTAACGATAGTGGAGGAGTCTCAAGTTCTTCTCTGTATGATAACAATAGCTCAGAAAATGCAGGATGTTATTTAGGTGGCTAGTAGAATGATCAGCAAACTCAATACATTTAAAATGTTATAGTAGATTCTGGGGTCCCTTTGTTCGGCTAGATAAATATAGTCCTTGTGAAACGAATACATTTGATTGAAAACCAACACAAAGTCAGAGATAGCACTAAACTTATTGAGTTCATTTCATTCAAGCTCAGTCATCGAAACTATTTCTGCACTTTATCTATGAATTCACCTCACGCTGGAGTGAAAAATAAGGATTTGCTAAACCCAATCATTACAATGTGTCATCGACACATCCAGAGTAACAGCGCTATAGTTTTTATGCTGAATGTCTGTCTGTCACAAACGTTAAACAGATAATTCAAAATAAAATTCTACAATGACATGTTTTCTAACTCCCCCTCTCCCCCCCCCTCTATTTTGGTCAAGACAAGTGATATAATCATAGCATATTGAGAAAGCTAAAAGCATGAAAGAGCGCAAAACAAGAAAAACATAAAAAAATACTATATTAAAAAAAAAACAAAGCTTATTTTAAGGGTAGGCTACTAGTGTTAATTAGTTTGGATCAGTCATGTCATTAAAATATAATAATAGATCTAGACTAACAATAAAAAAGCATTATAAATATTTTTAAAAAAGGGGAACGACATGAATTTAGACTCATGGCTCAAGCCAAAGAAGGTTTCTCAAGCCAGCACGGTAACTACTCTGCTAATGGAGAGCCTATGAACATGAAAGATTGTCTATTGTTTCTATAGTCTCGACCTATTTTTTTCATCCTGTGTTCACTAAGACACAGACGACAGACTAATTCAGCTTATACAATAAAAATTCTTTCCCTTGTTTTAGATATGAAACAAAATAATTAATTACCTATTAATTACCAAAAATAGGAGGCGCGGTGGCTGAGCAGTAAAGCGCTTAGTTTAGAACGGGAGACCGGGGTTCGAATCCGGTGAAGACTGGGATTTTTCATTTCGGGATCTTCGGGCGCCTCTGAGTCCACCCAGCTCTAATGGGTACCTGAGATTAGTTAGGGAAAAGTAAAGGCGGTTGGTCGTTGTGCTGGCCACATGACACTCTTGTTATCCGTAGGCCACAGAAACAGATGACCTTTACATCATATGCCCTAAAGACCACAAGGTCAGAAAGGGTAACTTTACTAATAACCAAAAATTAATTAACTGATTGGTTACCTTTTTTTAATTAATTCTTGTGTTGTCAGGTAAAAGAAATAATTGTGCAAAATTTCAGCTTGAATTGAGATTGGGTGTGAGAGAAATAATGGGAACAAACTTTAGACCAGACAGAGTGAGTTGATAAGCTTTCTTATTCTAGATCTATTAGAATTTAATTACTTGACTGATCCAAAATAATTGATACAATTACACTTAATATAAGCTTTGTTTGTTTAAAAGTATTTTAAAAGTTTTTCTTGTTTAAATTGTTCTTACCTACTTAAATATAAGCTAAAGTCATGACTTAAAAGTTCATTACTATTCAGTATTTATAACGCATTACATTACCAGAAAACTGATGACAAATCCACTGTAAAACCAAGGTTAACTTTATACAATAATTGTTCATTGTTACTGGTAATTTATAATTGTCCATTGGTTCTAACTACAGTCATTTTTTGATGAGTTCAATGTCAGAATACATTCCCAAGAAATTAACACAAAAACAGCCGTTCTCCACTGATGCACCCAAAAACGACCCTGGAATATTGAGGTGGTTAGACAACGAACATTCTTAAGGCTCTGCCTTACACTACTAATAATTGTTTGAAGTTTTCTGTTTGATATTGTCTACATGCTAAAAGGTCCAAATAAACCTTATCTTAGGATTGTTTATTTTAAGTATAGGAACATCTACAAGTTGATGGAAGGGGAACAGTTTTCTTTATGTCAATGACTGTAATCTTATTGTCAAACTCTCATTGAGTTTTGAGGATAGCCAACGTGCTGTTGTTGTTTTTTTTTTTTTTTTGTTGTTGTTGATGTTTTTTATAAACATCAAATGAAGAGTTTTCTGATCTTAAAGATGTGAATTTATTGAGACGCGTGCTTCATAAAGATATTTTTTGTTCTTTGTCAAAGCACGTTTGATAATCACAATGATCTAAGGATAATCTCTCAACGTCACTCTGACAACTATCTATATGTAGAAGAGAATTGGGTTTTAAGACCTAGATTTATGTTGAAAACAAATGGCACGAAAGAACGTTGAACATCAAAATTGTGTTAAAAAATACTTGAAGCGGAAGGAAATATAAGTATCTAATTAAGACATTTAAATGTCGGCTTAAAAAAAAACAACATATTGGGTCGAAATTGCGAATAAAAGAACTTTTTTTTTTTTTGGGGGGGGGGGGGGGAGTTAAATTTAACTACTGGGATTTTGATCGTGAAGGTGGCTTAGTTGTTCTAGGCTTAAGCTAATTAATGACAGGTTAATTGATCGTATTTTATCGTCTACGACAAGTGAGATAGTTGGTGATGATTAGTGAGCCATCAGGGTCAGGAATTTTATAATGTAGATATGTTTGTTTCACTGAGCTTTTATTGGTAAATACTACTTCATGTTCCCACTTTCCACAAAGTGATTGTTCTAAAATATAAATATACTTTGTTGAAACGCAGCACAAGTTTATGTTTGAAATTTCAGCTCGATAGAAAAGTTGAAGAAAGTGGCGTAGCTAGGGATTTGGGGGCCTGGGGGGGGGTCGGTATTTCTAGGGGCCCCTTCATTACGACCTTCGACATCATGACATGAGATAATATACTTAATAAATATATGTCTAAATTCCAATTGGTACAGTATATAAGTAAAATAGAAAAAATATATTAATTCTCTTAATGATTAATACCGTTGTTTATTGGCTAGATAATGCACGTGACACATCTCCATTCATATTGCCTCTAATCATGCTCTCTGTGCAGCTCTCAAACATCATCTAGATCAAAGCTGTCTAGTATTTTTGACTTCACATGATACAAGGCAGTGGCGAAATAGTTAAAATTAAATGTAAAAAAAATTAGGACATTCATTTGGGGGAATCCCTCAGGTGGGTGTCGGGGAGGGGGACTTTTCGAATTAGGCCCACTCCACCACCCTAGCTACGCCACTGATGGGAGATATTCAAAATACATATTTCTAAATGTTCAATATGACGAGACTATGCGTTAATGATAAGAATTGAATGGAACACAGAAAACAATCCACGAAATGAAACCTCAAGCATTTGAATGAAATAAATGCTACAAGTAGAACCATATCTTTTAGCTACTCTACTGAATTCAAACGAAATATATTTATTAAGCCAAACCATTTGGGTTATTTTAAATTCATCAAACCCTCAGAAGAACTTATTTAACATTTTTTATATAGTTTTTTTTTAGTTATCATTTTCCAGGCGTCTCCAGAGACGCGTCAAGAAAATAAGATATTCAAGAACAAGTCGCCAACGTCTAGAAGTTTACGGCGTCCTTTTATTTCAATTCTTACTGTCAACAAGGTGCAGGGCCAGGTTAAGGTGCAGGGCCAGGTTAAGGTGCAGGGCCAGGTCAAGGTGCAGGGCCAGGTCAAGGTGCAGGGCCAGGTTCATCAACACCACTCCTCATAGAAGGCCTGAACATAGAGGTCGTGATGTCAGACCAATGACTTGGCAACGAGCTATTGGTCTAAAATGCCCACAGGTTAGGACGTCAATGTTCAGACCCTGTATATCGAATAGTCTCGGGTTGAGCTGCATGTAACAGTTTGCTATAACAATGGTCTCTGATTGGCTAGAAAGTCACAGTCGTAAATACAATTAAGAAGTGAGTTTGTGTGTAAAGTAACTAAAGCGTTCGACTGACCCACAGGGGCCGACTACGAGTTAATGTGTAACACACCTTTCTTTGCTTACCTTGTTTTATTTAGCTCGAGGTACTCAAAAGATAAAAGCCTAATATAATTGGGGGGGGGGGGGAGTTTACGATGATATTCTGCAGTTATCTGATGAACCCAGTGTCAATGCAAGACATGAATCAATACAAAACATTAACCAACTAGACAATGATATACTAGTAATTAATATTATCTTGTTTGATACCAACAAGGGAGATTAATCCTTCAGTTTTCACAGATATGGCTAAATTAGTAGGGTTTAGTCCCCTTAACTTTTAGTTTATGCTATTTCTTCCACAGGCATTCTTTGATCAAGTTAATAATTTAAATAATTATTTATTGTACATAACAAAACATGAATGAATAATAAAAATTACCAATCATGCTGTGACAAGTCAAAAACTGGCTGTCAGAGTCACTCAAATTTATCACAGCATTAATTATTATTTTTCATTATTTATTTATTTTATTTTAATTATTTCCCCATCCTATCCACAATTTCTCCACCCGCCCCACCTTTTCCTCTCCAGGCTAGACTTAGTTGACCACATTGGAGATAGCTAGGCCACGTCTTTCGATTTATCTTCCCTTGACCGGGGCAAAGATATGCACAGAATTTGATCTTATCGGCAGGATGTCTGACGGCCGCAGTGGACACCACCTTGTGTGGAATGCAAGTCACTCCCCCACCCCCTTTTCTCCCACGTCTCTCTTTGATCTAGGAGACCACGAGGACAAACACGCCCATTGACATTCCCAATGTGCAACTCCCATCTCAAGTCTGCCTCACCCACGTGTAAGATAATTCTAAGCCTAGGACATTTCCTGTTTCCGCTCGCATTTTCCAGGCCTATATAAAGTAGATCCAAATAAAATCAGACTCTTTCATTTCTCATTCGAGCTGAGCTATCGAGTCTGGACTACTTCATTTATCCTTTCTCCTAGAGGAATACCTGGTGGTAAGCCGAACTTAATCACAAGTTCCATCTTAATTACTCTGTGTATATTTCCATTGGATTTTATCATGTGTAGTTTATTATTTCATTTATATTTAATTAGTGCATTGTGTATTTCTCACTGTCGTAAGTAGAAAACATGAACATGGCTAATGTATATTTTATGTATTGCATTAATCTATTAATGCTACGTTGCTCAATTGATCATTGATGCAACCATGTATATATTTGTACACCTTATTTTATTTCCTTTATCTCGGTTGACAGCCTTGATAATTCTACTATCGCACTAATACTGCGCTTAGAAAGGAGATATGAGTTATCTCCCCTTATTGAATTATCTCCCCTGTAGCCATTTCACTCTAACGAGAGTTGCGCCTCTTGAACGGACACCCTCTCCATTCAAGCGCGCTCCATTGTTCTCGATCGACGGTCATATGTAAACATACCGTCAGTTTCGCTGACCACCGCCCAATTCTACCCCCCTCCCTTTTCTTTCTCTATCCACCTGTGTTGTTTATTTGAGATTATTATTTCCCCTTCTATGTACATTTTATATTATTACTTTCCCTTTTATGTACATTTTTATATTGCTACTATCTGCCATCTATTTTTCCAAATCCCATTTGTCATCATCTCCCCTTTTGTGCTCAAAAGCAATTTCACCAAGCTGACGAATGCACCTCAGTCGAGGGCATCGATAAGATGCATGAGAGACATGTCCTAACTTGTCTTTATTTATCCGCAGCCTCCCTCAGGTGTCTGACTATTCGCTATCAAGAATCACCTCTGCCTATCTATTTATTGGATCAACGATCTATTTACCTGCCTATTTATTGGATCAACGATCTATTTACCTGCCTATTTATTGGATCAACGATCTATTTACCTGCCTATTGCCTATCTATTTGCTATCAAGAATTACCTATTTACCTATTTATGTGCTTAGTGCTATTCAGCACTGCACTTGCCTACTGAGATCTACTCAACTCTACCACTTGGCGCTATCGGCATTGCCCGCCTATTCGACAGCCCACCTGTCAAGCTATTAGGTGCGACGTCCCTATAGATTCAGATCTGTGTGAGACGTCATAGCTACGCCAACCCTCTGCAACTCACTGGACATATCCTGTCAACTACGCTGCCCACGGCAGATCAGCTCTGCCCGCAGTAACCTTGTGCCCACGGTAGCCGGCCACCCGCCCTACTGTGCCCACTACAGATATTAGATTTTGGGGATTGAGACTCCACAAGAACTATATCACCGGCGTCCCTCTATCCGCTAGAGCGCCACCTCCAGCTGCAGAACCTCAAGCCAGGACACAGCCAGCTGCGACATCAACAGGAAAACCAGCTAAGTCAGAGGACAAAGTGACATACTCTCTTATTAGGTGCAAGAGTGATGATTAAACCTAGTATTATTTAGAGATAGATGCAAACCCTCCCCCCTTTTATTCTTATATGTATATTTATGTAAATAAATATTCTTCATTTTTAACTTTTGTATCTATCTTTCATTGCTTGTCTCGTTGCGTGCCTGCTCCGGATTCATATGATGATAGTTTGGTGTGTGATAGCTTTAAAAATAATCATCCCCTAGACATAAAACGCGCCAAACACACGTCACATTTCATCCACCTGTCACACATGCAATTAATTATTGGCAATTAATAATTTCATCTGATATCGAATAAGGGAAATAACTTCTACTTTATTGATAGATATAATTGTAAAGGGGAAGTTCTTCCCCCTGAATAAGCTTTGCTTTTTTTTTTAGTTTTTATTTTGTATTTTGCTTGTTTCCCCCCCCCCCCCTCCACGTTCTGTAGCCACTGGGTTACGTCTAAGAATCAGTCTCTGCATCTAGCACGCAATCAGACAGTTTTTGGTAATTGAAACATAAATGAATTTGCACAGGGTTACCCGCACGCGTTGAGTCAGAAAAACTGGAGTATAGAAATTTTTACAAAAAACAAAAAACGAAAAGGACATTTCAAAAACTTCATTGAACCAGTTTTAACTGTTTATTTTTTTGTCACAACTGTCACAGTGAAAGCCATTGTCCGCCGAGTGTCTCAGGAAGTACTCTTTAACCTTGGGTGCTGACTTTTCATTTCAAACCTTTTATCTACTTACTCTATATTTCTGTCTGCTAAAACAAATGCACGTTTTTTCTCCCACATGCAGTCTCAGATCAAGTTGAAACTTGAAGAGATTATGAGAAAATAAACTTCTATATTTTTGAAGAGATATAGTTGTAAATGTGAAACTAACAATAGCTAACTATAAAGCCTTCTATTTTCTTAAGCGATTCAATGGCATAGGGGTTAGTGTATTGGCTTGAGGAGGCTGATGAGGCTTTAGTCCTCGAGTTCAAATTTAGATGTTCACCATTTTTCATTTATCTATAAATGCATTTTAAAAGCAATCACAAAGATACACCCTCCACACTGTATCCATTCTATCTCTACCCCACCCTGTCCAATATTTGTAATCGCACAGTTTTATTATTGCTATTACAAATTTCAATACATGACTGATCCTACCAATATTTTTTTTAAACCAATTAATACAATTACAATTATTATTTATCTTTATCTTTCAAAGAAGTATTATTTTTTCTTTATTTATTCAATGAAATATATTCGTAACCCTTAGGCCGTAAAACTAATTTATTAATAGGAACTTTGCTAATAAAGCAACACGTGGCGGTAGTTCAACACTTATCTCTGCTGTATGACATTTTTTTGAGATATTACTTGAGAGATGAATACCTCTTACTAAGTCAATGGAGATTCTTGTTTGAATACTCCTCTCCTTGGGGTACTTGTTTCACAACAAAACATCAAAAACATTAAAAACTTGTTTGATTACGTAGGTAATGTCATCCTTTGATCACTAGATGTATCTTCATAGTATTTAACAGAGTGAAGGCTGAGTATTCTCAAACTTTATGTCAAAACTTGACGGACGAAAAACACGACCTCATAATAGTAGACAAGTCCTAATGTTGCCGGATGTCTGAAGCTTTGTGGACATGCGCACTGCGATACATCTCAAGATGCAGAGCATACAACTGACGTCATGTCCTGCTTCTTTTTCATTGGATACGTTAATGCTTTATACGTTTCGGACATTCATTCACAAGCGGAGATTACCACGTCATAGTGCTTTCATCCTTTAGAAGTTTAGAAGAAGCCATGGGATGGAAGTGGGGTGGATTCCAACTAGTGACCGTCGTGATTGTCAAAACCTGGATGATGCCTGCGTGTATTAAAATGTCTTCATTAATGTGCACTTGGGGGCGCGGTGGATGAGTGGTTAAGCGCTTGGACACCTTGGGTTCTAGGATCGAATCTCGGTGAACACTTAGATTTAGAATTTAGGGATTTTTAGGGCTCCCATGAGTACATCTTGATCTAATGAGTATCTGACTTTAGTTGGGGAAAGTAAAGACGGTTGGTCGTTGTGCTGGGTACATGACACCCTGCTCAAACGTTGACCAAAGAAACAGATGCCCTGAACATCATCTGCCCTATAGATCGCAAGGTCTGAAAGGGAAACTTTACTTTACTAATGTGCACTTAAGCTCGACAATAGAAACATATTAGAAATAACAGCAATAAACAACACCAAATAAGTGTAGAAGACCAAAACTATTTAATAACACAATGGGGGTAGAGTCTGTGTTCTCTATCGGTAGATAGATGTTACAGTGCGAAGGCTGGGCCATGACAGCCACTTAATTCTATGTCTCGCTATTACCTCTATTCTAACCTCGCCACATTTTATGTCGCGTTCAATGCCGATTCTGTTTGTTGCGTCTGAAAGCGTCAAGTGCACGACAGATAAAAGTCTAAAGTTCATACCACACGAGCAGGTAACCTTGAATTCACAACTCTGCTAGACACAACAACTTACACGTAGCCACAGCACAATCCTTTCTTTCCCCGTTTTTAATGTCATCAAAGACTTCATCTTTTTATTCAGACTCGCAAAGTAAATATACCTCCTCCTTCGTGGTCGAAGATGAGCACATTTCTCATTTCCTAACTATAGAATCCGATCATCGCTTTAAAAAGCCGGCCACACACATAGCATGGGTAAGTTGGGTCGAATGCAGATAAGGAAACTTCTTCTCTCAGCCTTTTGCTAGCTTTGCTGAGCAAATAAAGCTTAAATATATGCCTTGCTTCTTAAAAGGTCAATAACTTTTTGAATCAAGTAGTAACTAATAACAAATATAAAAAAGGTGGAAGGCCACTTTAACATATTTTATTTTGTGGTAAAGTCTCAGATTTCTTTGGAATTATCTCTCCAAATATAGATCTAATCTAAAATGTATTAAGAAGAGCCTCGAAGAGTCTGTCACGCCTTCAAGTCTAAACAAACACAAGTCTAATCGCATTGAATTCTCTTCACAAAAAAAAAATACTTTGACAGCTAACTTCATTTTTATGACATTTCTTCTCCAGAGCCAATCACGAAGGGGGATAACACTCTTAACTTCCGATGATTACCCGCGCTTTGTGTTACGGCCGACGGAATGGCCGTCGTGTTGTGTCAATTTCAATTTCTTCTCAAAAAGAATGTACGAACGTTTTCTGGACGCAGAATAAAAGGTCAATTTAAATGTCAGAAAAAAAAAGGATTTTCTTTTTTTTAAATTTGCACTTAGAGAAAACAAGGAATTTTTTTTTCTTTTATGTAATGTAATTGTTTTCTAAGGTTCCAAGTTGGACGATGTTGTCTAGACGACATGGGCGTAGCCAGTTTTTTTGAAGAGGGAGGAGGGTTGAGGTGAATTTTTTTTTCTTCTGCCTTTGCACAGAAACATCCACACACAAACACACACACCATGGGAAAATGAAGTGAAATTGACTGTTCTAATGCCTTTGTGTATGCAATGCAAAAACTTCTACTCAAAATATTGATTCGATGTATTTGTTAGAATATTTTGCATTATCGCAGGAGGAAGCGGTTGGAAAGGAATGGGCTCAGAGCCAGAACTTGTTTTTAACATCTTCACAGAACTCTGTACAATAGATTGTAATGATAACGATGGAGGAGCGGTGGCTGAGTGTTTAAGCGCTTGGCTTCCGTACCTGGGGTCCTGAGTTCGAATCTCAGTGAAGACTGATATTTTGAGTTTCGGTATTTTTAGGGCGCCCCTGAGTCCACCCAACTCAAATGGGTACCTGACTTTAGTTGGGTAAAGTAAAGGCGGTTGGTCGTTGTGCTGGCCACATGACACCCAGCTCGTTAACCGTTGTCCAAAAGAAACAAAGGACCTTAACATTATCTGCCCTATAGATCGTAATCCGAAAGGGGAACTTTTTTTCTTAATGATAACAGTGACTGTCTTGTTCAGCGTGGTTGTGTACAACAAATTGATTTAGAACATAAAGCTGTAGGAGAGATGTGGAAATAATTGCATTGAACAATTTGAGATGAGCAAATGTTCAGACAGATTTGGACTTGGTCAAGATATATGCTATCGTAATGAAAAGATTAAAGTACCAAAAAAATAAGAACAACAGTCTGTCTAGAATTTGAATGTAAAGAACCAGCTTGTGAGATCAACGACATCTGCTGTAAAAAGTTGGATCAAGACACAAGCTGCTCATTTAGTTTGCAGGGCATTTTGTTCAATGGTCTGACCTGGATCCAAACAAGGGCCACAACTTTCTTCAGCATCACCAGTCCAAATGACGCAGAAACTAATAGAATGTTATGCGGGCAAGTGAAGAAAGCTGCGATGGACTTAACCATTGAAACTTTTGGTCTCTTGCGTGAGACTAAATGTTATTGTTTAGTTGACAAAGAAGAAACACCCTTTCCTTGTATTAGCCTTATAATAACTCTAAGAGACACTCGTCTCTCCAGGGGCGGACTGGGTATCAAAATCGGCCAGCGCATTTCTAAACTATGTGGCCCACAAATTGTACATCATATGATGGTCATCCATTAATATCTATCTTCAAAATCATTATCTTAGGTTTGATAAAGTATAAATAACTGTACTCTTGCATACAGTGAACTCTATATCTTAATAAGAGTCATAGGCCTTATGTTGCTTTTTCATCGCTAAAAGTGTGGGTCCTAAACGGATGAAGCCCTCTAGTAGTACTGTCTACGGATTACGGATGTAGGCTATTACATTATTTGGGAAAATGTGTTAGACTGTAATGTAGAGCCTGTAAATGATGTTTTCAACACGACGCTAAGTGGGCCCCTTTTATAAGAGAATATTTTAAAACCTTTCACAATCTAATATGTGCCATGGTGGTATCAACGCGGCCTTTTCGGTGGCCCTACCAGCCCATTTGGTACCGGCCCACCGGGCATATATAGCAAGTCCGCCACTGCGTCTCTCCTTGTGGTTTCTTATAATAGAGAGTATTTTATTAATCAACATATATCAGTTTCATGTCTAGGAATTGATTTTTGGTTTCAATCTTAGCTTATAAAACATGATCTTTTGGTAATACATTATTTTGTGGTGACATTGTATAGCATTGGTTCCGCAAGGTTTTTAAAGCCGGAAGTGGTAATGGTTCTTAGCCCACCATTACCTATAAAATGCTTCCAATGGCACGCGTCTCAAATAGCCTTTGACAACCAGTCCAACTCCTGGCCTTCACGTGTGGTTCAGATATTGAGTCCGGCGGAACTGTTATCACCAACAGGAGAAGGGGCAAAGGCGAGCAACTGGAGCCTAAATCAGTAAGCTTCGGGCAGGAGGGGCTCGTTAGCCTTGGTTGGTTACCCATCTAGGAGAAGGAAAACTCTGAATCCAAACCTCCGTTGACTTGCGGCTATACCCAAACACGGGAAAGGCTTCGGGAGACAACCCTGGGGAAAAATCAGGAGCTGGTGACCCTTAGGCAGATTGCTGCACACTGTGCTACAGCCTGGCAGAGCCTGCGGCGCTACTAATCCCAAACTGTATCGGATATTCCGTTTCTTTGGTCTCATCAGCTGCGTGGAGAGGGGGGAACTACTGTGTGGGCGACATCGTTCCGACCCTGTCCAGGCTCAAAGTAGACATTGCTGCCCTCCAGGAAACTCGTTTAGCTGACTCTGGTTCAATCAAAGAAAAAGACTACTCCTTCTTCTGGCAAGGCAAAGAAGAAAGTGAAGTAAGGGAATATGGCGTTGGTTTTGCAGTTAAGAACACACTGCTGAACACACTAGAGCTGAAGTGCAACGGTTCAGAAAGACTCCTATTACTACGCCTTAACACATCTATTGGACACGTGACTTTGTTAAGTGCCTATGCTCCTACTTTGAGTTCCACACCAGAGGTCAAAGATATGTTCTACGACAACCTTTCGTCTGCTCTCAGTGAAATCCCAAATACGGAACATACAAGCGTTGGATCTGACACCTCTGCATGGGACAGCTGTATTGGACGTTTTGATGTCTGAAAAGTAAATTAAAATGGACAACGGCTCCTCGAGGGTGGCTCACTACACTCCCTCTGTTTTACTAATACCTATTTCAAGACTAAAACAGAGTATCTTGGCTGCACCCTCGCTCCAAACTCTGGCACCAACTAAACATAATCATGGTAAGACAAAAGTGCTTAAAATCTGTCAAGCTTACCAGGTCATATCACAGTGCAGACTGTGACACAGTCCTTGGTATGTTGTAAGATCAATTTTCTCCCTAAAAAAATCCACCATACAGATTGGAAGACCCCAATCGGGTGTTAGCAAGATGTGCCACCCTGATCTCCAGATACAGTTTGCGGAATATTTTGAACGCATCTACAAAAGTGCTTCTGGAAATACAGCAACAGAAAAATGGAAACACCTCAAGCGTACCATACAAAAAAATTCCCTGGACATTTTTGGAAGAAAATTTATAAAGCCAAACGATTGGTTCGACTATAAATCAACTGTACTAGCACCTGTCATTAAAGCAAAGAGAGATGCACTCGCTACGTACAAGACGAAACCTATCCAATGCAATCTGTTAACTCTGAAAGAAGCCAGAGCCACTGTGCAGAGGACAGCATTGACCTGTGCCAATGAATACTGGATAGAGCTCTGTAAGAATATTCAGCTCGCTGCTCAAGCAGGCAACATAAGAGGGATGTACAAAGGAATCAAAAAGTCTCTCGGACCTGCCCAAAACAAGTCAGCACCTCTCAAATCAACCACTGGGGAAACTATCACAGACAAGTGCCAACAAATGCACAGAACATTATTTCGAACTCTACGCCACAACAAGCTCAGTGACAGGTCGCCTTGGACTGTAGATCCAAGGTAACAGAATTCGTTTACGGCATCTAGCTTTTCATCGTCAATGAGGATGGAGGGTTGTGCTGTAGAAGATCTCATAACATTAGTTTTCTTTGTGCTAATGATTAAGCCATACTCTTTGCAAGCCTTAGAGAAGCAGGACATTAGTGACTGAAGCTCCTCTTGTGAGTGTGCCACTACCTCTGCGTCGTCCGCACCGAGCATATCTCTTAAGAGGGTGGTTCTGATTTTAGTTTCGGCCCTCAGTCTAGCTATATTTATAAGATTGCCATCAAATCTGGAATGAAGTTATATGCCTTCGGTGGATTCAAGATTCAAGTCAAGATATAAGTATCATTTCATCAAGACATCACAATTACTAAAGCCAAACACGATTACGATTACATCAGATCGTCGTAGTTACATCCAAACACAATTACGGTTTGCACATCAAGATATTGCGATATCGATTCCATCCTATTACATTAATAACTTCAAGATTGCATTGTGTTCCTCATGTTTCGGCTATTAGCTTGTGTTTAAACATTATATGCGGAGTAACTATACTATGACGGGGGAGACAAATCAAGAGACGATGTTTTGCGGTCAACAAATCTCAAATTAAACATTATTACAACTGTAACGTAGAGGTGGGGGGGGGGGTACATTTCCCCACGTCTGCTCCTGTCCCTACTCCCCCCCCCCCACGAGTGCTATGTTTATCTACAATATTGACGTGTGAGCAGTCTTAACTATGTCGTCTGGTCAAGATGTGAGGAAAAAGGGGGGGGGGGGGTGTCTGACGTACTTCTCTGTGATGCCCATCTTCTCAAACACTGGCCTCATTACCGTTTTAAAAACGTATATGTCTGGCTCCGGCCAACTGGCCTTTCTGTCCAGTAGGCACGTCCGGAGTCGTGACCTTGCAACCGACAGGGCCCGGCCAATAAATGGCTACTTATTGACCAGTTAACAACTTAGCGGTTAAGTATGTATGTGTTTGTGTGGTCAGGAGTAGAAAAAAAATGAGAGAGAGATTAACAGACGACATGAGAAAGAATAAAACCATGTTTAACGACAATATGAACTGTGGACTGCTTAGATAGTTCAGCCTGACGTATAGGCTGAACGTATGACTTAACCACTGTTTGATTCTCTATCTAGGCCGATCGGACCAAGTACTGATTGCTAGGTTAAATCTGCTGTTAACTGGGTCATCTACATCTCTTTGTGTTAGCTTCGACAGACAGACGGAATCACGCGAACACATAAATATTGCTGGGTAGAGCAGTTGCATTCATGTATGAAAATGAACATGATTGAGGCGTTTAAGAAAAAATAGCGTATGCTCAGACATGCATTCATATTGATGTGGGTGCAGTCAATAATATCTGGGAAGTCTCTAGCTGGAGATCAACATAGAGAAATGTATGTAAAACAAAAAAGGTTAATAAAGAACTTTGAAAATTTGGAGACTGGCCTGTCAGGGACTAATTAGTCGCGGACTGGCCTGTCGGGGACAAATTTGTCGCGGACTGGCCTGTCGGGAACTAACCTGTCACGGACTGGCCTGTTGTGGACTGACCTGTCTGAAACTGACCTGTCGCGGACTGATCTGTCGGGGACTGACCATTCGCAAACTGACGTCTCGGGGACTGACCATTTCGCGGACTAGCTGTGGAGACTAACCTGTGGAAGACTGAGCTGTTGAAGATGTTTTATTAGTGTCTATATGTTATGTCCCGATTATTATTAATTATTATTTATGCTAGTATAAATGTATAATTATTGTTAATCAGTTATAGTTTAATGTTCTTATTCAATGAAACAAAGCAGAAATTATACAACTTATATCTTTATATTTTACACTGTTGTTCAATTAATCACCGTAGAACTAGATAGTAGTCAGGTGTTATTGAGCAAACGTTTTAGAATATTTAAATTATATTGCCTTTTTTAAAACCATTCCTGCAATTGGCCAGATTTAGCCCTCAATTTCTTCATAGTCTTACAACGTTGGATGTTGGAAACGAAAAATGAAGCTCTTCTTTCTTTCAAGATAAATTTCGACTCTAGTAATTTGGCTTGCTAGCTGAGTTGATAGAGCTTCATGCTAATAACGTTAATGTCGTAAGGTCCATCCCTACTGGCCGATTTTCAATGACAAATAAAATATAAAAGTTTAGTTTACCATATTATAACATAAAATAGGTATAAAAACAAAAAAAAAACAACTTAAAAGCGTATTTTCGATTTTGCTTAAAGGAGAACTCAGTTTTTTTCTCGATCTAAACGTGACAGACCGACAGACTACACAACAATAATAATAACGGCGTATCATCGTGAAACAAATGTATCCAGATGTAATGAACTTGTGTTTTCCCCCTACTATTGAAATCTATTTAAAGAGCTTAACAATATATAAATGTACTAGTTGACTAAGTTATAAGGAAATTTAAGGATAAATAATTGAAGTCAAATAATTTTTAAATTAAAAGTATAATTAAATTAACTTTACAAAAAAAAATTATAAATTATAACCACCGTAATCGTTTTGGTACACATAAATACATACAAACATATATGACAATATTGGAATAGACAGATGGCTGCCTGGTTGTGCGGTTTGCACGCTGGACTGTCGTTCAGATTTATCGATGGTCCCTGGTTCAAACCCTGCCCGCTCCCATCCCTCGTCGTCCTGCGGGAGGTTTGGACTAGGAAGTAATTATCTTCAACTCTGAAGGAACATCCGAAACATGTACAACATTTTACAGCAACATTTTTACAGAAAGATAGACAGAAGGATGGATGGACGGACGGATTGACAGGCGGGCAGACAGACATAGATAGATAGATCGATAGATAGATAGATAGTCAGATAGATAGATAGATAGATAGATAGATAGTCAGATAGATAGATAGGTAGATAGATAGATAGATAGATAGATAGATAGATAGATAGATAGATAGATAGATAGACTATTGCTAAAAATGCATGGTTGTTCTATTCATTTGATCCCCCCAAAAAATCTTGTATTTTAAAAGACACCAAGCCCAAATCATCACCAAGGAACAGACGAGCAAGCTAGGTGGTGATTACCTCGTCGTGTGAGTAGCTATAAATATTTATAGCTGAATCCGGCGAGTTTTTCCACCCAATCCGCTGGGTCAGTTAACAGTAACCATCGTGTGAATACTTAAGTGGGAAGTGGTACAGCAGAAGAGATTACTGGACTCCATAAGAGTCACTTTTCTGACAACTAACAGGAAAGATGTTTTTATACCAATCAAAGGCTGTTGTGGCGTATCTGATTATCATTAAATAGTTCAGGAGGTCAGGCCAAGTTAACGATCATTGTTAAAAAATTTATATCAACTCACTCTGTCTGTCTGGTAGAATTGTTCTCTTACGTTATTTCTCCCACACCCATTCTCGGATCAAGTTGAAACTTTACACAATTACTTATTGTACCGAACAAAACATGGGTCAATTTAAAAAAAAAATTAACCGAATGGATAATAAATTATTGATATTTTTTTTTTGTTTTATTATCGAAAAATTAAAAGTATCTAATGAGATATGTGACTGTAAATGTGGGGTTATTCCCATTTTAACCTTTTTTTTTTTTTACACGTTTTTTCCAACTTCCCGTTTCCGGATCAAGTTGAAACTTTGCCCAAATATTCACAGTCGATGTGACTATACACGAATCAATGCAGAAATAATCAAATAATTTATCAATCGTTGGTAATTGACAGTGTTTTATATTGAAAAGAGGAGCGTATACCCATAGTTTTAAGATATATGGCAGCGATTATGCTGTTCTTACCCTAGATAAGTTTTGTTAAAAAACATATTTTAATTATTTTTTTTACTTCAAAGTTAAATTTCAAATAAAAACGTATATTATGTCGTACCACACTCTAATCTCAAATTTTATCATTAGTAAAATTTAAATGAAAAAGGGTTGTACCTGGTGGGAGGGGCGATTCATGTAATCGCCTTTCCCCCATCGGACAAACCAATACTTTTTCTTTTTGTATTACAGTTAGGAAATTACAAAACTAAAACATCTGTTACTAATATAATTTATATATACTATAAATTAAATTCTTATATCGAGTCGCCCCATACCTATTCTTTAATGCCAAATGCAATCTTTAGCAGAAATTATTAAAGGAGCGAGAATTAATCGTTTTCACTCTACCGCCCCTCCCATTTCCAGACAGAGTTTATGTATAAGAGTCACGATTGAGATGAGTTCTAAACCCAAATCATTTTTTCCTAGTCACTTTTTTCTAACCTTTACTCAATCTGATATTTTTCTAGTTAAATAAATTTGGGACTATAACTCACAATTTATACTTTGATTTTATTGAATATTATTTATCGAATAATTTTTTTTTCGGCGGAGATCCTCAAAGCCAAAATCCAAATATGTGGGGTATCTTATCTTTTCAAGGAACAAATCGGATTTTTTGCAATGTATTAAGGGCCTATAAATTCATATTAGAATATTTTTCAAGTACAACATTATTCAAAAGGTCCTTTTTTAATAGTATGAATAATGAGTTTAAGGTCAGGAGAATACGTTTCTTCAGTGAAGTATGCAAGAAAACTCTTTTGGCGGCGGGGCTTCGCCCCGAACTCCATTGATGAATAATGAGCTGTAGATGTCAGGAGAATGCGTTATTGCAATGAATAATGCAAGAAAACACTTTTGGCGTGGGGGCTTCGCCCCGAACTCCATTGATAAATAATGAGTTGTGGATGTCAGGAGAATGCGTTTCTACAGTGAAGAATGCAAGAAAACGCTTTTGGCGGCGGGGCTTCGCCCCGAACTCCACTGATGAATATAATGAGCTGTAAATGTCAGGAGAATACTTTTCTGCAGTGAAAAAAGCAAGAAAACGCTTTTGGCGTCGGGGCTTCGCCCCGAACTCCATTGATGAATAATGAGCTGTAGATGTCAGGAGAATGCGTTATTGCAATGAATAATGCAAGAAAACACTTTTAGCGATGCCCCAGTTGTTTTGTTTTTCACCAAAGGTTGAGAAATGCTGCTTTTTTAAAATTCTCATATATATATATAAATATATATATTTATATATACGCACGTTTATGCACAGGGTTAGGGTTTACTGGGCATTAGGGTTAGGGTTTAGAAAAAAATCGCCCCCCCCCCACTCAAAAGTTCTGGATCCGCCAGTGATTTGACTGATCCTCCTAGATTTAGTTTAAGTTTTAGAAATGGTCTCCTGTCCCATCACATCGTACATAGTATGTATGCCCTATTTGACAATTGATAAATTCAATGCTACGGTTTAAATTTCTTACAAAGCTTATATCATCTCACTTTGTCTGTTTAGTAAAATGTGTGTACACGTTATTTCTCCCACACCCAATCTCGGATCAAGTTGAAACTTCGCACAATTTTTCATTGACATGATTTGTTTTAATATTTTGCTTGTTTTGAATGCTTCAGAAGACTTCTTTAACTGAAAGACATGTATTTATTTATTTGTTTAAATTAAGAGCTTGGATTACAATACAAAAAAATATGTGTCTTCCAGTTGGAATATTAAGTAGGACTGCAGTATTTCACGCTAATACGAAGACTTAGTTATGTCCTGTATGTTTTGTACAAATGACGCATGCATTGAATCAGACACACAGCTCCTGATGAAAAGCAGCAGACATTTCTCATGGGCGCCAATTCACATGCTTTTGTCCCTGCATTCAAACATTTGTTTTTAATAAAAGAACGACCGTCCATTGGCTTTTATATCCAATTATTTTGCACAAACCTGGTACATGTCTCTGTCAGTAGAATGAATGTATTCGGTACAATATCAGAATGTTAGTGGGATAAACAAGGTCCAAACAATATTAGCGCTGCATAGAGCACAAAGCTAATTATAGCATCACTGCCTTTCATCTGACGTGCATAGGGACGACAACTCGCCAACACTCTCTCAATACAAAAAAAAACAAACAACTCTTCCTCCTTTGCATTTAATTGTATTTAGAGTTTCTTTGAATAACTTCATTAGCTATGTTTCTGCTCTCCTTTGCTTATGTGAACTTTTTTTTTTTCAAAAAGATACTTTGATGTTATGCACTTGCTCATTACTGGGATCATTTTCAAAAACTAACTTTTTTAGTGTATTATTGTAATGTTTAATTACTTACCACAGAGGCTTCAGAGTAGATATACAACCATATATCAGCGTGTATCCTGTTACGGTGTTATGTTACAATGTTTCGGTGCTATTGTGTCATCGTGTTATGGTGCTTTTATATCATCTTGTTTCGGTGCTATTCTGTTATCGTATGATGGTCCTATTCTAGTATCATGTTACGGTGCTGCTGTGTTAAAGTGTTATTGTATAATTATACTGTGTTTCGTTACTTAGTTACTTTTTTGATGTGATATGATTTATTTTATTAATGTAATGTTCAAAAATCAAAGCATTACTCTATTCCTGGCATTTCTTGTGACTTTCTGGTCGTGTTCATGAGTTTTACGTTTCGTTGTGTTTTTGTAGTCACATTTTATCGTTTCATTTCGTCACTGTATTAGCATGTGACTGCTCTATCATGTGACTGCTCTATCAGGTTACTACTCTATCATGTACTGCTCTATCATGTTACTGCTCTATCATATCACTGCTCTATCATATCACTGCTCTATCAGGTTACTGCTCTATCATGTTACTTCTCTATCAGGTTACTGCTCTATCATGTTACTGCTCTATCATGTTACTGCTCTATCATATCACTGCTCTATCAGGTTACTGCTCTATCATGTTACTGCTCTATCATATCACTGCTCTATAATGTTACTGCTCTATCATGTTACTGCTCTATCATGTTACTTCTCTATCAGGTTACTGCTCTATCAGGTTACTGCTCTATCATGTTACTGCTCTATCATGTTATTGCTCTATCATGTTACTGCTCTATCATATCACTGCTCTATCAGGTTACTGCTCTATCATGTTACTGCTCTATCATATCACTGCTCTATAATGTTACTGCTCTATCATGTTACTGCTCTATCATTTTACTGCTCTATCATATCACTGCTCTATCAGGTTACTGCTCTATAATGTTACTGCTCTATCATATCACTGCTCTATAATGTTACTGCTCTATCATGTTACTGCTCTATCATGTTACTTCTCTATCAGGTTACTGCTCTATCAGGTTACTGCTCTATCATGTTACTGCTCTATCATGTTATTGCTCTATCATGTTACTGCTCTATCATATCACTGCTCTATCAGGTTACTGCTCTATCATGTTACTGCTCTATCATATCACTGCTCTATAATGTTACTGCTCTATCATGTTACTGCTCTATCATGTTACTGCTCTATCATGTTACTGCTCCATCATATCACTGCTCTATCAGGTTACTGCTCTATAATGTTACTGCTCTATCATATCACTGCTCTATAATGTTACTGCTCTATCATGTTACTGCTCTATCATGTTACTTCTCTATCAGGTTACTGCTCTATCAGGTTACTGCTCTATCAGATTACTGCTCTATCATGTTACTGCTCTATCATGTTACTGCTCTATCATGTTACTGCTCTATCAGGTTACTGCTCTATCATGTTACTGCTCTATCATATCACTGCTCTATAATGTTACTGCTCTATCATGTTACTGCTCTATCAGGTTACTGCTCTATCAGGTTACTGCTCTATCATGTTACTGCTCTATCATGTTACTGCTCTATCATATCACTGCTCTATAATGTTACTGCTCTATCATATCACTGCTCTATCATGTTACTGCTCTATCATGTTATTGCTCTATCATGTTACTGCTCTATCATATCACTGCCCTATCATGTTACTGCTCTATCATGTTACTGCTCTATCATGTTACTGCTCTATCAGGTTACTGCTCTATCATGTTACTGCTCTATCATATCACTGCTCTATAATGTTACTGCTCTATCATATTACTGCTCTATCATGTTATTGCTCTATCATGTTACTGCTCTATCATGTTACTGCTCTATCAGGTTACTGCTCTATCATGTTACTGCTCTATCATATCACTGCTCTATAATGTTACTGCTCTATCATGTTACTGCTCTATCAGG
The DNA here is from genome assembly GCF_947242115.1 of Biomphalaria glabrata. NCBI lineage: Eukaryota > Metazoa > Mollusca > Gastropoda > Planorbidae > Biomphalaria > Biomphalaria glabrata. Next base: position 18,912,310 of record NC_074712.1, read on the forward strand.
TTACTGCTCTATCAGGTTACTGCTCTATCATGTGACTGCTCTATCATGTTACTGCTCTATCAGGTTACTGCTCTATCATGTTACTGCTCTATCATATCACTGCTCTATCATGTTACTGCTCTATCATGTTATTGCTCTATCATGTTACTGCTCTATCATATCACTGCTCTATCAGGTTACTGCTCTATCATGTTACTGCTCTATCATATCACTGCTCTATAATGTTACTGCTCTATCATGTTACTGCTCTATCAGATTACTGCTCTATCAGGTTACTGCTCTATCATGTTACTGCTCTATCAAGTTACTGCTCTATCAGGTTACTGCTCTATCATGTTACTGCTCTATCATATCACTGCTCTATAATGTTACTGCTCTATCATGTTACTGCTCTATCAGGTTACTGCTCTATCATATCACTGCTCTATAATATTACTGCTCTATCATATCACTGCTCTATCAGGTTACTGCTCTATCATGTTACTGCTCTATCATATCACTGCTCTATCATGTTACTGCTCTATCGTGTCACTGCTCTATCATGTTACTTCTCTATCAGGTACTGCTCTATCAGGTTACTGCTCTATCATATCACTGCTCTATCATGTCACTGCTCTGGTATGTGACTGCTCTATCATGTTACTGCTCTATCAGGTTACTGCTCTATCATGTTACTGCTCTAACATATCACTGCTCTATCATGTTACTGCTCTATCATATCACTGCTCTATCATGTCACTGCTCTAGTATGTGACTGCTCTATCATGTTACTGCTCTATCAGGTTACTGCACTATCATGTTACTGCACTATCATGTTACTGCTCTATCATGTCACTGCTCTATCATGTCACTTCACTATCATGTCACTGCTCTATCATGTCACTGCTCTATCATGTCACTGCTCTATCATGTAACTGCTCTATTATGTCCCTGCACTATGATATCACTGATCTATCATGTCACTACTCTATCATGTCACTGCTCTATCATGTCACTGCTCTATAATGTTACTGCTCTATCATGTTACTGCTCTATCATATCACTGCTCTATCATGTTACTGCTCTATCATATCACTGCTCTATCATGTCACTGCTCTGGTATGTGACTGCTCTATCATGTTACTGCTCTATCATGTTATTGCTCTATCATGTTACTGCTCTATCAGATTACTGCTCTATCATGTTACTGCTCTATCATGTTACTGCTCTATCATGTTACTTCTCTATCAGGTTACTGCTCTATCATGTTACTGCTCTATCATGTTACTGCTCTATCATATCACTGCTCTATCAGGTTACTGCTCTATCATGTTACTGCTCTATCATATCACTGCTCTATAATGTTACTGCTCTATCATGTTACTGCTCTATCATGTTACTTCTCTATCAGGTTACTGCTCTATCAGGTTACTGCTCTATCATGTTACTGCTCTATCATGTTATTGCTCTATCATGTTACTGCTCTATCATATCACTGCTCTATCAGGTTACTGCTCTATCATGTTACTGCTCTATCATATCACTGCTCTATAATGTTACTGCTCTATCATGTTACTGCTCTATCATGTTACTGCTCTATCATGTTACTGCTCTATCATATCACTGCTCTATCAGGTTACTGCTCTATAATGTTACTGCTCTATAATATCACTGCTCTATAATGTTACTGCTCTATCATGTTACTGCTCTATCATGTTACTTCTCTATCAGGTTACTGCTCTATCAGGTTACTGCTCTATCATGTTACTGCTCTATCATGTTATTGCTCTATCATGTTACTGCTCTATCATATCACTGCTCTATCAGGTTACTGCTCTATCATGTTACTGCTCTATCATATCACTGCTCTATAATGTTACTGCTCTATCATGTTACTGCTCTATCATGTTACTGCTCTATCATGTTACTGCTCCATCATATCACTGCTCTATCAGGTTACTGCTCTATAATGTTACTGCTCTATCATATCACTGCTCTATAATGTTACTGCTCTATCATGTTACTGCTCTATCATGTTACTTCTCTATCAGGTTACTGCTCTATCAGGTTACTGCTCTATCATGTTACTGCTCTATCAGATTACTGCTCTATCATGTTACTGCTCTATCATGTTACTGCTCTATCATGTTACTGCTCTATCAGGTTACTGCTCTATCATGTTACTGCTCTATCATATCACTGCTCTATAATGTTACTGCTCTATCATGTTACTGCTCTATCAGGTTACTGCTCTATCAGGTTACTGCTCTATCATGTTACTGCTCTATCATGTTACTGCTCTATCATATCACTGCTCTATAATGTTACTGCTCTATCATATCACTGCTCTATCATGTTACTGCTCTATCATGTTATTGCTCTATCATGTTACTGCTCTATCATATCACTGCTCTATCATGTTACTGCTCTATCATGTTACTGCTCTATCATGTTACTGCTCTATCAGGTTACTGCTCTATCATGTTACTGCTCTATCATATCACTGATCTATAATGTTACTGCTCTATCATGTTACTGCTCTATCATGTTATTGCTCTATCATGTTATTGCTCTATCAGATTACTGCTCTATCATGTTACTGCTCTATCATGTTACTGCTCTATCATGTTACTGCTCTATCAGGTTACTGCTCTATCATGTTACTGCTCTATCATATCACTGCTCTATAATGTTACTGCTCTATCATGTTACTGCTCTATCAGGTTACTGCTCTATCAGGTTACTGCTCTATCATGTGACTGCTCTATCATGTTACTGCTCTATCAGGTTACTGCTCTATCATGTTACTGCTCTATCATATCACTGCTCTATCATGTTACTGCTCTATCATGTTATTGCTCTATCATGTTACTGCTCTATCATATCACTGCTCTATAAGGTTACTGCTCTATCATGTTACTGCTCTATCATATCACTGCTCTATAATGTTACTGCTCTATCATGTTACTGCTCTATCAGATTACTGCTCTATCAGGTTACTGCTCTATCATGTTACTGCTCTATCATGTTACTGCTCTATCAGGTTACTGCTCTATCATGTTACTGCTCTATCATATCACTGCTCTATAATGTTACTGCTCTATCATTTTACTGCTCTATCAGGTTACTGCTCTATCATATCACTGCTCTATAATGTTACTGCTCTATCATATCACTGCTCTATCAGGTTACTGCTCTATCATGTTACTGCTCTATCATATCACTGCTCTATCATGTTACTGCTCTATCGTGTCACTGCTCTATCATGTTACTTCTCTATCAGGTACTGCTCTATCAGGTTACTGCTCTATCATATCACTGCTCTATCATGTCACTGCTCTGGTATGTGACTGCTCTATCATGTTACTGCTCTATCAGGTTACTGCTCTATCATGTTACTGCTCTATCATATCACTGCTCTATCATGTTACTGCTCTATCATATCACTGCTCTATCATGTCACTGCTCTGGTATGTGACTGCTCTATCATGTTACTGCTCTATCAGGTTACTGCACTATCATGTTACTGCACTATCATGTTACTGCTCTATCATGTCACTGCTCTATCATGTCACTTCACTATCATGTCACTGCTCTATCATGTCACTGCTCTATCATGTCACTGCTCTATCATGTAACTGCTTTATTATGTCCCTGCACTATGATATCACTGCTCTATCATGTCACTGCTCTATCATGTCACTGCTCTATAATGTTACTGCTCTATCATGTTACTGCTCTATCATATCACTGCTCTATCATGTTACTGCTCTATCATATCACTGCTCTATCATGTCACTGCTCTGGTATGTGACTGCTCTATCATGTTACTGCTCTATCATGTTATTGCTCTATCATGTTACTGCTCTATCAGATTACTGCTCTATCATGTTACTGCTCTATCATGTTACTGCTCTATCATGTTACTTCTCTATCAGGTTACTGCTCTATCATGTTACTGCTCTATCATGTTACTGCTCTATCATATCACTGCTTTATCAGGTTACTGCTCTATCATGTTACTGCTCTATCATATCACTGCTCTATAATGTTACTGCTCTATCATGTTACTGCTCTATCATGTTAATTCTCTATCAGGTTACTGCTCTATCAGGTTACTGCTCTATCATGTTACTGCTCTATCATGTTATTGCTCTATCATGTTACTGCTCTATCATATCACTGCTCTATCAGGTTACTGCTCTATCATGTTACTGCTCTATCATATCACTGCTTTATCATGTCACTGCTCTGGTATGTGACTGCTCTATCATGTTACTGCTCTATCAGGTTACTGCTCTATCATGTTACTGCTCTATCATATAACTGCTCTATCATGTTACTGCTCTATCATATCACTGCTCTATCATGTCACTGCTCTGGTATGTGACTGCTCTATCATGTTACTGCTCTATCAGGTTACTGCACTATCATGTTACTGCACTATCATGTTACTGCTCTATCATGTCACTGCTCTATCATGTCACTTCACTATCATGTCACTGCTCTATCATGTCACTGCTCTATCATGTCACTGCTCTATCATGTAACTGCTTTATTATGTCCCTGCACTATGATATCACTGCTCTATCATGTCACTGCTCTATCATGTCACTGCTCTATAATGTTACTGCTCTATCATGTTACTGCTCTATCATATCACTGCTCAATCATGTTACTGCTCTATCATATCACTGCTCTATCATGTCACTGCTCTGGTATGTGACTGCTCTATCATGTTACTGCTCTATCATGTTATTGCTCTATCATGTTACTGCTCTATCAGATTACTGCTCTATCATGTTACTGCTCTATCATGTTACTGCTCTATCATGTTACTTCTCTATCAGGTTACTGCTCTATCATGTTACTGCTCTATCATGTTACTGCTCTATCATATCACTGCTTTATCAGGTTACTGCTCTATCATGTTACTGCTCTATCATATCACTGCTCTATAATGTTACTGCTCTATCATGTTACTGCTCTATCATGTTAATTCTCTATCAGGTTACTGCTCTATCAGGTTACTGCTCTATCATGTTACTGCTCTATCATGTTATTGCTCTATCATGTTACTGCTCTATCATATCACTGCTCTATCAGGTTACTGCTCTATCATGTTACTGCTCTATCATATCACTGCTCTATAATGTTACTGCTCTATCATGTTACTGCTCTATCATGTTACTGCTCTATCATGTTACTGCTCTATCATATCACTGCTCTATCAGGTTACTGCTCTATAATGTTACTGCTCTATCATATCACTGCTCTATAATGTTACTGCTCTATCATGTTACTGCTCTATCATGTTACTTCTCTATCAGGTTACTGCTCTATCAGGTTACTGCTCTATCATGTTACTGCTCTATCATGTTATTGCTCTATCATGTTACTGCTCTATCATATCACTGCTCTATCAGGTTACTGCTCTATCATGTTACTGCTCTATCATATCACTGCTCTATAATGTTACTGCACTATCATGTTACTGCTCTATCATGTTACTGCTCTATCATGTTACTGCTCCATCATATCACTGCTCTATCAGGTTACTGCTCTATAATGTTACTGCTCTATCATATCACTGCTCTATAATGTTACTGCTCTATCATGTTACTGCTCTATCATGTTACTTCTCTATCAGGTTACTGCTCTATCAGGTTACTGCTTTATCATGTTACTGCTCTATCAGATTACTGCTCTATCATGTTACTGCTCTATCATGTTACTGCTCTATCATGTTACTGCTCTATCATATCACTGCTCTATAATGTTACTGCTCTATCATGTTACTGCTCTATCAGGTTACTGCTCTATCAGGTTACTGCTCTATCATGTTACTGCTCTATCATGTTACTGCTCTATCATATCACTGCTCTATAATGTTACTGCTCTATCATATCACTGCTCTATCATGTTACTGCTCTATCATGTTATTGCTCTATCATGTTACTGCTCTATCATATCACTGCTCTATCATGTTACTGCTCTATCATGTTACTGCTCTATCATGTTACTGCTCTATCAGGTTACTGCTCTATCATGTTACTGCTCTATCATATCACTGCTCTATAATGTTACTGCTCTATCATGTTACTGCTCTATCATGTTATTGCTCTATCATGTTACTGCTCTATTAGATTACTGCTCTATCATGTTACTGCTCTATCATGTTACTGCTCTATCATGTTACTGATCTATCAGGTTACTGCTCTATCATGTTACTGCTCTATCATATCACTGCTCTATAATGTTACTGCTCTATCATGTTACTGCTCTATCAGGTTACTGCTCTATCAGGTTACTGCTCTATCATGTGACTGCTCTATCATGTTACTGCTCTATCAGGTTACTGCTCTATCATGTTACTGCTCTATCATATCACTGCTCTATCATGTTACTGCTCTATCATGTTATTGCTCTATCATGTTACTGCTCTATCATATCACTGCTCTATCAGGTTACTGCTCTATCATGTTAATGCTCTATCATATCACTGCTCTATAATGTTACTGCTCTATCATGTTACTGCTCTATCAGATTACTGCTCTATCAGGTTACTGCTCTGTCATGTTACTGCTCTATCATGTTACTGCTCTATCAGGTTACTGCTCTATCATGTTACTGCTCTATCATATCACTGCTCTATAATGTTACTGCTCTATCATGTTACTGCTCTATCAGGTTACTGCTCTATCATATCACTGCTCTATAATGTTACTGCTCTATCATATCACTGCTCTATCAGGTTACTGCTCTATCATGTTACTGCTCTATCATATCACTGCTCTATCATGTTACTGCTCTATCGTGTCACTGCTCTATCATGTTACTTCTCTATCAGGTACTGCTCTATCAGGTTACTGCTCTATCATATCACTGCTCTATCATGTCACTGCTCTGGTATGTGACTGCTCTATCATGTTACTGCTCTATCATATCACTGCTCTATCATGTTACTGCTCTATCATATCACTGCTCTATCATGTCACTGCTCTGGTATGTGACTGCTCTATCATGTTACTGCTCTATCAGGTTACTGCACTATCATGTTACTGCACTATCATGTTACTGCTCTATCATGTCACTGCTCTATCATGTCACTTCACTATCATGTCACTGCTCTATCATGTCACTGCTCTATCATGTCACTGCTCTATCATGTAACTGCTCTATTATGTCCCTGCACTATGATATCACTGCTCTATCATGTCACTGCTCTATAATGTTACTGCTCTATCATGTTACTGCTCTATCATATCACTGCTCTATCATGTTACTGCTCTATCATATCACTGCTCTATCATGTCACTGCTCTGGTATGTGACTGCTCTATCATGTTACTGCTCTATCATGTTATTGCTCTATCATGTTACTGCTCTATCAGATTACTGCTCTATCATGTTACTGCTCTATCATGTTACTGCTCTATCATGTTACTGCTCTATCAGGTTACTGCTCTATCATGTTACTGCTCTATCATATCACTGCTCTATAATGTTACTGCTCTATCATGTTACTGCTCTATCAGGTTACTGCTCTATCAGGTTACTGCTCTATCATGTTACTGCTCTATCATGTTACTGCTCTATCATATCACTGCTCTATAATGTTACTGCTCTATCATATCACTGCTCTATCATGTTACTGCTCTATCATGTTATTGCTCTATCATGTTACTGCTCTATCATATCACTGCTCTATCATGTTACTGCTCTATCATGTTACTGCTCTATCATGTTACTGCTCTATCAGGTTACTGCTCTATCATGTTACTGCTCTATCATATCACTGCTCTATAATGTTACTGCTCTATCATGTTACTGCTCTATCATGTTATTGCTCTATCATGTTACTGCTCTATCAGATTACTGCTCTATCATGTTACTGCTCTATCATGTTACTGCTCTATCAGGTTACTGCTCTATCATGTTACTGCTCTATCATATCACTGCTCTATAATGTTACTGCTCTATCATGTTACTGCTCTATCAGGTTACTGCTCTATCAGGTTACTGCTCTATCATGTGACTGCTCTATCATGTTACTGCTCTATCAGGTTACTGCTCTATCATGTTACTGCTCTATCATATCACTGCTCTATCATGTTACTGCTCTATCATGTTATTGCTCTATCATGTTACTGCTCTATCATATCACTGCTCTATCAGGTTACTGCTCTATCATGTTACTGCTCTATCATATCACTGCTCTATAATGTTACTGCTCTATCATGTTACTGCTCTATCAGATTACTGCTCTATCAGGTTACTGCTCTATCATGTTACTGCTCTATCATGTTACTGCTCTATCAGGTTACTGCTCTATCATGTTACTGCTCTATCATATCACTGCTCTATAATGTTACTGCTCTATCATGTTACTGCTCTATCAGGTTACTGCTCTATCATATCACTGCTCTATAATGTTACTGCTCTATCATATCACTGCTCTATCAGGTTACTGCTCTATCATGTTACTGCTCTATCATATCACTGCTCTATCATGTTACTGCTCTATCGTGTCACTGCTCTATCATGTTACTTCTCTATCAGGTACTGCTCTATCAGGTTACTGCTCTATCATATCACTGCTCTATCATGTCACTGCTCTGGTATGTGACTGCTCTATCATGTTACTGCTCTATCAGGTTACTGCTCTATCATGTTACTGCTCTATCATATCACTGCTCTATTATGTTACTGCTCTATCATATCACTGCTCTATCATGTCACTGCTCTGGTATGTGACTGCTCTATCATGTTACTGCTCTATCAGGTTACTGCACTATCATGTTACTGCACTATCATGTTACTGCTCTATCATGTCACTGCTCTATCATGTCACTTCACTATCATGTCACTGCTCTATCATGTCACTGCTCTATCATGTCACTGCTCTATCATGTAACTGCTCTATTATGTCCCTGCACTATGATATCACTGCAATATCATGTCACTGCTCTATTATGTCACTGCTCTATCATGTCACTGCTCTATAATGTTACTGCTCTACCATGTTACTGCTCTATCATGTCACTGCTCTATCATGTTACTTCTTTATCATGTTACTACTCTATCTTGAGACGGGGCAGAATCTGGAGTGGCTGATCAAGCCAATTCTGGATCGGAAGAGTTTGCCACAGTTCGAGCATTTATATTCATCTGTCCTAGGGCTCACTGACAGAGCAGCTTTCTTTTTCTTTCTCTTGACCGAAGCAGCTTCATTTCTTTTGCATTCAGCAAAGTACGTACCAGCACATACACTCTGTCTCCATGCTGTCCGGTCTTGTGCTATCTCCTCCCACATACTTTGGTCGATGCCCATGGCTCTCATGTCTCGCTTGCAGACATCTCTGTAAGTTAGTCTTGGGCGGCCCTTGGGTCTGGCTCCCTCTGCTAGCTCAGCGTACAGGATGTCTTTAGGGATTCTTCCATCTGGCATGCGAGTGACATGACCGAGCCAGCGTAGTCTTCTCTGTTGAAGGAGAGCATAGATGCTGTGCATGTTGGCCCGTGTCAAAACTTCCTGGTTGGTGACACGATCCCTCCAGGAGATGCTCATTATGCGTCGCAGGCAGCGTAGGTGGAAGCTATTTAATCTGTGTTCTTGACGCATGTAAGTTGCCCAGCTCTCACTGCCATAGAGAAGTGTGCTCAGAATGCAGGCATTGTAGACAAGGATTTTTGTTGCTGTGGTCAATTTGACACTTGTTTCCGTAGCTTGTTTGGACAGCTGATTCTCACTAATACGGCAAACAAGCCGGTTCTGCTGACAAGGTCAAACGCCTTGGTCAAGTCAATAAAAGCTATAAAGAGGGGCTGCCTTTGTTCTCTGCTTTTCTCCTGTAGCTGTCGCAGGGAGAAGATCATATCTGTTGTGGATCTACCGGCCCTAAAGCTACACTGCGATTCTGGGTAAACTCGTTCTGCCAAGATCTGTAGTCGCTTCAGTATTACTCTGGCATAAGCCTTCCCAACTATGCTAAGTAGTGAAATGCCCCTATAGCTGTTACAAATCGTTACTATGTTGGCATCCTTCAATTCTTGGTGGACTATTCCTTGCTCCCAGCACAAACTTAGCAGTTCATGGAGTGGCTTGATTAGGGCATGCTTTCCAGCCTGAATGACTTCAGCAGGAATACCATCTCCTCCGGGTGCTTTCCCATGTGCAAGTACGTCAATGGCTGTGCTCAGTTCCTTTACAGAGGGTGTTTCGTCTAATTCGCTCAAAACTGAAAGTGGTGGGAAGTTAGACAAAGCAGTTGTCGAGATGACATTTTCAATCTGGTAAAGTTCTGCATAGTGTTCTACCCATCGTTCCATTTACAGTGCACGATCAGTGATGATTGAGCCATCTTTTGACTTAAGTGGGGCACACTGTCCTGCTATTCTTTGGGCATCGTTTCGAGTAGATCTCAGAGCTTGTAGGTTGCTAGGGGTGGGCTCCTTCTTGTAGTTTAGCATGGCCACTCTCTTGCTTCTAGTGGCAGTTTCCATTTCTTGCAGACTTGCTTCAAACCAGTCTTCATTTTTCTTTGTTTTGTTACCAAAGACCAGTGATGATGTTTGGCACATAGTATCACGTATGAGCGTCCAGGTTTTTTCTATCTCAGTCACTGAGAAGTTTTTGAAAGCTTCCTATAATTTCTTTATATATATATATATATATATATAACAATAATCAGTTATTTTGCGATTCTAAAATACAATGTTTTCTTTGTAAAACAAAACATGTTTTAAAAATATTTTTCATTCACCAAGTAAGACAAAATGTTCTTAGGGTTAGTTCTAGTGAGTCAATACGACTTGGACATTCGAGGCAATAGAAGGTCAGTTTGACGAGTGGAGTTTCTTGGACATTCAAGGCAATAGAAGGTCAGTTTGACGAGTGGAGTTTCTTGGACATTCAAGGCAATAGAAGGTCAGTTTGACGAGTGGAGTTTCTTGGACATTCAAGGCAATAGAAGGTCAGTTTGACGAGTGGAGTTTTTTGGACATTCAAGGCAATAGAAGGTCAGTTTGACGAGTGGAGTTTCTTGGACATTCAAGGCAATAGAAGGTCAGTTTGACGAGTGGAGTTTCTTGGACATTCAAGGCAATAGAAGGTCAGTTTGACGAGTGGAGTTTCTTGGACATTCAAGGCAATAGAAGGTCAGTTTGACGAGTGGAGTTTCTTGGACATTCAAGGCAATAGAAGGTCAGTTTGACGAGTGGAGTTTCTTGGACATTCAAGGCAATAGAAGGTCAGTTTGACGAGTGGAGTTTCTTGGACATTCAAGGCAATAGAAGGTCAGTTTGACGAGTGGAGTTTCTTGGACATTCAAGGCAATAGAAGGTCAGTTTGACGAGTGGAGTTTCTTGGACATTCAAGGCAATAGAAGGTCAGTTTGACGAGTGGAGTTTCTTGGACATTCAAGGCAATAGAAGGTCAGTTTGACGAGTGGAGTTTCTTTGACATTCAAGGCAATAGAAGGTCAGTTTGACGAGTGGAGTTTCTTTGACTGGTTTTCGTGTTGCAGGAGTACAGTCTAATTGAAATGGTTTTATCAGGGCCGGATTTAAGGGAGGGGAAGGTAGAATTCGGGGTGTTCACAAGAAATCGGCCTCGATAAAAGAGAAAAATGTTTTAGCGATTTTTGGCCGGTCAGATAATTTTAAGTATTTGTTCCCCTCATTTTTACCGCTAGCACTTTAAATCTTACGTCGGGAGGCAACAACGTCGTGAATGCCCGCTTCTAGTTCTAGCCTGCTCAGCATATGTTTATAAAAACCGGTACAGCTCCGGACTTACGGCAGTGCATCTACCGAGGGCTTTACCCTCCACACATGTAAACACTAACGCTTTTTTTCAAAACTCAAATATGCATATCAAACATTTCAAAAAAAAGGAAAGTGAGATTAAATGTAGAAGTGTAGTCATCTTCTGTGTTTCAGAAGAGCGTAGATGCTGTGCTATGTGATCACATACTTTCAAATAAGATCAAGTGTAGTAAATATAAGATCAGATCAACTTCTCAACAGAATGAGAAGAGCACAAAACCATTTTACTGACTTCAAAGAAGCTGAAACAATGTTCAACACTCAGAAGAGGAATCTATTTTATTTTGTCTTCCTAAAGCTGTTTTTTATTTTGTCTTCCTAAAGCTGTTTTTTATTTTGTCTTCCTAAAGCTGTTTTTTAATTTGGCTTCCTAAAGCTGTTTCCTAACTTCAAGTTCAGATAAAAAAATAATTACTCGATACAAAAAATTAGTCAAGTTTAAGGTTGGGACACACATGAAAGCTTTGCATTGAACAAATCCTATTTTTTTAAAACAAAATTTAAGTTTTGATCCTACAACTCTATTTGCGTATTGGTTTTATTTCCAAGGTGAAGGTTTTCTTTTCAAAACAAAATTAAAAGTTTTTCTCTCTCCAAATAGAGTTCGAGATGTGTCCCTTCATTGCCTACCTCTCTCCAAATAGAGTTAGAGATGTGTCCTTTCATTGCCTACCTCTCTTAAATCTAATCTCTAGCTTGTGTAAGTTTCTTGCCTGACTTTCTGTCTGGCACCCTTCAGCCATGCGATTGTCGCTGTGTAATTTCAACATTGGTCTCAACCTTTGGTCAACCTTTTTTTTAAGCAGGACCTTACAGACATCTTTGCAGCCCTGAATATGACTAAGATGATTATTGATTGTGCTCAGACAGCGGCACTGCTGCAGATACTGTGAGATGATATAATTGCAATCACTTCTTGGGCCCAGATACAAATATGAATCAATTCTATGTATCATTGCACGATACATTGTTATCATCTTGAGTTTAAAATTCATTTGTAAAATGCTTTACATGTTTTGGATGTTCCTTCAGAGTTGAAGATAATTTACCTCCTAGTCCAAATCTCTCGCAGGACGACGGAGGATAGCAGCGGGCAGGGTATGAACCCGGGACCATCGAAACATCCGAACGACAGTCCAGTGCATGCCGCACGAGCAGGCAGCCATCCTGGGAGCTTCAAGTTTACATCCAGTTCGTTTACAATTCATTTTATCAACTTGCTAATTCTTCATTTGTAGAATCTGGAACCTGTATAGACACGGATCTAGAAAACGGCTCTAACGATTTTCCTAGAAATTTGACAGTTTATTTATATCTTTGGAAATAATTTAAAAAAATAGATAATTGGCCCATTATGATTTTTCTAAAAGATAATAATCTTTACCATTAAATTTGGTCTGGAGGTCTAGACATTCTGTTTCTTGAGCACACCTACGTCATCGGGTCACGTGACTTCATTCAAGAGTTACAGACAAAGCAAGACGTTCAAGTAAAGCGTCTTATTAGAATTTTTTTTTGTAACTTCATTCTGAATCTCTCTTAGGCCTCTAGCACCAAACTGGAACGTTCTAGACCATTTCTCTAGACCCAGTAGAGTCTAATAGAGATGACTGTCTTGTTGTTACCAAGTCTGGATCTGTATCACCAAACTAGACTTTATAGGTGCTCGATCACTTCATCCCCTGGCCATTTCATCCCCGTCACTTCATCCCTTGTTGTTTTCATCATCTGATCATTTTATCTAACAAATAGTAATTATAAAAATCATGAAATTAGCAATATTTAATATATTCATTTTTTTATTTAAATGACAAAAAGTGTAACACATTAGATAAGAATAAAATTAAAATTAAATGTCATTAAAAACTATAACAATGTAACATGTATAAATATATAGGTAATGTAAAAAAAAAGTGAATATGTGTACATCTACATCAGCAAGATAAATGAGCTATCGATTGCAAGTACAGAAGACGATCCATCGATTCATATTGCGGAACAATGTTTGTTATTCTCTTAGCCAGTGTTGCATATTTCTTCCTTGGACGCACTTCAGTGCCGGCTCTAGCCTGTAAAAACTGATGCCTTGTGCAACTAACTGACTACCCTTACGTAGACCATCTAGAAATGTCCACATAGTTGGATGGTGGCATGAAAATAGAGGAGGGCGTGATGCCAAACCTCCACAGCGTTGTTCGTTCGCGCATCACCGCTGAGTATGTCCAGATATTTATTCCATGTACCTGGAGGGAATAAAGTTGAAGCAGAGTTATCCCCCCGCTGTCTGCGACCACGTATATATATATATATATATATATATATATGCTCTAAGTAGGAGAACAGTTCCGGCATCAGATCGTCTTGTGACATGGATTCGGCGAGTAATTCATAGGAATCACTCATGTGTTTCTTCATGTACATTGGCCAAAGAGGAAAGACATCTAACCATGCCACGTAACTCTTTACAACGGTCATAGTCACTTAAAGTCACTTTACATGCCCAATTCATTGACTTTACGTAATACAGCAAGAAAGAGGTGAAAATAGCATCCCGTTACGGTCATAATTATTTTAATCGTACTTCCATCTCTCAAAAGATTTCCACTACTTGCACCACACCTTGGCCTTTGATGATAGGTTATCAGCGGCATGGTCATAATTATTCTAATCGCACTTCTATCTCTCAAATGATTTTCACTACTTTCACCAAACCTCGGCCTTTGATCATTACGTCATGCGCAGGATAATATTATAATATTACATCCCCCACATCCAATAGAAGCGCTATAGCTAAGTACGCACTCAGATTTACTATATAGTATAAGATTTCTCATCAAGAATGCAAAGTGGAAGAGGAAACACTATAAACGCATTAGTAACATGTCAAAATATAATACTATAAACGCATTAGTAACATGTCAAAATATAATACTATAAACGCATTAGTAACATGTCAAAAAGTGTCAAAAAGCATTCTACATAATCATATTTATATATTAGATGAAATAGGACTTAAAAGTCAAAACCTTAACAGCACAATTAAACAATGAAAAAGAAAAATATTTCTTTGGGGATGAAATGACCGGGGGATGAAATGACCGGGGATGAAGTGACCAGAGATGAAATGACCGGGGATGTATATACTAACCCTTTTTCGGGGTAGTGTAAGGGAATGGGTCGGGATCAGAAATATTCTTTTATTTTAAATTTAACATTTATTAGTTATTAAGAACAAAATAATAGCTCTAACCAAAAGTAATTAGCTTCATAAAGGAGGGATTGTCTTAAAAAAACAACACTTTTTTTTTAAATGTCTTTTGTTTGTGTACTGTGAGCCACGTGCTATTCGAGAGGGAACCTATTTGCCATGTCAGTCTAAACGCAGATGTTGGGACACGCGTCTTTCTTTGACCCACATGATTGACATTGTTGTTGGTTGGGGCCTGGTTTTCTTGACATATTCTCAATTTCAAAACTTAATTTCTCTCTAATCTTAGAGCATTGAACTCTTCTTGAGAGAACAAAAAGTAATTTCTCCAGAAGCGTGAGGCATAGAATTATGATAATGTCATCGCTTATTGGCATAGATTTCAGTTTGTAGGTAGATGGAGTCACAGCGTTGTTTGGCAGCTGCTGTGACATGCGGTAAACAAGATTCACTTGGAGTTCTTAATTATCCTGTTTCACGTGAAAAGTGAAATCTAGTTGGGAATTATGGGTAAGCCTCGTTTTGAGATCTAACCACATGGTCAGACATGAGTTTTTACTTTGGTGTAAGGAAGTAAGATCCATACTGTCTATGTTGGATGTAATATTTTACAAGTGGTTCTGATTTGTTCATCATCATTTATGCCTATGAGGTTAGGGTGTGTCTTTTATTCTATGTTACAAAACGTGAATAGTCTGCTATTCGATGAGTTAAGCTATGAATTTCAATGTCTGTTGTGCTACTCTAATTATAGTAGACATCCGCGAAGTGCAACAAATTCAAATTGAAGAGGAGACATGTTTAGTTAGTAGAAAGCAGACACCGGAAGAGGTGTTACAGATGGGAATTTACAGGCTCTCCACGATAACTGCATCATGAAAATATTCAATTTCCCCGAAATCAATGTATTTCTCTGTAAATTTTTCATATATTGTACCAGAAAAAACAACAACATTAGTATTGTTGCAACTGTAAGGCAGACAACTCAACGAAAGGTAGGAGGTAATCATAAACGATGGATTTATTAGAAGCATCAACAAATAGTTAGACTTGGACTTCCACTATAAAGCCACAGGGAGTAATGCCTTAAGTTCTAAGAGTCCTACTTAATACCAGAACAGCAGAACAGACCACCGACACATTTCCAGTATCACTCCAGGTCTTCCAAACAGTTCTCTAGTATCACACAGGACAGCACTTAGGCCCCAGACTGTTCAGACTCCCATAACTTCAGCCAAATCCACTACAGTCCTTCTTCCTGTCGAATAAACATGTCTTCTCCACTGCCTGTGTTTAATAGTGCTCTGATGCGCACCATAAGTGTGGCGCGGGAGCGGAGTTACAACAATATCACAACGATTTATACAATATGTAATTAGAGGCTCCAAATTGTCTGCCAATTGCTATTTATATTAACATTTCTGTTGACTATAAATATAGGTACTGGTACTCAGTGATGGATTGCCTAACTTTTAACTACTAATAAATTATTAATAAACGTTAAAATACACGAAGAGTAATAATTTTTCCCCACATTAAAAAAGGTGCGTACCGTCACAAAATAAAAAGCACTGAGTGCTTTTATTGTAAAAAATAAATAGGTGCCGGTACTCAGTAGTTGATTGCCTAACTTTTAACTACTAAAAATTAATAACATACGTTAAAATACAAGAAAATCAATATTTTTTTCAAAAAGGTTCCGGTACGCCGTACCGGTGCGTACCGTCACAAAAAAGCCCTGTGTATTATTGTATAATTAAATGTTCCCCTTTCAGACATTGCGATCTATAGGGAAACTATGTTGAGGTCATCTGTTTCTTTTGGCCAGCGTTTAATGACCACGGTGTCATGTGGCCAGCACAACGACCAACCGCCTTAACTTTCCCCAACTAAAGTCGGGCACCCATTAGAGTTGGGTGGACTCAATGGTGCCCTATAAATTGGACTCAATGGTGCCCTATAAATTGGACTCAATTGTGCCGTATAAATCCCGAAATTCAAAATCCCTTTTACTTTCCTAAGCACTTCACTGGCACAATGGTTTAATGTAGGCTATTTGCTTGAGGAGGCTTAAATAGGATTGAGCCCTCGAGTTTAAATTGAGATTGTTCCAACTTTTTAAAATAAATGCATTTAAAAAGCGATCACGATAACCTTCAAACAGGTACCTTCCCCCCCCCCTTCTTGCTCCTCCCACCACTTTCCCAACTGGTCCAGACCAGTGATAGGATCATAGCGCATTAAGAAAGCTAAAAGTATGAAATTGCGCTAAACAAAAACAATTGGCAAAATATTTGTAATCGCACAGATTACTAACAGTTAAGATTATTGTTAGTCTAGATCTATTACAAATTTTATTACATGACTTACCCTAAATAACTGATACAACTACGCTTAAATTGAAGTGTTTTTTTTTTTAATGTATTTTTTATTTTTCTTGTTTGTTTTTCATGTCAGTAACCTGTGCACGTCACAGTAGGCCACAGCCAGGAAGTGACAAAAATACATTAGTAGTTGAACTGTCGTCTCTGGAGTGATGGAAACATTCCAAGTTTCCACTAACACTTACAGCAATGTCCCTAGAACCAACAGCTTGAACTCTCCAGAGAAATTTCAAGGAAAATGTTCTATTTATAGCAGTGTCTTTTAGTCACGAACCTAGTCCCAGAGGTTTCCCGGGAGAATGTTCACGGACTCAAATTTTGATTAAATATGGACTGGATGGGAAAATGTTTTTTAACCTACAAGTCCGACCCATCACTTTTATTCCCCCTTAACTAACAGAGGCAAATGGTTTAGATGATATCGGTTAAAAAAATAAAGCGGGAGAATGATTGTACGGAAATAAAAGTACAGTCAAGAAAGTTTTGAAAATTAAATTCTGAAAATTGAAAATGGTGAAATCTATTGGCGATACTTAGGAACATTTCCAACATCCAGGGACAGTATAATAGGGGAGGTGGGGGGGGGGGGCTTACGAGTTGACGTTGAAAAGAGTGACGGTCTAATCTTGTTTGCGATGATTTCATTTTGTTTTTCATGTTTTCAATTCAAAGTTGCAAGTCGAAACATTCAAAGTCCATGTGACCAGACTGATCCCACGAGTGGTACGCAGTCATTTCAGTGACGTACTTGTGGAAATAATAAGCGATGCTGTCTAGAAGACCAAGCTTTAATGTCGATGTCGTGTATTAACTGATCTCAAACTGTATCGGGTACCAGCCAATCTTTTGAATACATCGGCTGATTGGAGTGAGGATGACAACTGCGTGTGACATTGTTCCGATCATAGCCAGGCTTTCATTCTCATATCTCTATGAACCTTGGTCGCTCAATGGAGACCAACAATTAGCTAAGATAGTACTAGAAATATATCTCTCTCTCTCTGCCCCTTTCACAGTATAAATCTTAAGTAATTATACAGAAACTACTGACATACATACTACTATTAAAAACAATAATACTATAGGCCCTATTTAGGTCTATTTGGTTTCAATTACTACTAAGTGTCCTGATGATGTCATCAAAGAGTAAACACTTTCACTGAGTCACTAGAATGCAACAACATTCATTTCTCAAGTTGGCTAGAGGACATGAACTTGGTCCAAGGGCTTGACTTTTGCTCATGTGGGCAATTTGGTGTTCAGTGAAACATGGGTACTAGAGAGGATAGAGATGTAAAGCAAACTTATCAAAACAAAAAGAAGCAAAGTGAATGGAAAAAGTGAAAAGACTTGATCATTTCAGCTATATCAAGCAAAAGTACACATTCACTGAGAGTCACAAGGCAAAGAGTATACATGAAAATACAAGGAATTTCTAGCATGGACACACACAAAACACAGAAGGATCTCATGGAAAACAAGGTAGATGACATGATAAGCACAAGAAACAGATGACACATGATAAACACATGGGTGTGATGACATTAAAAAAACCACACAAGTAACAGTTAACACATGACAAAACACAAGGCTCTGATGTCATGAAAAACAAACACAAGGCATAGATGACATATGGCAACTTTTGATTTTATTTCTCCAATGTGTATTTCTCTGATCAAGTCTAACATGTTTATATCATGTCAATGTATGTAGATATTTATATAGAGTACAAAATTGGAAGAACCCTTCCTAATATATATATATATATATATATACATATTACAATAAAATTTCATTCTGAAGATGTGATGAGGCTTCCTGGAGTGATCATATGAAACAAATCAATTGCATGAATGATGTGTTGAGAATCAAACTTTATCATAGTAATGGTACACCATTCAGACCAAACAA
Organism: Biomphalaria glabrata; assembly: GCF_947242115.1. Taxonomy (NCBI): domain Eukaryota; kingdom Metazoa; phylum Mollusca; class Gastropoda; family Planorbidae; genus Biomphalaria; species Biomphalaria glabrata. The sequence continues at coordinate 18,931,620 of NC_074712.1, forward strand.
TAAAATACTGTTACCAGTCCTTGTATACAAACACTAAAACCATTGAGCCAGTACTATTGAGATAAAGCTACAGTACTATAGTATACATTCCCAGTACCAAGAACTAACCCCCAATTATAATGTAATGTGTGTCCACTAACTAACTACATGGGCAAGACGATGAATAAACACACCATTAATCTCAGGCCTTGCAATATCAAAGAATCTTTTCATAAATTATGTGAAAAATTATTCTTAAGGCGTCCAGATGCCTTCTTATTGATTGTCAGTTTCTAGGGAGTTGTGCTAAGGATAGTCACATAATTTGAAAATCGTATGAAAGTGTTTGATGAAGTAAGATGAAGTCATTTTTTTTTTACAGGAAGTGGAGGGGATGTAACTGTATTTATTTCAAAATAATCAAGTTTCAGGTTTTAAAAACAGGAACTAATCCCCAGAACACATCAAAAACTGCTCTAGTGATGACAACTGGGAAAATTAACTGAAAACAAGAGAGAACATTATCTTCATGGCATCAAACAAAGAAGAACAAACAAATATTTTGATTTTTGAAAGCTAGTCACATACATATATAATTCAATGATTTCCCTTCCTCTGTAGTTGGAAGGTTCCTCTGCTATTGCATATATGTAAATTATGTCACTAATTCTTCAAGAGATAATTTTATCCCATTGCAAACAGTCCTTTAAACTATGCACTGCCTAATGGCAGACTTGCTAGACAACTGGTAACTGTTGCAGTGAAAAGCATGTTAGTCCTACAAGAGAAGGCAATTAATACAATCACTGCTCCAGTATAATAACATAAAGCATTAAACAGTCGAGTTCACAAAACCATAGTGTTGATTTCAACCATTCCCACAACACTCAAGTGTTAGTGACAGCTGTAAACATTCATGCCAACCAGACCAGATGACATACATATGTACTGCACAACAAACTGTCCAATCTGAACTGGAACTAACATAACTGGATGTTCAAAGAGATACACACAACTTGCTTTCCTATTTGAAATGGAACTAGCATGAATGTATTCAACAATGGTAGGACTGTATTTTTTTAAGTCTATAATTATAAAACATCTTTATATTTATATGTATAATTAAAACATACATATATTTAGTAAACAGGATTATATAACAAACAGAAATTAGTGATAAATGCTAACATTATTTTTTCCTGTTTCCTGTAAAAGCAATAACAGTTGTGGACAGAAATGACTCTGTAGTCTACACCCACCCCCTCCTGCCCAGAGTCACTGCCACAAGTGCAGCACACAATCAGACACAACTAGTCTATTGTAAAGAAAAGGTTACACCCACCCTCCTGCCTAGAGTCACTGCCACAAGTGCAGCACACAATCAGACACAACTAGTCTACTGTAAAGAAAAGGTTACACCCACCCTCCTGCCTAGAGTCACTGCCACAAGTGCAGCACACAATCAGACACAACTAGTCTACTGTAAAGAAAAGGTTACACCCACCCCCTCCTGCCCAGAGTCACTGCCACAAGTGCAGCACACAATCAGACACAACTAGTCTACTGTAAAGAAAAGGTTACACCCACCCTCCTGCCCAGAGTCACTGCCACAAGTGCAGCACACAATCAGACACAACTGAAGTTTGAGTGATGTACTGCAACACTTTTAGCACCAAGATCAAGAAAAGTTAAGATTTTTAACACCTATATCAGTAAAATGTAAAAAGTTTAAAGATAAAGAAATATAAGTATACATATAAATCCCTAAGACCGAGACCATTCAAAGTTTAGATCCTCATCGTTAAAGATCAATAAATGTTTAGAGCCACAACAGCAAGATCCAGAAAAATCCTTAACAGAATATAACATGGTTGTACTCACAACATACATGAGTCAGTCCCTTAACATGAGTCAGTCACTCAATACACCAGTCAGTCATTCAACATGCATGAGTCAGTCACCCAATACACCAGTCAGTCATTCAACACAAGAGTCAGTCACTCACTGAAAATGCATTACACAACACATGAGTCAGCCAGTCATCCAACACACATGAGTCAGTCAGTCACCAAACACACATGAGTCAGCCAGTCATGCAACACACATGAGTCAGTCGGTCACCCAACACACATGAGTTCTTGAAGTTCTTTAGATGAGAGAAGTAAAACAAGGGAATCCATGAAGTAGTACTTTTGTGTTTTTCTATGTCAATTCAAGGTATTACCTCCATGACATTAAAAGCTTCTAGAAATCAGCTATATGTTCAGAAAAGTGTCACAGAATTTGGTCATAAAAAACAAAGTTCACAATATTATAAGAAGAATTCATCAACATTTTAATTGAAATGAAATTTTCCTAAGTTGAAAAAAAAAATGTGTTGTGGTTGTTTTTTTTTCTCAAGCATTTGAAATGAATTCTTCAACACGGTTAAAGACAAACAAACAGGATAGATGAATTTAGAATTGCAAGATTTTAGATCTTTGAAAATAATGAAATAAGAGTAAGTCTAACATATAAAATCCTACTGGGTGGTCGAGTCTTGTGCTAAGCTAGACTAATGAAGCCTCAAGAAAGACAACTGAGGTCCATATTTGAATTAAAAGGTGAATATTAAAAAAACACCAAGAAACTACTGTGATCATATTATGAAAATTATAAATATATGCCCAGGTTGGGGGTACAAAAACAAAAAGCTTTCTTGTAATTTATAAGTGTCTCCAAAACTTAAAAGGCATTACTAAGATTTACAAAAGTAAATGTGCATACACCTTTAGGAGGTCACAAAACTGTTCAAGGCCTTATGACTAAAAGCAATCTAAGAAAGCAAAAACGAAAAACACTATCTGTCACTAAATCATCCCAAGCCTCCTGACTTAGTGAACAAAGAAATGGCAAATGACCTTTAAATGACCCTAAAGTTTAAGGTTAGTAGTGTGTCTGTGTGTTGGGCCAGAAAGAAAAAAGTTTTTTTGCTATGGCCAAAGGAACATTAGAAAAAAGATGAAAATGTGCTCAGGTAACTTCTGATGATTAAACTATAAATATTTTTGGTGTGATCTATTCAATTCAAATTTTTGATTTTTCAGTGATAGTATATTCTTGTCAATTTCTAGTATGTACAGATGGATGCAGATACTGGCAAAATTCCAGCAGTAGGACTTGAATACATTTAAAAATGATTTCTTCAGTCTACATCAAGCCAGATAAACAAAAGCTAAACATGTATTAAAATCAAAAGTTACATCCAGCAAGCAAAAGAAGCAGAATAGAGAAACTAATGACAAAATGCAGTTCAAATAGAACATTGGACTATCCCTCAGATCTAATGACACAACAAAGTCCACTGACCACCAATGATCACCATTATGGACAACACAGTGATCCATGTAAACCTAACCATTCAATGTACATTTGAATTGAAAGACAAACAGAGTTGAAATGAAAAGCGTCAATGTAAATGTACAACAAAAACATGAGGTGGAAATAAACTCCAAAGTACAGACTCAAGAAACAATGAAAACAAAATCACAAGACACAGCATGTTCTCAGAGTCTCCATCTGCATGCTGGTCTGAAAGATATGTCTCTAGAATCGGGCATCCTATCAGAAAATGATCTTCATTGCCAGCAGAAGCTGAGTACCCAATATTTCAAAATCTTTTCTTAATTACCTCCCATGACACTAGTTTATAGATTCCTAACTCTCACAATTCAAAGGTATTCAAAGGTAAAATACAGCAAGGATAGTATATTGATGCCCCAAGGAAGAGAACACAAAAATAATCAGGTATTAGCCACTGGCGCACTAAAGAGCTCAGATAGACCACAAAAGTTCATGATGGTTAACTGTCAACCAACATGAATAGCTTATGTGAGAAGACAATAAATGTTTATTGCAATAATGAAATATGCATATGTTCTATGATCTGTAACCATATTTTGTCACAAAATAAGTGACTTAAAATAGGTGATCTATGTAATATTGAAATAACAATGCAAATACCTATCAGATCTATTAGATACCATTGCCAAATAATCTTTTGACAATTTTTTTTTACATTTCAAATATGATAAAACTATCAAAAGAAAGCCTATTGAAAATCTCTAATAAATCAAGTCACAACTGTAATAGAAGAATTTTGATAACTGATGAATACTAGGATATGCCACTCATGTTTGAAATGTTGACTTGGTTTTGATTTGATAATGTTTGGAGCTGAATGCTTAGAAATTAATTTTCATTACATATTTTTTAAAAGGTTCATCATTGGCTGAGAAAATATGTGAAGCTGCAACATTATGATAGACTCAAATAATAAGTTTCTAACAGAATGTTTAGACATACTAACTAAAAGCTCTGCAAGTTATGTAGGCCAATGAGTGAAAGATTATGCCCAAGTTTTGCATCGACAGACAGTAAGTGTATGGGACAGGAAGCTGACACCCTGGAAACTTCTTGATGACATCATCTCAATGTTCTAACAATGTAGCTGTTTTCAAGCAACCAAAATTATTAGATGAATTACAAAATATTTGTTGACAGCTTTCTTCAGAGTTCTTTAAAAGCAACATTCTGACAATAAGCTGACATATTATTATCATTACAACACATCTTGCAATGTATTCTTTCAAATATTGAGAATGAAACTGCATGCCACTTTAAACATTTTAAAACAAATATAACAACAAAATTTACTCTTAAGCAAATAAAAATAAGTTGCCCACTGTCTTTTGTAAAAGTTCATCTATTAAAAACTGTTTCTGAATTTTATAGATGAAACAGTTTACAGTTTGCAGTTATGAAAATAATGTTTGACTCAAACTAACAATGATGAAGTAAAAAAAAATGTTGGTACCAAAATAGTGAGTACAAGAAATGAACACCATTACATGATGGCTGCTGTAAGTATTTGTCAACTAATCAAGGAATCCATTGTTATGATTTAGTTATATGTTCTAGAATAGTCAACATGCACTAAACATATATATTAAATATAATCAAGTAAATGACTGATTCTAGTCAACATCTTGTATGGCAGTGCAGAGCAGTTAAAGTTTACCATGGAACAGACAGCAAAAGAACCAAACATCTCAGCATTAAAAAAAATCCAACTACAAGAAACAATCATAGAAGATTTAGAACAACCTGTCTAGAAAATCACTCAACTATTCAATCCAAACTGAATTCAGGCATTTCTATGACTACAAATAATTTATTGCATGAAATGATTAAAATATGAATAAATGGGAGATGGTGGCTGTGTAGTAAAGCACAATGATGTCAGCTAGAGGCCTCCAGTTAAAAACCCTGGTCACAATGGTCAATTCTTTTGCTTTAGATAAGTCAACAATGCACATCACTTAAAGAACAAAACAAAATTAGTCATTGTGATTTGGAGAAAACTTCTCTGGCCTCTAATCTAGGAAGAGAGCTTAACTTTGTTGAGTATTTCATTAATTCTTATGCTGCCCCCTACCCCATTTACAACAATCTTCTTTACAACACAATCTACAATTGACAGACCAGGATCTTGTAACATACATTTTGGAATTGACACTTGTTGGGGAGAATACAAATCTATTCTGAAATGAATTGGGCAGAAATTATTCCCTTTTCATTTTTGCACACAAACTTTCACATTGAAATTCATAATGTAAACAACAAGCTCATATGAAGATAATGCTTAATTAATAATTCACCAGAATAACTTAACGGGCTTGGAAATAACACCATCAACATCTAATGTTATTCATACAACCAATAAATAAATTGTCTCATCAACACTACCAGACACTCAAGTCCATTTTTTTTTTCTGGTCAACACTAGCAGACACTCAAGTCCATTTTTTTTTCTGGTCAACACTAGCAGAGACTCAATTTGTTTTTCTTCAACAAAATGTATACAACTCCATGCTATTATTAGTACAGCAACAGTAACAGCTAGTTTATAACTTAAACATTCAGAATGATTGTATCAACAAAGCAGCACAGTCATTGAGGTATTGAACTCAAATTTTGTCAAATAAAAAAAATAACAACATAAAATCAAATAGTAATTATGAGGTCTGACGAGTTACAATCTCAAAGCTTGCATTATTATTGAACTAAAAGACACGCTCTACTATTAGTTTATCATAAACATACTGAGATCTTTGAATCAATAACGATCTCATTAGATTCAAGCAGCCTAACAATCAAAGCTCGTTATAATGAATATTCTTAGAGTGACAATGAACATGGCTACAACAAAATTGGACTGAACATGTAGCCAGCACATTATCATCTTTTATATACAAAGTATAAATAAATACAATTGACATCTTTACAAAACAAAAATGCTTGATTACCTAGACAATTTCAACAATATACCAGTTGTTCCCCTTTTAGAGGATGCCACATTTATTAGGACCACTAAATCAATTTTGTTTATAATCGTACAAATATACATTGCATAAGCTAATTGCTTTTGTCACAATTAGTTTTTAAAGTCTAACCACCTACTAATAAATATTTTTTTTTTAAATTGATAAAACCAAGAACTCAAGGCCCTGCTTAGTTAGACATGAGCCTTACAGTTTGTTTCATACAGGAATGTGTAGTTCTAGTCAATGATTCATTAACCAACAAACAAAATTCACACAAAGATACAGAGAGAAAGTAACAGACAATGCTGAGAACAGAATGTCATCATCCAACAAAGGAAACCAAATGTATTCAATTTTTTCTTTCATTGTGGTCTTACCAGTTTGCTAAGCTGGTTTGACAAGAAGTACAGTGAAATGTGGAACCAAAAACCAAACAGAAGTAAGTATCTAATTGCAACATCTACAACTTGAGTACAAGTAACACCAGAGGACACAACAATACATAGTCAATCTCTGAGTGTATAATAGGTGCATGGACTAATAGGGTGCCAAAAGCTAGGAAACACAGGTGGGCTATATACTAAACAAATAAAAGAAATAATTGTTTAGAAATATATATATATATATATAATGTTTAACTACCTTTATAAAATGTGTTCCATTAGGCATCACAATAGTTGACAGTCAACCAAAGGCAATGGTTAAATTTCAAAATGAAAATAAAGGATCTAAGTAATATATCTGAGATTTTGAAATAAATTATAAACAGAACAGAAGACATCACAGAAATGGGAAAACAAAATGATTGAATTCAAAACAACTTTGATAAGAAACAATCGCTCAGCCAATATATTTATACTATTTATAGTATGTGCAGTCAGATCATTTGAGATGTAAGTTATTTAAGTACATAAAGTAGAATGAACTCCTTGTCCACTAAGTTTTGGGAGTCTCAATGTCTTTCAGCTCTGTGGTTAGCCACTCTGGCAGCTGTGTCTCAAAGCTGGAGAGAAGTTTGGAGAGATTGATGTTGTGCTTCCTGTAGAAGGAATGCAGGTGTTGCTCTGACCTGTGGTCCATGGACGGGTACTTGTGTCCCTTGCTCTTCCCCAGGCATTTGTTTTGCTTGTTGCTCAGAACTTGACAGAAGAAACCTTTGGCTGGATCATACCTTCAAATCAAAAATGTTATAAAGCTCTATGAGGATGTTTTAGTAATGAAGAAATTCATAGACCAGCAGAAATGTATTGTCAAAACTAAATCATAGCTCAGCAGAAATGCAGTGCTATTTACAAAAGACAGCCCAGAAAACAAAATATAAGACAATATCATTAATAGCCCAATAGAAATGCAATTTCAAAGTAAAGTAGCACTAATTAAGGTATAACTGAAAACACTACAGTGGTTTGAGAGTGTACACATTTGTTCACTTTATATATGTGAACACATTTGTTCACCATATGCAGTGTTGTTGAATGATAAATGCTGATAATTAAAGATGATAAAATCAGCTCTTGTCAAAGATTGTTGAGTATGTTAAAATTTAAAAATCAAGATAAAGGGGGAGGGGGGGGGGGGAGTTGCACTAGTGAAGTAAATATTTTCTTTTCAAAATGATTTAAATATTTTTCATGTGACGTAATTATTTGAAGCCTTATGAAGGAAATGAGAGAATGCATGACCACACTGAGGAAAAATAAAGTTCATCAAAATGCAATTAGAATTTGACTTTGTGAATAAAAGAACATTTTTGGGTAATTTGACTACATAGTGCAAAGAATCTAATGAGTTATATCATTTGTTGTTGCTACATTTCTAATAGGTTTTTGCTTGTTTAAAAAAAAATACAAGAAGAGTTGACATCAGGGATGCAGAATGTCAACTTTAAGATTAAACAAGATGACAACTCATTAAAAAAAGGTTTCATAAGATACATCACAAAGATAAAAAAAAATAATAACTTGGTAGGGACACTAGCCAACACAAACTAAGGGAGATGAGTGTAGCAATGTGTAAATAATTACCTGAGATGCTGGCTGTAATCCATGTAGTTTTGGACATGTAGGAACTTCTGTATGAGGTGCATGACATTAACTGGATCATTCCTCAGTTCATCACTATCAACTAGGTGAATCTAAACACAATAGATATTTTATAAAGTATTCATTTCTTCTTGTAAAATTGTATGATTATTATAAAAAGTCTTAACCCATCCAAGAAATCAGTGTTACAAGTAAGCAAAGCTTGAGCAGTATATTAGGGTTGTTTATTTTTCTCAAATTTAAAAGCCTGTGCTGATACAATAAACTTTGACTCCTATACTTCTCAGAAACGATGACCATTTTGTTATAATGTAATAAAATGCTCCTGAAGCTGACAAGGTGATGAAATATCAAAACTCATCCTAAGAACATTTCTATGTTTATAAGGCACTCATTACAATCACTGTCTACTAGCTTTTAAATGTTTTTAAATGTCTGAATTCTATGAACTGGCTCTGAACAAATTTGTCCATTTTGAAAGCAGTTTGATGGTATGGGTCAAACAAATCCTTCTTGAACTAAATATTGATGAACATTTGATATTTCCCTGTTGTAAAGACAAATTATACATCTTGGCTGCAGATTTTGTTCTTTGATATATTTCTTTTAGAGAAGAAAACTCTTCCACAACATTGACATCCACTGAGCCTGTTGACAGGTCTTGTGAGATTTTTGGTTGGATTTGGAGGTTTTTACCCACCAAGGAGAAAATAACACCCACAAAAAAAGTTCATCAAATGGATCATAAGGGCAATGAAAATTTCATAACCCCCAAGAACATGATGTCAGATTTTTTGTTCTCTAGCAGCAATGAGTTACAGGAAGACAAGAGTCTATGACTTCTGTTGGTAGCTTTTAACAACTTTATTAAAGTTATTTTTAGGAGACCTGGCTTGGCTTCTAAACTAAATCATTAAGACCCTTCAAGTTTGTATCTTGGCGAAGACTAACATTTTGACTACAGTGTTGAGAACAGTCTGCTATTGCTAAAGATGCATTGTTTTACACAAATTGAATACTACGCAGTGGGTAACTCACACAAACTTCAGAAAAAGTTAAACATCAAAAACCTAGAGCTGAAAACATTTTGTACCAAGTCATCATGAATGTTATTAACAATCATTTTGATGGCCTTAGAAACCAGTCTTGTTGTTGTTAAAGTGACCTGCACATACAATGATAAGACCTTACCTGTTTAGCTGGGAAGAAATCCAGCCAGCGAACTAAATGCTGTGCATAGAGCCCTGGCGTCAGACATCTATTGTGCAGTGCTCTCAAGTTCTGAGAGGCCATGTCAGAGGCACTAACAACTTCATAAAAGGTGTGATTCAATGCAGTAGGGTCATTGTGATTACGCATATGCTACCAAGACAAAACAAAATGAGAATAAAACTTGAATATCCATGAAAAATGAAGACAAATGTGCTTTTCAATATTCTTGGACCTTAAACAATACCTCAGCTTATGCTTATAAAATATATCAAGAAATATTTATTTCAAAAAGAAAAAGGTTTGGCATTTTTTTAGAGGGGGGGGGGGTGAAACTACAGAAAGAGAGAACAAATTAAACAGTTGATCAAATGAAGAGAGAAAAGAGTTGTACTGAGTCTAAGGGAATTAGCTCCTATCTGTTGTGACTTCTTACTGTCATAACTAGTTATCTGTGACATTAGGATATTTTCAGTCAACTTAGAAAACTTGTTTTTTTTAGGGAAAATGTCTATAAAAAGAATGTATAAAGTTGGTTTCAGGGGAAAATGTCTAACATAAACTGAAGGTCTCACAGAAAGATATTATCTATTACTTGAATCTACATTCTATATCTTTAGAAATTAGTTGTTTTAAGAGGCACATTTTCATATATTTATAAATGTTTATTTTTTTGTTTTTTTTTAATAAAAAGTTAAATGCTATAATAAAATTTGTTTAAAATTTTGTAAAATCAAAGGACCTCAATCACACAAGATTTCTACCAAAAGTGCTAAACAGCACAAGCTTACTTATGACAGATTGTCTTTAAAAAAAAATTATTATTATTAAACTGAAATTATACAAACAGATGGAATTAATGAATTGATACACTGCTTGTAGTTTAAATAGCTAAAATGTCTTTTAGGATTAAAAAAAAAAAAAAAAAATTAAATAAAATAGAGTTATTGCCCTTTAGGAGCAGGCTACTGAGTCAATCAGAGCTGGTTATAGTGTGTTATCTTGGGCTAACAATGTGCTGTTACATTATGCTGTCATTTTTTGCTCTATGACTAAATGTATGTAGCATAATACTTTGATTAATTCAGCTATTTTCATCTGCTCTTGAAAGAAAAAGATTGAAGTATTGAAATAAAAATGTTCTATACTAAAAACTCAAAAAATGTGTTTAGTCTGCGTCACAGGCAAAATAAATAGTCACCACATTGTACTTCATGCTAGTTGGATTTATTTTATGTAAATGAACATCATATTGTACCATGCTCACAAATAGTTCCTGTAACTGTTGTTAGTTTAACCTTTGGACTGTATTGCTAAGTACAAATGATATGCATACAAGCATCCTACAAAATTATTGTAATAATTCTTATTTTTCCTTGTTCTCATTTTTATGTTGGGGTGTTTAGATGACTTGACCAATATATGAGATAAACTGTGCAGTGGTTTCCTAATCAGGCAGCTCTCCATATAGTTTTCTTTCTACAGGTGTGTTTTGGGGCCAGTATCTTGTTCGGGCGTCTTGATAAAGAATGCAGTTTTGAAGGATATGGTCAGCATTCTCTGGTGACACTCCACATGGCCAGATTTCACTAGTTCAAAATTTTCAGCTTCTAGTACATATGTTGTCTCATTCTGTTGTGTCAGGTTTTCAGACGAAAGATTAGATGTTGATCTTCTTGGGATAGCTTATAATAGGTGTCATCTTTCTTGTACTAATGTAATGATAGTCATTATATTATTGACAGTCAGATATTTTACTGTAAAATAGTTGTGTCAAATAACTTTGATAAATCATGTTTAACAGGCGATTCTATAATGATGCCATTAGCTTATCAATGTAAAGAATAGTTGATAAAATGTTTCACTTGAAATAATGCTGGTGTGTGATCTTACAGGAATGCACCTCACCTGATACCAAGAATAAGCTCTTTTTGCAGGGTTCATCAATATGACAATAATTTTTGCCCTGGGTAACAGTGCAGCCACCCTCTTGGGAGCTAAGTCACTTTCAAAGTAGTTGGCACTCTTCTCAAACAAGAGAGTGGTGTTGGGCTTGTCAGGTTGAGGGAAGAAATCCATGTACCTGGAAAGTGCAAGACAGGTAAAGTCATTTGATGTGCATGTGATAGAAATAAACTTAGCACAGACAACACCACAAACAAAATGTTTACAAATGCCATAACAAATAATTTGACAAATATACTTTATATAATTGCTGAAGAACCCTAGAAAGTGTTAAACGTGTATCATTTTTCATACTAAGGAAAATATAAATAGATTACACTACATAAAGAACAGCTTGCATTGTCGAGATAAAAAGGAGATATTGTGGCACAATTGTAAATTCTTGGTTTTGGAACCCTATTCAAGCTGGAATAAACACAAGAGGATTGTAAAAACACATAGTTCTAACGGTTACCTCTAATTTGTTTTGGAAAAAAAAAAAGCAAAAGAAAGTTTATATAATTGCCCGCCAATTATATTCTCTTTAATATTATTCATCATACAGAAGATTAAGTCTCCAATGGAAATTTTACAATGGTTAAGAAAAAAAATTATCTAATTTAAGCAATACTTAAACAATAATATTTCTATTAAGCTTTAAATATCTTACCAATCCAGGCCAAGATAGTAATTGTTTGTATTAAAAAATTGAATTTCTTCAAAATGTTTAGGAGTTGGCAGATTGCTGACAATGTCTGGGTGTTGAGAAAGAAAAGAGTATAAAGCTGTGGTACCTGGAGAACAGACAATCCACAGCATAACAATACAATAAATTACAAAAAGTTATAAGTAATAAAGTTCTCAATAACTAAGAAACAACAAGATATAAATGATTAAATCTGGGTAATTTTCGTTTACTTATCAGTATTTTAAAGAGATTTAAAGAGATTATTTTAAGACTGTTAATGCAAAGGTGTTTTTTTTTTAGGGTGGTGGTGCAACCTATGTCAAAATTTAAGAGTGTTTTTATAAACTATTTTTCCTTGGCACAGTCAAAAGAGTTTACAGCTCAGCAGCAAAAAGCTGGCAAGATGAAGAAGACACCTTTCAAAGAGAAAAAAAACTCTCCTAGGAAGCAGGTCTGTAAATACTGGGATGAAAGCCTTACCAGTCTTTTGTGGACCAACAACAATAAAACTGGGCAGTTTGTCACAAGTTTTATTCTCTGGCCAAATGCTCAAGTGTCTGTTGTAGTCACATGGATTCTAAGAATCAAACACAAACACACTTTAAAGAAAATATTCAATAAAAGTATTGTTGTAAAATATAATTAGTTTTATCAGACATTATTACTAGTTTTTTACACTCAAGTAAATAAGGGGCTTTCAAAAAAAATCTGGCCAAATGATAAAGCTGATTTACAAAACAAAAGTGTTTTTTTTTTGCTCATGAATAATAAGGGCAAAAGTGGAATTCAACATCCAAAGACAAGTAACAAACAAAATTCTATTTTCTTCTTGCAGTTGTACTGAGTGTTTTTATTTCTGTTGTTCTTTCAAATGGTCAAAACACAAGTATCTTCATTCAAAACAAGAATCAAGCCAGCCATTAGATGATACATGCCTACCTACATAAATCAAGTTAAAATAAATTCTGTACTCACCGTCCAAATGGGATCCTTGTCTGCTGGGTACATTTCAAAATATTTCAGTCCCAGCTCCACTGGTGGTAGTGAAAGTAATTTAAAATTGGTCCAGCACTTTACGAATTTAACAAGGCTTTCCAGCATGTACAGCGCAAGGCGATCATTACCATAGTTTGAAAGATGAGTCATGAAGATATTGATCTAAAGAGAGTAAAATAAAACTGTGGTCTTAGGTTCTCAGGAATTTTATACAGGCTTATATAGTGGAAAAACAAAATTTTATAGGTCCTCAAAGATATTCTTATTCTCTATTGATTCAAGGAAAACCAAAACATGAAATAAAAGACTTATTTCTACTTTAACAAAGCTTCACATTGTTCCAATTTACACTAAGAAAAACACTCAAACTAGTTCCATAAAATATAATAAAAATAATGCCAGTGGCAAAACAGACTAATTGACACATTCAGGCTTTAATATCAATGTATATACATTTCTTCAGTGTAAGTACTAAACAGAGGCAGAGGTAAAAGTAGGGTTCTTGTTTTTTTTTTTTTTCAAAATCTGAAAATGATTGGATGAAAAATGAGTTTTCATGTGTAACTTACTGGTGTAGTCAAAACAGTTTGAAATATTTCTCCTCCTTGAATGCTACTGTCTAAGCCTGCCAGCCCGCCTCGGAAGTCAGAACTGTACACAGTTGTTGTGAACAGACCACATGTCTGGCGTGGTAGCACCTACATTGGAAAAATACAGTGATTTACAGTTTACTGCTGCAGCTTTGTTTTATTGTTACTTGGCACATCAGCATATTTTAGGTCATGTCCTGACAAGTTATTCCACTGTTTTGTAACAATGTTTTCGATAAAAAGTTCAAAAGTTATTCATTTTAACATTCAATACAAATAGCTTTTGGGTTAAAAAGAATCAAACAAACAAAAAACAATTTACAAGTATATTATAGTGAATGGTAAGCCTTACAAGATACAGGCTACTAGTTCAGAACTTTTGTATTAAAAACAAACAAACAAACAAAATACACATTTACAAGTATATTATAGTGAATGGTACGCCTTACAAGAGACAGGCTACTAGCCCAGAACTTTTGTATTAAAAACAAACAAACAAACAAACAAAATACACATTTACAAATATATTATAGTGAATGGCATGCCTTACAAGAGACAGGCTACTAGCCCAGAATCATCAGAAAATTTATTTTTGTGCAAATATTAAGATATTTTCTTTTCTCCAGCTAGATGACACCTGCACCAGATGTGTTAAAACCTATTCTCAGCTAGAGTAGAGTTCAAACATGTTTGCATGCTGTCAGGACTGAGTGGTGGGTCAGTCTGTGTTTATGTCTCCTAGTAACTTTGGATGAGGAGGGGTATTTGAGTTGAAGGGTGATTTTTGCCTTATGCTGCACAAAAGTGCTTTTGTCTAACTTTAACTCTAATCCCTTTTGATGTTGCGAGGGACCCACATAATGTAATGCTGTTCCAACAAACTTAGATGGTAGAAAGCTGTGTTTGTATACTTTACAGAATAGCAACTTTTTTTCTCTATTATTAGAAATTCAATTTGAAGTTACATATAATAAAAATACTGATCAATGTTCATTCTATATACAAAATTTTGTTTGTAACTAAACATGCAGGTTAAAGCAGAGATCTTATACCATGATTCCTTTGTGAATAAATCCTCTACGTTTCCATGAGGGCAACAGTTTGGGATACTCCTCTGTACTTGTAGTCTTCACTCCCCATACCTCTTTCCATGAGGAGTAAAGAGGCTCATACACTGGGTACACACCAGAGTGATGGGGAGCCACGGCATACTGCCCATACACTTGAATGCCATTCTCCTAAAAGAAACACAAACCAAGCAGAGTTGTAACAATTTATAATTTACATTGTCAATGGAATGAATAACAATTTAGAATTCACTTTAAACCATTTGGAATATTTGTGTAGCAGTTTTCATGCAAAAGTATTAATAGAATTTAACTGATAAAAGACTACCTTGTATAAATGTAGTAATTGAAAATAGTAAAGTAAAATTCCCCTTTCTGTGGCCTATGAGCGAGGGTGTCATGTAGCCAGCAAAATGACCAACCGCCTTTACTATTCCCCAACCAATGTCAGGTACCCATTAGAGCTGGGTGGACTCAGAGGTGCTCTAAGATCCCGAAATTAAATATTCCAATCTTCACCAGGATTTGAACCCAGTACCCCCGGTTCAGAAGCCAAGCCCTTTACCTCTCAGCCATTGTGCCTCTGATTGAAAATAGCAACACAGATATTGTTTAACTTTGGACACAGAGAGTAGGGCATGTTTAGCTAGGTGGGGTGAATAAAAAGCATTTGTAAATGCCAAGGCAAAAATCTAGTTTTATGTGTGTCTGTAGGTCTGAACATCACCAAAACAATAGCCTCAAAGATCTAGTTTTATGTGTGTCTGTAAGTTTGAACATCACCAAAACAATAGCCTCAAAGATCTAGTTTTATGTGTGTCTGTAAGTCTGAACATCACCAATATGTTAAACATGGAACGCTACACTTAATAAACAACGCCAACACTATAACGCCAGATTCATGAGTGACTTTATTTACACACTATGTTAACACACATGACACATAACATTCCCAACATTCAGTCCCTTAGTCAAGGGGAATCATTCAAGCTACTCATATAAACAATGTCAACATTCATTACAATTTCTCTTTTCTTTTTCTCACTCATTCTTACTTTCAACTTTAAAGGCAAAAATCCAGAATCAGAAAAGAATGGAAAATCAACCGAGAAATAGGATAGTACATATTATATTAACAAGTATTTTATACATGACAATAGTACAATGTAAAAGAGTTTGTGTAAAGCAAAATAACTCGAAAATCAAACAAATTACAAAAATCTGTTTTATTCATGTTTTTTTTTTTTTTTTTTTCCTTCATTTTTTTTTTTTTTCTTCATTTTCTTTTTTTTTTTTTTTTTTTCTTCATTTTTTCTTTTTTTTTTTTTTCTTTTTTTTTTTCAAAAACAACATATGATGAATAACAAAATGAAATAGTAGGCATATTCACATGACTAGGAATAATGATATATTACAACAACAAATACGGCAGGGCTTTTTATACAAAGGTATATTTACATTACTAGAAATAAAAATATGGTGAGTAAGGAAAAAAAATGAAATAATAGTGCTGCTTACACAAACTCATCTGGGAGTCTTCCTTCTTGCAGTATGGTCAGAAGTAGAAGTCCTGATGCGCCTCGTTTGGTCGTCACATTAGCTAGTTGTGCTCTTCTTGGACACCAGCGAATTTCAATTCTTTCAGTCCTGTGCGTCTCATTGATGGAAGCAATGTCAATACGCTGCCTTTTGTCTTCCACTAGCTTGGTGATCTGAAGCGCTTCAATGAAAACTGTGATAGGCAACGACTGTTTTCTCAATACCACAGAGTTCTTCTATTACAGTTCTGTAAAAGATGGCAGATTCTAGGCCTTATTGCAAGCCTAATGCCTCAGCAGCTATGGTAGATCTCACTACCCTTTTGATCTTCGAGGCTAGCCAAAAAAAATGGGACAATAATGCCCGTCTTAGTCTTTAATCCATACAATATGGGGAACTTGTACTTCCTGTACCACCACTAAGATTACCCAAGGCGGCATCGCAGAACAATTGTAAGGGTCTTAAGTCCTTTAGCTTTCCGATGACTTTTATTGCTCGCATTAGGTCTGTAACCAAAGCTTTGTTTAACTTTGTGCTGAGATCAACTAACTTAAAAGTCATATCAGGTCTGGGGCCTTGAACGACCCAATTTAACTGGCCAATGAGTTTTCTATACAAAGACTGTTCTGTATCATTCAACTGCAACTCCTTTAGCAAACATCTTGCTGGGTCTAGCTTTGGGCGATCAAGTTTTTCGATGTACGCTGTGTGGTCCAGCATGATCCCATCTGTGACTTGTCTGATGTCGAATCCGATGTAATAAAAATTTCGCTCTTCTGTCTTTCCTGACACAAATCAGTGACACACATAGTCTTCTCAAAAACGTTATTGCCAGCATGAAGAAAATCGTCGACATGGCAACAAATGATGCCACATACAACTCCATCAGTTGTTAATGTGAACAGTGCTAGATCAAGGCTTGACTGTTTGCAATCAAGTTCAATAAGCTCTTCTTTGACACTTAAATAAAACTGTCTTGCACCATCCTTGAGTCCATACTTCAGTTTCCAAATAACATTACTTGGAGTATTACTCTCTTTTGGAAGTATAATATGTACCTCTCTATCCAGGGGTTTTCCATGTAAAAATGCAGATTTGATGTCTGTTGTTTTAATCAGCCACTGTTTACTAGACACAATTGACAAAAAAATTCTCATGGAACCCTTAGCAACAGTTGGACTATCTTTTGGTATTAAGTCTTGCTCTTCAAATCCTCTTACAACTAGACATGCTTTTGGTGAACCATTTTTCATTGTTATAACCCAACGTGTAGAAATAGCATTTTGTCCACAGTCTTCAACCTCTTCATGTGCTTCAAACTGTTTTAATTTCAATAACTCCAATAGTTTGGCTTCATCTATCTCTTTGCTTGATTCAACCATTGATAAACATACATTGTCGCTGTTGCCTCCCCTTGAATACTTCCTCTCAATTCGTTTCTTTGTCCACATGATTGTCTATGTTATACCAATACTTATACTTTCCTGTGGCTTTGCCTGCTCTTTCGAGACTGGTCCGTTGTTCTGATTTGGCCATTCTGTATTCTATTTGTTCATTTGGTTTCAAACAAGTTACAGAATGAATGTCTGTCCTTGTGTCACTTTCATCTCTAATAAGTTCACGATCTCCATCAAATATTTCGCATACAACACTCTTGATGACGTCATGAATCATTTTTGTGTTCTCCTCATTATCTTCTGTACTCTCTTCCTCATCCACGCTCGCTTTATAAAGCCTGTTAGGTGCCACTCTGACAAATACACCGCCATGTCTCACAAAAACAACTTTTCCATCTTGAAATACCACCTTTCCGGGTCCTAACCATCTCTCTTTGCCTTCACGCTTGTAAAAAACTTTGTCACCATTTTGAAACACCTGCTCTGATGCTCGAACTTTAGAACGCAGGGCTCGTATTCTTTCACTTGACTCTAATTGAATGTAAGCTTTACGTGCCTCGCGGAGAGCGGGCAGTTGCTTATAAAAGGCTTCACTTGTTGTGCTACTCTCTAAAGCTGGTAGTTTTGCGTGAAGAATGCTTGGTAAATTAGGGTTTCTACCAAACACAAGCTGATGGCTACTATAACCCTTTCTCATTTGCAAAGAGTTTTTAGCAATATTTGCCCAGAATAGAGTTTCCAGATCTACGTCTGAAATTTCAGTCTCAAGTTTCATTAGCAAGTGCAGTATCCATTGACCTTTGTATTGTTTGAGATCCATTGCAACTTTTTTATTAAAGTCTCTGGCCATAGGAAAAGCCACTACAGATTGAGATGGTGTCTTAGCAATTACTTTGCACAGTTCACAGCTTCTTTCTATATCTGTTAATTCCTCTTCAAAACCCTCACCCCGAATGTTAGCATCTTGAAGTGAAGTCATAAATCTATCCCTTGGATGGTAAGCTAACTGCCTATGTAGTTTTCTAATAGTTACCTTGCGTTTTTCTGGGGATTCGTCGAATGCTTTTACTGTGTTGACCTTTTCAATTTGAATTGTTTCTGTCTTGTCAATGGGAATACAATAATGGCCAGATGATGTTAAGTTTAAGGCAACTTCTTTCCCAAATATAACAGCTGTATCATTTTCTAAATCAATTTTTACTCCTGCTGACTTCATAGCAGATCTGGAGAGTAATAATGGTATGTCTGTTTCTACAGCATCAGTCAGAAGTTTTACCTTCTTTCCAGCCACTGTGACAGGTAACTCATATTCACCTTTTGATTTTATTATTGTCCCACCACCAAACTTAAACATTCTGTGACCTTCTCTTAACTTCACTTTGTTGCGGTCCTCTTCATCTAAAGAGCCCAAAAATGCCTCCAACCATGTCATTCCACACACTGTACTACTGCATGCGCTGTCCAATACGGCACAGTTAAAAGCTTCGACTCCTAATTGGGAAGTTTCATCTTTGTGATTTCCTGTGAACAAACAGGCTTCTTCTTCCTGGTCTACAACATTGACCCTTTTAGACATGTTTTCCCAACTGTCAGGGCACTTGGACAAAAGATGTCTGTATGATCCACATGATTTACATGTTAAGACATTTCCGTCGGGACCAACTGGGTTTATGTTTTTCAAACTTCGTTGAGTTTTTGGGAATCCAAAACCTCGGGTGCCGCCCCTTCCTTGTCCTCCACCTCTTACTTGATGTCCAACTTTAGGCTTATAGTTACATTTTGTCTGATCTTCTCGTCTTCCAAAGCTACTGAAGTTCTCGCGTCTTTGGTATCCCGCTGCCCATAAAGCTTCTTCATTATCAGCCAAAAACTTTGGCTCAAGTTTGATACATGCCTCTTGGTCCTTCAGCTTACTTTCTTCTCCCTTAAACTTTTTCAAAGATGACTTAGCTTCCTCATACAAGGTCTCTCGTTTGGCGAAATTCATTCCAGTCAAAACAAGCATCTTTTCGTTTCGAGTTATTCTTGCCTTCCTTAGTAACTTGAAGGCCAGAATCTCAGGTGGCAGTTTCATCTTTTTCTTCTCTATTCTACTATATTTTGTATCAAATTCTGCTATGAAATCCTGTATGGACTGGTTTTCCCCCTGTTTCAAATCTTCGAACTCGTCAAATTTGTGAATGCTATCTGCGAGGTCGTCTTTGGCCAAGTTCTTGTCAAGAAACTGCAAAAGTCTCTCAAAGCCTTCCCTACACTTGAGCTCTGATAGGTCTAATTGTTCGAACACTTTGTCTCTTATCCCAGATGCACTGCTTTGTGGTAGTGAAAGGGCTATGGCTATAGCTCTTTTCTCTTCTTTCAGGTCAGTTATTTCATTCCATGCGAGTAACTCTTGTTTATACAATTCGTATGGCTTTTCTTTAATAAATGATGGAATCTCTATCCTAGTAGCCATTATTACTCCAAATTGGATCAATAAAGTAAATAATTTTACTTACAGCTCTGCTACCATTTGTTAAACATGGAACGCTACACTTAATAAACAACGCCAACACTATAACGCCAGATTCATGAGTGACTTTATTTACACACTATGTTAACACACATGACACATAACATTCCCAACATTCAGTCCCTTAGTCAAGGGGAATCATTCAAGCTACTCATATAAACAATGTCAACACAATAGACTCAAAGATCTAGTTTTATGTGTGTCTGTAAGTCTGAACATCACCAATAGACTCAAAGATCTAGTTTTATGTGTGTCTGTAAGTCTGAACATCACCAAAACAATAGCTGCAAAGATCTAGTTTTATGTGTGTCTGTAAGTCTGAACATCACCAAAACAATAGCTGCAAAGATCTAGTTTTAAATGTGTCTGTAAGTCTGAACATCACCAAAACAATAGCTGCAAAGATCTAGTTTTATGTGTGTCTGTAAGTCTGAACATCACCAAAACAATAGCTGCAAAGATCTAGTTTTATGTGTGTCTGTAAGTCTGAACATCACCAAAACAATAGCTGCAAAGATCTAGTTTTATGTGTGTCTGTAAGTCTGAACATCACCAAAACAATAGCCTCAAAGATCTAGTTTTATGTGTGTCTGTAAGTCTGAACATCACCAAAACAATAGCTGCAAAGATCTAGTACTTATGTGTGTCTGTAAGTCTGAACATCACCAATAGACTCAAAGATCTAGTTTTATGTGTGTCTGTAAGTCTGAACATCACCAAAACAATAGACTCAAAGATCTAGTTTTATGTGTGTCTGTAAGTCTGAACATCACCAATAGACTCAAAGATCTAGTTTTATGTGTGTCTGTAAGTCTGAACATCACCAAAACAATAGCTGCAAAGATCTAGTTTTATGTGTGTCTGTAAGTCTGAACATCACCAATAGACTCAAAGATCTAGTTTTATGTGTGTCTGTAAGTCTGAACATCACCAAAACAATAGCTGCAAAGATCTAGTTTTATGTGTGTCTGTAAGTCTGAACATTACCAAAACAATAGCTGCAAAGATCTAGTTTTATGTGTGTCTGTAAGTCTGAACATCACCAAAACAATAGACTCAAAGATCTAGTTTTAGGTGTGTCTGTAAGTCTGAACATCACCAAAACAATAGCCTCAAAGATCTAGTTTTATGTGTGTCTGTAAGTCTGAACATCACCAAAACAATAGCTGCAAAGATCTAGTTTTATGTGTGTCTGTAAGTCTGAACATCACCAATAGACTCAAAGATCTAGTTTTATGTGTGTCTGTAAGTCTGAACATCACCAAAACAATAGCTGCAAAGATCTAGTTTTATGTGTGTCTGTAAGTCTGAACATCACCAATAGACTCAAAGATCTAGTTTTATGTGTGTCTGTAAGTCTGAACATCACCAAAACAATAGCTGCAAAGATCTAGTTTTATGTGTGTCTGTAAGTCTGAACAT
Organism: Biomphalaria glabrata; assembly: GCF_947242115.1. Lineage (NCBI taxonomy): Eukaryota > Metazoa > Mollusca > Gastropoda > Planorbidae > Biomphalaria > Biomphalaria glabrata. Next base: position 18,953,370 of record NC_074712.1, read on the forward strand.
CACCAATAGACTCAAAGATCTAGTTTTATGTGTGTCTGTAAGTCTGAACATCACCAAAACAATAGCTGCAAAGATCTAGTTTTATGTGTGTCTGTAAGTCTGAACATCACCAATAGACTCAAAGATCTAGTTTTATGTGTGTCTGTAAGTCTGAACATCACCAAAACAATAGCTGCAAAGATCTAGTTTTATGTGTGTCTGTAAGTCTGAACATCACCAAAACAATAGCTGCAAAGATCTAGTTTTATGTGTGTCTGTAAGTCTGAACATCACCAAAACAATAGCTGCAAAGATCTAGTTAAGATGTTAAGAAGACGTTCTTACCTCAGCAAATTGTTTATTCAGCTTCATGGCACTCTCGATGTATTCTTTAGGGAACTTGTGAGGCTGTTCATGTCTGAACATGTGACTAAACCAGCGGAACTTATGTCTGTACTCTGGACAATGTCAGAAAATTTTTTGTTTTTCATGTTAAAATAAGCTTTTTAAAAATGTAAGCTTCATTCTTTACATTTTTTTTCAGGGAAGGTTTTGGTTAGGGGCTGGGGGGTTATAGAAAAAAAAAAAAAAAATTTCGGAGGGGGTTTAAAAATCAAAATCCCCCTTGGCTATGCTCTTGGAATTTGGGGGATTTTCATTTGCATATTTTTTTTAATATAAAAGGGGGATTTCATTTCGGGGGAGGGGGGGTTGAAACCCCAAGGAACACCCTCCCCCCGGCAAAGCTCATGATACTAAGTATTATAAATAATTAAAAGCTTGAAGAAATATAGTCTTGTGATGAAAGTGTCAAAATTACTTTGATAATCTACTACAGGACAAAGTATTGAGCAAAGCAGGAGAGCTAATGTAAAAACAATTTATACAGAAATGGGGGAATGATATGCAAGGTAGGCTTTTTTTTTGTTACTTTTTTTAATTATTTTTTTTAGTGTTATGTGTTTTTAATTTAGAAAAAAAAAGTGACTCTTAGATACATAAGCGTAGAGATGAGGAGAGGGGGAGAGGGTGTACAAACAGGATTTACTGGAGATTTTCATTTTTTTCTATCTATTTTGGGAAAATAAATTTGTAATTAATAAAGATGTTTACATAATTACTTATTTTGTTTCTTGAACTGTTATAAATTACCATTATTTATGCTATTTTTAATTCTACAAGAGACTTTGTCTTATATGTTATTTTGGATGTGATCACCATGCTAGATATTGAATGTGATCAGCATGCTAGATAAAATGCACTGTGTTTATCACAATTTATCAATGAGTATCAAAACTTACAATTGGGTCTAGTAAAAAACATCTTTTATTATAAACAAATCTGATTCTAGTGTATTTAATATTTAAATGTAATTGCTAGATCTACATCTACAATTTATACTGATAGCAGTTTGGAATAATGTAAGTTCTCCTTTTTTGTTGGTTAATCAAAATTTGAGGCCATTGTTTCTCAAACTGTGGGAAGTGCTCCCTAGTAGATGGTACTGACAAAGGGGTCATGAAATAATTTTTAAAAGGACCAAAAATGTTTGTAATTGCATTTAGTTATAATTCTATATTTGACTACAAATCAAGTTAAAATAATATATTACTAATGTTCAAAAATAAATTATTAAATTAAGCAAAGTCATTTCCTATTGTTTTTGTAAGAAGCGTCTACCACAAGATCAATTCATAAATCTGTTTTAAAAAAGACTTTCTTACACAAGAACTGTCTGTTGACAATTTTTACACAAGCAATTAGGCACGCTACAAGATGTCTTTCTGAATACGATTATGATCTCAAATGTATCTCACAATTCAGTATCAACCCATTCTATGAGAAATAGTGTGTTTTAAACCAAAGGTTAATGATATTTCCAAGCTTACGATGCAGGAAAACACTTTGCCTCCAACCAACTGGAAAATGCAGAAGTGCGAATATTATTATTTATTATTTTATTTTAAGAGAAAGCCAACAGTAAAAGTTTGAGAAAGATTGTTTATGGCATTCGCTCTTTTGCCACTAGGGGATTATTATCATAATTGAACATTAAACTTTGTTATTTTTTCATAGCACCCTGCATAGTGCCACTGCTATGGCAGCATAGTGCCACCGCTATGGCTGCATAATGCCACAGCTATGGTTGCATATTGCTACTGCTATGGCTGCATAGTGCCACTGCTATGGCTGCATAGTGCCACAGCTATGGCTGCATAGTGCCACAGCTATGGCTGCATAGTGCCACAGCTATGGCTGCATAGTGCCACAGCTATGGCTGCATAGTGCCACTGCTATGGCTGCATAGTGCCACAGCTATGGCAGCATAGTGCCACTGCTATGGCTGCATAGTGCCACTGCTATGGCTGCATAGTGCCACTGCTATGGCTGCATAGTGCTACTGCTATGGCTGCATAGTGCCACAGCTATGGCTGCATAGTGCCACTGCTATGGCTGCATAGTGCCACTGCTATGGCTGCATAGTGCCACTGCTATGGCTGCATAGTGCCACAGCTATGGCAGCATAGTGCCACTGCTATGGCTGCATAGTGCCACTGCTATGGCTGCATAGTGCCACAGCTATGGCTGCATAGTGCCACTGCTATGGCTGCATAGTGCCACTGCTATGGCTGCATAGTGCCACTGCTATGGCTGCATAGTGCCACTGCTATGGCTGAATAGTGCCACCGCTATGGCTGCATATTGCCACAGCTATGGTTGCATATTGCTACTGCTATGGCTGCTAACTGCTACCGCTATGGCTGCATATCACTACCACTATGGCTGCATATTGCTACCGGCTACTGCTATGGCTGCATATTTTATGGGACAAGCTCACAATAAGACAACTGTGAGGTAACTGAAACAAATATTTAGTTCACTGTGAATACGTTTTGTTCTTCACTCAAATAAAACACCAAGAAAAAAAATTAAAACTTCCTACCAATTAGTTTTCTGTCACCATCATCCTCTTCATCAGTACCAAATAGAAAAAATCCACCTGAATAACCCAGATTAAACTGGAAGCCATCTATTTCTTTTTCTAAACGTTCTTGTGCAGCTACTAAGGCCTAGGAGTAAGAATTTTAAAAAATTGATCAATTTTCAAATTTAGTTATTTAATAAGTTCTATGAATTCATCTTCATTGAATACTTAAATCCCATGCCATATGGATCTCAAAAGAGATTACCTGGAAAAACTTCAATAAAATAATAAAATAATAATAATAAGGCTTATTTTCAAGTCTTTAATCATTGAAACTGAAGTAACAGACTTTCCAAGGTATTATTAGGCTGAGAAGCCGAGTGACAAACAGAATAGCTATACCGGTATTGTTAAAGTAGAAATTGGTTGGTTAAAGAGAGGAGAAACAAAATAAGCAATAAAAAATAAGAATACTTTTTGAAAAACAAAACTTATCTATGGGAAAGAACTGCTAATTACTGCAATTTATCTGAAATTATTGCACCTAGCTCCCTTTCTGCTATATAAAACAAAATTGATTAATTACTACTAAATGATTTTTTTTTATTAATTCATGTATTTTCATCAGCTATGAATAATTATGCAAAATTTTAACTTGATCAGAGAATGGAAAGTGGGAGAAATAGCGTGTCAAAACATAATAAGATGAAATCCATAGATGAATATATATACATCCACATCTCTCATTAAGTAGCATTTATTCCCCTTAGCTCAATATCAAAAACATAATTAATCACCAACACTTAAATAGCTAATTGGTTAATTTTTTTTTGATGGATTCATGTCTAGTCAGGTATTATGAATAATTGTGCTAAGTTTTAACTTGATCAGAGAATGGGAAATGGGAGAAAAAACATGTCATGTTCTAATTTTTTACCAGACAGATAAACAAGACAAAGTGAGTTGATATATAAGCTTTGATAAAAAAAAAAAAAAAAAAAAAAAAAAAAGTTTCATCCAGAGAAAGTCAAGTCTTATGAAACTAGTCTATTGCTTTAAATCTAATTCACTTTCCAATATAGTTCCTTCTTGCCTCAACAAAATGTGAATAGTACTTGCATATATAATACATCAAACTGAATGACAGCTTACCTCTACATCAGAGACTTTCATACGAATGCCTTCTTTGCCCACAAATATGTCATCCACATCCACCTGTATATATCTGTCCAATGGTAGCCCCAACCTACCAGAAGACAAATAGGAAAGGGCATCCATCATCACAATAGAGTTCAGCCAAAAGTTCAGATCACTCCCAAGCAGCACTTTAGGAATCCCATCAATTCTACCTTCATCAAAAATAGCAGGAACATAACTGTATGACTTTGGATCTGCATCTGAGAAACGCCCCAATATCCTTGAAAAGGCTAAAGGTTGATACGTTGAATGATTGCTTTTAAATATTGTCCATGTATCTGGCAAAGCTCCCTTCCATATAGAACCAGGCTTCATTATCCTCCAAAGAGTGGTGGCTTCACCAATTCTGAAGTCCATTAAAGCTAAATTATAGTGAAAACTTATATGGTAGTTGTCCACATGCCTGAAACTGTCTGTGCTCTCATCAACTGGTCGAACAAAACTAAGTATACCAATGCGATAGTCATGGCAATACTTATCTACAAGCTGCCTACTCCAAGTATCCAGATCTAGATATGTATTATAGTTTTCAAAAATTATCACAGCAAATCGTCCAGATTTTTTATTTGTCAGGGTTGGTATAGCCTTAGACTTAATTTCAAATTTCACTTCGATGCGAAGTGCATTGAGAAAGTATCTTATCCGCTGACCATTTTTAGAATTTGGCACCTCCGTAATAAGCAGAGCCCTGTGAGCTACTCGAAGTCTGTCATCCAGTCTATGATGACTTGAAACATCAACATTAAGATTGGAGGAATATGGCTGAGAATCACATCGAATGTGTGGCACAGGTGGGTTTGCACGTGGCACATGAAGGCCAGTGTCCATGACACGATAAAGGAAGAAAAGACTAGAGACTATACTCAAAGCAAAAATGAGAACCAATGATCTCAGCAGGGAACAACGCTTGCAGGAAAGGAGCCTGGTCACAGAGTTATAGCATCTGAACATTTCCCTGCGTAACAACATGTTCAGGCACTATATTCACTTGTCAGGTCAGATAATAAATTCTGGTTGTAACAACATTACATGCTGCATTCACATTTCTTTAAATGCACTAGGCTCTTCTTTTTTTTTAATGACTTCTGAAAGTGACTTAGCTTCCCTTTGTTGAATCTGCATTGTTTGGTTTGATGATAAAGTCATGTTCCATCCAAGAATGAAGATGCCACTGATATCATAAAATCCATTTTAAGAATTCAAATTTATGCTTGATTATCTTCTGAAAATGTAAAACTTTCCATAAGTTCTGAAAGAAAAGTCACAAGAAATTATTTTTTTTACGTTTCATGAAATAAAAAATGAGTTAGAAAATTCACTCAATATATAAACTATGTTTGTAAGTTAGAGATGCTGAAAGGATTATTAGTAATAAAGATACAGTCAAGTAGCTAACATCATTAATAATAAAAAAAAAAGAGATTATGAAGAAAAAAAAATGAAGATTATATTGTACTCTAGTCAAGCTACCACTGAGACATGCAGCTGGCGATCAATACTAATTACAATGCTAACATAATTATATGAACAACTGAAACAGATGTCACATGTTCTTTTTATTCTGAATTAATAATAATAGGCTAGTGATCAGTAAAGGTTAGGTTTAAAAGCTTCTCTGTGACATGGTGAAATAACAGTTTTTGTCTTAGTAGACTTCATTTTAGTAGACATTGCAGACACATGGATGATACTCCATCCTTACAACACCCCATGTCACACTGTCCTCTACCTCACAGAAATTTCAATCTCAAAAGGCATTCCTGTGTTCCAACCACTTTGTCCATCTCATCCCCTGTGACTTTTTCCTAAACTGAAAAGGATCATGTCATTTTGGGACTTTAGAAAACATCTAAAAGAATATAGCTGACAAGCTGAAGACCATACAAGTTGAAGACTTTCAAAAGAGGTAAACAACATCTCCATTTGTGTGTGGCTGCCCAAAGAGAAGGGGATAATATTGATGTTTGAAAAAAAAACAAAACACTTTAGTAAATTAAAAATCTCATTACTTTTCTGCCACTCCTTCTATAGTCTATGATTCTCTCAAAAAGCATACATATATTATATAAAAAGTTGTTAAAATAAATTGAAACTCCCCTATCTTAATACAAAGAAAGAAACACTGTATCACAAATCTTGTAAGAAAGGAGAGAAGAAAAAAAGTTTTCAATCTTCATTTTGAATAAGAATCTTGTGAGGGATAGGGAAATAAATACAAGTAAGATCAAAAAACTTTTCAGATGCCTTCATCTGATCTTAAAAAAATAACTATTAAATATATCCCCTGCCAACTTTTAAAATGGGGAATTCAGGACAGTGACAGCCTGTCAACCTTAAAGCTGATTAGCCTATATTATGTGCAAAATGGATTATAATATCAAGAAAATCACTGACTGAATTCTAGAGGACAAGGAGTATATAGCGAAACAGACCTGAAAGAATTTGGACGTAGATGAATGTTATCAACTACAACATAGGCCTAGTGAGGTTTGGGTGCCTTAAAGTGTAAACTGATGTGGGTAGAAATGAACAAGATATATGTCCTTATCTTCATGTGTCAATTAGTCATGCATGCTAATTAGAGACTTTTGAACTCTGCCAAGTTGTTGGTTTTCCTGGTTGATTCAGGCAACCCATTTCATGTTCTAAAGGCCAAAGGGAAGAAGAAGCACTTGTACAAATTATTCCTAACATATAAGGAATAAAAAATGCCCCTTTATCTTTGAGTCTTTCTGAGTACTTTATTATAGACTCAACATGTTTAGTATAGTTCTAAGTAGTAATAGTAATAATATAATATTATCACCTTATCAAAGTTAAGAACATTGCTATGAGTTTAATTGTGGGCAAGAATCAAAAACGCTCTCTTATGTATATTAGTACTGTCACATTTTCAACAGGATAAAATGTCAGATAGTCACAACTTACGTTTTTCCAACTTTTAAAACAAGCAAAATATACAAATATATACAATATCCTTTTAAAAAAAAAGCAGCTTTAGCTTATCTAAGGGAAAGAACTTCACACTTACAACTATATTAATAATGTATACGTAACAAATAAATAATAACCAATAATTAATTGACTAAATGGTTACTTTTTTTATTGATTCATATTTTGTTAAGTACAATAGATAAGTGTTTAAATTTTAACTTGATCTGAGAATGGGTGTGAGAGAAATAGCATGGTCAATTATCTAAGGGGACAAAACCCTATATATTTAGCCATATCTGTGAATACTGAAGGATTAATTTTCCTTGGTATCTGTAGTGTAACTGGAGTTATTTTCTGCATGTCAGAAGGTCATGTCCATTGTGTGTGTGTTCATAGTACTTCTACAATTTCATGTGAGACATGTTGGTGCTCGTTCACTATAATTTTGTTGAATAAAGCCATGATATTAATATTCTAGTATCGGTAGAGTTATTTCATTACAATTTATTAAACATGATTATGTGTGGTGATTAGTGTTGGAATTCTTAATCAACAATGGATAAATTACTTAGACCGAAAGAGTTGGACCCTGATGCAAATGCTCCTCTGGCCTCAGAAAAATGGACTCATTGGTATGACACATTTCAGAATTTTCTGTGATCCAAGGATATTAACCAAGATATTAAACTAAAGTTTTTGAAAAATCCTGTATCTGCTATGGTATACATGCTCATCACTGATGTATCGTCCTATTCGATGGCCATAGACGCACCCAAGGCTACTTATATCAAGGTAAAGAACTACATTTTTTGACAGCTACTGGAAAAGACATCTCTTATTCTACAAAGCACTTGTTCTAGAAACAGCTACAACGCATGTGCTGGCTTACAATTCTGTGATCAAAATCTCTTCTAGTGCAATGAAAATGCCAACTTGCTCCCATCTAGAAACATCCATACCTAGTGAATACCAGGAATTGAATGCCATTAAGTTGCTATGCTACTTCTGTGGTCAAAAAGTTTGTCTATCAGGAAGCACAATATCAGCAAATGCCAACCTAGATGACGAGGTAGACTTCCGTGTTGCTCGTGCCAGGGCTGCTTTTGGCAGACTTCAAGAACAAGTGTGGCAACGGAGAGGACTCAGCATATCCACAAAACTGAAAGTCTACAGTTCTCTCGTCACTCATATATGCATCAGGGTATTGGGGCTTGGAAATGAACAAGAGTAATAATAACCCCACTGTCTTTCCATTTGCATTTTACTAAGGCGAATAATAGTGGACCTTTCTTCCCACTAGCTGCTTTTTGATGTTTGGACTGCACTACTCCACACAGTGATCTATGTCTCACTATGCTCTATTATAGGATATAAACCAATCACAAAGTTTTCTCTGGAACTGGTGAATGTGAAAGCTTGAACAGGCCTGGATCCAGGATGAGACGATTTGACAGGGCATACCCAGGGCACAGTCAACTTTAAGTTTTCTACTGCAAAATAGTTTCATTTGGAGAGCTCTGTATGATAACATTTTTTTTATTAGGCCTTTTTGTTATCTTAGTATCCATGCAGCCTATCACTATAAATATCAAGCAATAAAACAAACAAACAAACAAAAAACAAAAAAAAAACAATGGAAGTAAGCTACATATTTTTTTTCCCATAAAAAATAAATTCGTAGACTCTATAAGTTTCCAAGATTTATTTATTGGTACAGGTAATTAATTGTTAGGCTCAACTTTTAACCCCAAATAGCCTCGTTTTTCTTTTAAAATATATTCAGTTTGCGGTAAAGTTATAATTAGAACAAGATATATAGCTTATTAAATAGTGTACCGTCAGCACTCTGCCAGCTAGATTCAGACCTAATTGTGCTAAATTGTACTGATTTTTGTTTAATTTCCACAAAGCTGAAGGTAAGCGTATTCTTTTTATTATTTGGTACATTACATTAACAATAAGATTACACGCAAATACAGACAAAAATTGTCTATCAATCTCTATTTTGAATAAAATTACGGGAGAGTCTGATTGTGCTAAATTTTATGCACAGTAACCCTTGACCCATAATTATTAGGAAACTGTACCAGGGGGAGTGAAGTCACAGATCAGGAATTTCAAAATAGCGACATATCCATATCAACAATAGTTAATATCGTGAAAGAGTAGAGTAGATCTAGATATTATACCACCCACATCTGATGTTTCTTTCAATGGTCCAATAGTAGCTATGCCTATAGGCTCATAAACCTCCACCCTAAAGCTCTACCATCGCAAATTATTATTAACATGAAAAGATATTTCTCTATATTAGAATAATTAAATCTATAACTATAATCTATATTATTAATATAGATCTAGTAGAGAAGGTACTTTGACATCCTAGATGAGTAGATCTATATTAATTATGATTATGTATATATATATAATATATATACAATATATAGTAATATAGTATATATATTATAATTATGTACTATAGATCTAGATCTATGAGTAAATAATTATAATATATTATAATTTATATATAATAATTTTTTTTCATTAATTTAATATAGAGTCTAGATCTAGAGTTAAATGTGAGTGACTAAGTCTCAGACTCAAGTCTAGACTCTAACTCTAGTAGCTTCTAACTTCTAGATCTAGACCTCCTAGTAGTACTCCTACACCTAGATCTAGTGACTAGTCAGTGACAATGACATTCTTCTAGTCCTATACTTAATTGACTTAATACTATTTATTTTTAGTATTTAATTAGACATTAGAATTAGACTTCTAATCTAAAATCTAAATAAAAAGTGCATTAGACTAGAATACTCTTGATCAAGAATATATTTAATAAGTTCAGTTCTGCTAGGAATTACTGGAATTAAATAGATCTAACTGTCGTCAACTGTATTCTAGACCTTTACAGAAAACTGTGTAGTCTAGATCTAGTCTTTCACTATTCTTATGTTTGGAAAGTAAATTCTGTTATTCTTATCCGGAAGTTGTAGTTTTATAATTGATAATGTTGAATGAATTGAAAGGTTTCATAAGTGTACAAAAAAAATGCGTCCAACAAAATAAAGGAGGAATACTTCATACTTCAATCCCCTCTCTTTTCATAGTGCTACGTCGTATCTGAACCTACGTATAGTTGCTGATACCGAACTTTTTTTTTTTTTTTTAGATTTCTAGTTTAATTCTTTTTAGATCTAGATCTCTAGACAAGTAGCCTAAATCTAATTCTAGCATGGGTCTTTGTCATGGTCAGAATAAGGGGTGGGCAAATTACAGCCCGCCGGAGCTAGTGTATTATTTATGCGGCCCGTGGACACAAAAATAAATCAGGTGTGACCACAGTATAAACAAATAAAAATGGAAATCTATTTTAAAAAATAATTATAAATAGATCTAAATAAATTATTGAAACTTTCACATTATAAAAATGTTCAAGTAAACGAAGATTTTTTTTTATTGGCTATCTTATCTTATATAATACAGACGTTACTTCAAAAAAGAAGATGATTACGTCCTACGCGTCATGCATTTAGTCATGCATATTAACCAATGACTTAAATTCTGCCAAGTCACTGGTTTTCCTGGCTAGCTCAGGCAACCCATTCCATGCTCTAATAGCACTATATAGGGAAGAAGGAGTATTTGTACAAATTTGTCCTAGCATATATATATGGAATGTGCCTTTATCTTTGTGTCTTTCAGAGTATTTTATTAAATTTTGTTTTGTATTTGAAGATTATGGTTCAGTGTTTTATGTATTATTGCTACTTTACTTTTGAGCCTTCTGTCCTGAAGGCTTTCTAAATTTAGTGATTTTACTAAAGGTGTTACTCTAGTGAAATGTGAATATTTGTTTGTTATGAATCTCACTGCTCTATTTTGTGTCTGTTCCAGTTTCTTAATGTTTTCTTGAGTTGAGGGGTCCCAAACGGAGGATGCATATTCTATTATTGGCTATACTTCAATACACTCAGTCAAAGATACAATCTCAGGCCAGTAGGCTATATTCAATGCTTTGAAGAAATGTATTGAGTGTTAGGTATACACCGTATACTTGGAACAAGATGACAAGTGTAACAACTGATGGAGCTCGATATTTCACTGAGAAAATCAGCTAAAAAATCATTTTTTTTTTAAATAAAGAATATCCCTACCATAAACTCTTAACAAGAAAGTATGCACAAAGCTGCATAAAATATCGACGTATTATAATTCCACATAGGCCTACTCTAATAATCAAACTTATTAGAGCTACGAATCTTAATCACAGGCAGTTCCGAGAAGTACTTCAAGATTTAAAAACAAAATATTCCAATGTATCCGCTGGCTTATGTGTCATGGTAATGAGAAAAATATAAATACTCAAGGAAGAAATGTAGGCGTATATGTTTATGTTCCTTGAAGGACATTGTGACAATGAAGAGTGGAAGACAGACTTCATGTTTTTCATGCTAGATGAAAACTATTGTAATGGGTTGTTTGCACATGAAATGTAAGTGCATGTTAAAATCTTTTCAAACCAAGCTTTCCCATTTCTCCAGGCAAGCGATTGAAGAGGTTTTGTCATTTTCCTTTGCTGAAAGATGAAACAATTTCTAGTGAAATGGTTTGGTTAAAAGTACAAGACTGATTTAGATTCCTTAATTGTGGAATTTATTAAAGTAAAGTTTAAGATGTCATGAGCCAGTTTCATCATCAGCTCACCATTTAGCGCCGAAGCTGATTCAGTTCCAGAGGACATAATATATAACTCCAAGCAAATTATAAGCTGAAAGAGAAGTTCCATTCAGTACTTCCGCGAGAGTTTGATGGGTGCTAGAAGCTGTCCTTCCACAAAGTTGTGCTGCTAAACGTTCACATTATTTGTGTACACACACATATGTAGAAACTAGACAAGTGTAATCATAGGTCGATGGTGACAGACGGCAGTCACAAGGACAACAACTAGTAAGCTAGTTCCGCAACATTACGCACGAGTGTAAACAGTTCAATACTTCACATTAAGTATAATATTCTTCGAATGTATATGCAAGCCCTATATACGGCCCCCCATTCTCATTTTTTTTAATGCAGCCATCGACACAAACATGTTTCCCACCCCTGGTCTAGATCTATAGGTCTACAGCTGCCTACTCTTCTGAGCAAGATATAGATCTAGAGGTTTTATCACTACTTGTTTTGAGTGTCTTGTAAACCAAAATAAACCATGTTTAACACATTACACTTATCAGAATTCAATTTTTTTTTTTAATTGCATGTGTTATTGATGACTTCTGACTTGTATATAAGTTGCAACGATCCTCGCTTTGATTTTCTACGCAATAACATGATACGATATGATATTTGAATGAATGTAAGTAAGCACTTAGTGGACCATTATTAAATAAGTCAAAAAAATAAGATGTTCATAAGCCATCAAAATTCACAAGGGACTTGTGTCATTTGTGACAACTATTCGTGCATTTTCAGAAGTTACAAAGTACGTTAAAAAGTGCTGTCAAGTACATATGACATGCTAAGAAAAAAGGTTTTGCCTACAGTGTCGTGCGCATCTTGCTTGGTATTTTCTTTTGAGCACCATAAGGTTTCGTGAGTTTCTGTTCCTAAGGGTGCGTCTTGTCATTACGTTTTTATTTTGTTGCGGTTGTGCTGACTTTGCTGAGTTGATGTTTTCTTCCCCAGTATTGGGTAAGTTAGTTTATTTTACTGTTTTCTGAATGTCGTAGTTCGAAACTCGGTCCTATGACCTTGGGAATGGCGATCTCAAGGAATGTTTAATTTTTATTATTTAGGGTCGTAGTCATGCCTGATTCAGTGTTTTGTTTGATATGACCCGTGCATCTAAGGCATTGGGTGTAGGCTGTGTCATGATTGAAGTATGGCACCGAGTTTAAGGTGTGATATAGTTCGTTGCCTAATATGTATACGGTACCTTGCGTTTCCTTTCTAAATACTAATGGCCTTTATTCATCACTCATGTCATAATATTTCATACATTCATTAAATTGATAAACGTACAATCTTGTTGTTAACTAATGTACATTAACTTATGTTATCATTAATAGTGTTCAGGTTGAACAACTGTTGGTATTCACTCAATGTTCAGGTTGGGGAGCTCGGGACGGTGTATCCCACCCACCAGGACGCCATTTCGGAAACTAGGCCTATATGAAAATCCAAATTTCCGGACTTCCAATTACCAAGAATATAAGCTTAGGTTTCAAAGAGACAACACTGGCTTTTCAGCTAAGAGGAAATGATCACTGAAATAGACACTTAAATTGTACTCCACTAAACCAGATAAAAGAAACAACTGTGTTTTGTGTTGTCACATTAGTATAAAATACAAGTTCTTAATTTAAAGAACATATAAAGATGGATTTCTAATCTGATGAAAAGTTTTTTAAAATTTACTATACTTTTATTTATTTCATTAATTATTGTTTTATGTTGGTTTAAGTACATGTAATATTATTGACCTCAAGATTGAAACTCCAATTTGATGAAAAATTATTTAATTTTGTGTAATCTATACCAGTATTCTATAATGTTTATAGAGATCCCAGCTTAGCTTAGATTTACTTTCACTAAGTTTATAACCATGGTTTTGTGTTGACATTACTATAAATAAATTTTAGGTTTCTTTAAGAATGCTAAGTTGGAAATTCTGATCTGATGAAAAACAATAAAACAAAATTATTAAACAAAAGTAGATGATATTTCCTTATCAAAATTTATTTTAAGTTTGTGTTGTTTTTAATTATTAATTCATTAAATATTGATTTTTCATTAACATTTACATACACTAAGGATCAAACAGAAAAATTCAATACATGATCAGCTCTCAATTCACACTAATCACAGCCCATCACTTAATGTAGTTAACGTCAAGTCTCAAAATATTCATTTCAAAATGTAACTAAAAATTTTCCCTGGTTATCTATACAATGTTTATCAGGTGGAATGAAATCCCATGTATAAAAATCAGGAAGGCCAGGAGCAATGAGCCCAACATCCAACTGGTCACTGAATACATAGGATGTCCCACTCTTTTCTAAAAACTTGACGCTGATATCAGCACTTTGTTCAGGAGCAACAATCACCTGGTCAAGAAGAAAAATGACAAATTTAATTTTCTATGACAAGCCATCAAGGTAAATATAAATTGTAGTTATAAAAAACAAACAAATAGAACTTACCACAGCATAAAAAATCTTCTTGACTTTATTTATGCTGCAGTGCACTTTGACTGTCTCCAACTTTTAGCTGATACACAGAACTGAAAAAAAAATGATTATATATATATTTGCCTGCATACTAACTTTTATTAATTAAGAGTTTTGTTCTACAATTCTATTTTTGTACCTTTCAGGCTCAGAAACTGAATTTTTCTTCTGAACATCTGGATCCTCTAAAAAGCCATTGTTGAGACTGACATTCATGCTAAGGAAAATATAAGATATGAATCAAAACAATATTCAAGTTAATGGGAAACTATTTCTAAATTCTATTGAAATTAGAAAGCTTACAAAAATGTACGTCCTACTTTGGTTTCAACTTGTGAACTTCATATTCCCCAACCATGTCAGCATTTATACACTACACATGTTGAATTTGTTCTGTCTATAGGCACAACAGCACAGCCGGTGGAGCTCTTAGGACATAGGCAGCCAGCCTTTAGTACCGGTGCAATTTACGGCTGCAAGTGAGTCATTGTTATTGTCCCTCTCAATGTATTGCTTTAAGAGAAAAACAAGCATTTAATTAATCATACTTGCTTATTAAAGACTAAACATGAAAAGTACACATGAAGTGAAAACAGTCTTTACCTGTGAGGGTTTGTGTTTAGCTTAGACAGACAATCATGTCTCACCATCCCACTCATTCTTGCCATGCTCCTAACGAAAATAGCACCACTGCACATCCAGACCCAGCATGTTGCTAGGGTAACAGAATGTGCCCTTACCCTGTTGGAAAGAAAGTGTCGAGACAAATTCATAGTAGTTATTACTAATAACTAGTTTAAGTACTATTTAGTTGAAATCTTGCACTATTATAATTTACCTTGTACTGGCTGGCTGCCCCATCACTCCAAATTGTTACCTTCGAAAAAGACGTCTTTTTTTTTTTTTAGAAGATCCAGAACTTGTATGGTGAAGGACTTCACAGCATGATGGTCATGGCAAGTGTCCTCAGAGAGAAATAATAGACTCTGATTGCCACACCTCTAGAAAGGCACCACTGAGTGGACTGATTTGGTTTTTCCCAAAATGAGCACTTTTTACTTCTGCATAGGCAGCCTTCCTATTTTCCTTGAAATCCAGCACCATAACAAGCTCATCTGAAAAAAAAAAAAGTCTTACTATAGAACACTTGAGGCATACAATATGGTATGTATCAAATGCACTAATCAACTATGCACATTTAAAACATTATTTATACTTACTTTCTTCCAGATTTGTTGGGCTCTGTTGCCAGAATGCCACAAAAAGTTGCTAGATAAAGAGGTTCCTAAGTTCGAAGATCAATAAGTAATTCCATTATAAAATAAAGAAAATATATAAATTCTTTAATTTAAACTTTAACTTATTTATAAATAATGTGTAAATTTGTACACACCTTATTGCCACCTTAATTTATTTATAAATAATGTGTACAAATTAAAGCTGTACACACCTTAAATTATTGCCACCTCTCTTTCAATAGGTTCAAATTTGCAATCGATTCTGGTCCACTTCTTCCAGAGAACATCTTGACAGCCATAAATGTCATGACAGAAGACATTGAAAGGTCTCATTCTGTTGAGACACACTTTACAGGCTCCAACAAAAGACAAAAAAATACATAAATATATATGAGATACATATAAAAACATTTAAAGATATAATCAATGCATTTAATGTTGGGCAACTTTTCTTTTTCTAATGTGGGATAGGTAAAGACAACAAAAGAGTCGTCCCAGCAGGAAGCTGGCCTGATGTCCCTAAATTTCTGTTGAAGGCATTTATCATTAAACTGAAAATTTAAAAAAAAACGGTATTTAGGGGAGTACATGTTATTAAATCAAGAGGATTTTCTTTCAATGAATAAGAAATGCATTAAATTTACCAAACATTTGTGCAATAAATGCACAGGCAGCTTTCCACAGGAACTGGCCCCAAAAGTCTAATCTCAGGTTTTAAAATGAAGTCAGGTCTATCTGCATTGTTGGATTTTTTGCCCAGAACATTTCATGTGCCTTTTTGATGGTTACCACCATCACCAGTGCTGCTCAGCATGTTTGAATACCGTGCATGCGTAGTATATCAAACACTGGTAAAAAAAAAGCTGTGAATAAGAAAAGAAAGTATAAATACATTGATAAATTATTATATACTTAAAAACAAAAGAGAAAATTATTTTATTACCTGCACTTTATTGTGAAGAGGTTTTCCTACTTCTTCAGTTGTTTCTTGTTGTCCATACAACAGTACATCCTGAAGTTGAATGCCCAGTTCTTCCTCCAGATTAAAATTGTCTGATTCCTCTGTGTTTAAAAATGAACGGCAAGGATGTTTTATTTTTTTTTTGTAATGCTCTTATTGCCTATTGCTTACTGGAGTTAGTGGTTTCAGTAAATTGAGGGTTGTCTGTGCATAATCCATAGGAGACAAACCAAGTTGCTTATTTTTTTATTCGAACTGAAAATAAGGAACATCAAGAAAAATAGTAAAATAGAATTAAGGTGAAGTATCATATTATTTATTATACTAGGATAAAGAGAATATATATTTACTTCATAATTCAAATTGTAAGTTGACTACTTTAGAAGCTTTGTCCCATCACAAGTGCTAACAGGACTGTTAGCCAGCCTAAGCAACTTAGCTTCCTCGCGCATTTTTCTTTTCCTCTCTTTTTGCTTACAACCAAAAAAAGGTCATAAGAAGGAAATATATATATATACATTTTATTACAGTAGGCCTACACATAAAACTAATGAATTTAAGGCCAAATAAATTTTAAAAATTTAGATTGTACCTTATAGCTGACTGGAAAAATATTTCCAACGCTCATTTGGCGAAAATTCTTTCAGTTTTGTTTTTTTCTGGCTTTGAAGTGGTTGGTGTGGCACCAAACTGTTCTGTGTTTGACGAGAAGCATATGCCTTTTTTTTTAAAGTAATAGTCTCTTGCATACAGCCTGTAAGTTAAAGCAGTATATTTTAATCAATAAATAAGATTAAGTATTACCACTGGCAAGTATATATAACCTACTACACTACAGTCTCAAAGTTAGGTCTGATTAAAATTTTTTTTACAAATATTTTACAAGTCGAGATACCTTTTTTTTTCCTTTGTGGCCATGTACTCCTCAATCTCAGCTTGGGTATGAGTTCCTTCTTCCCACTCTTTTTTCTGTCCTTGTATTTCCTTGATGCTATCCTCTGTGTTGGCAAAATTTCTTATGACTTGGCATTGCTGAAAATTAAAAAATAAAAATGTTGGCTAAATATGTAGTCTATATTATATAGACGTAGAATCTAGAATATATATATTAAAATAGACATCAAAAATAAAAAAAAACTAGGGATTCAAGGTCTAATTTAATAAGTCTAGAACTTGATCTAGAAAAAACTATAGAAAATAATTGATAAATTATAATGATGATAATGTCAATATGCTAGATCTAGAGTAGATTCTAGATCTTTCAGATGTGAAGATTAGACACTAAAATCTATAGAATCTAGAACATGTGTACATAAAGTTTAAATGTAAACTGCACAATTTATCATTTTTGGTCATTTCTAAATCTAGATGAAGAAATCTACTCTACTGACTATAGTATAAATCTATTTTAGATAGCCTATACAGATCTACACCTAGAACTAATAACTAATTATAATCTAGAAACTAATTACAAAAATTATTTATTAATAAAATATTTAGATCGGGATCTAGACCTGAAATCTAAATTTTAATTGATATATTCTGTCAATATTTACGCCAGATCTGGATAGGCCAAATTATTAATAGTTTTAATTCCTAATTTAGATCTACTAGATCTAGATCTGAAATCTAAATTTTTAAGTAGATCTAGATCTAGCTACCCCTCCTAGATACGCCATACACCACAAATCTAGGTCTATGTCCGTTTAAAAGGTTAGACATACTGTCACATACTTAAATAGATCATGAAAGTAATGATGGAACCGCCTATTATAATTGGCCCTAATGTGGTAGGCCTAATAATAATTATTATTAAGATGATAATGCGAACCGCGCATATTAATAGCATTTCAAAACAAGATCTAGAAAAGTAGAGATTTTAGCTATGTCTGATAATAATTAGTATAAAAATAACTTTAGTATTAAAGACCTATTGGAAACAAATGGTTCTACGTTAGAACTGGTGATGATGCACTTCGTAGGTAGATGCTCTCACTTTGAAGTTTCCCGGGAGAATTCGATTGACCTTAATTCTCTCCGACAGGCACTTCAAAAAAACAGTACTTTAAAAACCCCAAAATATCTAAAACATGTTTAACATTCTTTCTAGCCTTTTTGTATCATATCTCTTAATGAGAAATGTTATCATTCTCTTCACATATAGAGAGAGTGAGTGTGTATCACTTTGACTTTAAATGAAGATCCTGTTAATGTCGTAGCTGGCTGTGCTACATGGTGGAGTAGCAATCTAGTCGGTAGATCTTATCGTGGGAAGCGTGGTCGAGAGGCTAAAATGAACGTGGCTTGTCTTGGCTACCTAGAAGGGGGCTCAAGGTTCGACACCCGACTCGGGAAGAGTTGAGCGCCTAAAGGCAGCACGGGAAAACCAACACCTAGATACCCCCCCCCCCCCAACTGGTCCACAAATGAGATTGGACCAAAGCGCTCTGAGCATGCTATAAGCATGAAAGTAGCGCTATATAAAAGCTATAATAATATGATACAGACACTACTTCAAAAAAGATGATTACTTCCTACGCGTCATGCATTTAAATTCTGCCAAGTCACTGGTTTTCCTGGCTAGCTCAGGCAACCCATTCCATGCTCTAATAGCACTATCACTAGGGAAGGAGTATTTGTACAAATTTGTCCTAGCATATGGGACGAGGAATGTGCCTTTATCTTTGTGTCTTTCAGAGTATTTTATTAAATTTTGTTTTTGTATTTGAAGATTATGGCTCAGTGTTTTATGTATGATTGCTACTTTACTTTTGAGCCTTCTGTCCTGAAGTGATTTTACTAAAGGTGTTACTCTAGTCAAATGTGAATATTCGTTTGTTATGAATCTTACTAGAGATTGTACTAGCGGTTGGCCGGTGACTCTGTGCTTGTGTTAAAGTAATCCAAGTGTCACTGGGGTCATAGTAATGCAGGTGGCGGGCTACCGCGTGCACGATAACTACTGCAGGTGTAAGTGGCAATCGTAGATATGATCGTAGTATCAGTAGTAGGCTAACGTAGTAACGAGGAGCAATCATATCACATGCGCAGACAACCTTGTAACATCTCTTCTGGTGCTTATTAAAGTGTCTGCTGTCTATTAACTAAACTGGTCTTCTCTTGAATTATTGCACTTTTGTTGCGGATGTCTACTATAACTACAGTAGCACAACAGACATTGGAATTCACTAATCAACTCATTATATAGCAGACAATATATTTATTAAATGTAAAGTAGTAAACTCTGGCAAATCCAGCCATAAGACAATACGTCAATAATTACTTACATGATGCAATATCAAACACATAATCCAATGATACATAATAACACTTCACTCAATACAAATAGAACTCCTCAAGACAGATGTTCTCTCCGAGGACTGAATAGAAAAACTGCCCGTTTGACCATGTTGCCAGATCAGAAAGAGGCTTGCCCATGATTCCTAGCAAGTCTTCGCTTATCACGTGAAACATGATAATTGAGAACTCCAAGTGAATCTTGACTAGCGCATGTCACAGTGGCTATCAAACAATGCGGTGACATACGCCCCTTCCCCAAGAAAAGATTTAGCAAAAATCTTTTTTAATACCGTATGATATGTCTCTGTGTCATCTTTTAGCAGACTATATCTAATATCCACCCAATTAAGACTTCATTGTATCAAAACATCAAATAACCTATAACAAGTCATATCAAGTAATCATAATATATAATTAAAATCCTTTTCAATCAAAATAAGTTTCATTACTGTTCACCTTAATTATGAAGTGTTCAAGAGGTATATCATCATTAGCAATGCAATGTTGACAAGAAGAGAATAAAGAAAAAAATGTTTCCTGAAGTCACACTGTTCGACATCCTATAACATAAGTGATCATAGTTTTAGAGAAAAAAAAATACATATTTGAAAACATAACATTATCAATATAAATTGCAGAAAAAATTCAATCATATGACACAATGAGTGAACTTAACCAAATATAGTTCAAAGAAATATTAATTCAGATTTCTTCAAAAAATTTCAAATAATTATTTACAAGTGTATCATGAATCTTCTTGTTAATACTAATGATTGTGTATCTTTGTACTAAATAGTAATCACAAGATTGATTAAAGTGTAATCATCATTGTGAAAATATAGTGACATATCAACAAAAATAATATCAAAGTTGACATTACAAATTACCAAGTTATTAATAGCACAACTATGAAAAAGTATTCGGTAATACAGTAGTGGGAGGAAAAAAATATATCTCATGTTTGTAAACACAAGCTTTGAAATATTCAAGATTAACTGTAGTACTAGTATAGACAAAAAATATATCTCATGTTTGTAAACACAAGCTTTGAAATATTCAAGATTAACTGTAGTACTAGTATAGACAAAAAATGTATCTCATGTTTGTAAACACAAGCTTTGAAATATTCAAGATTAACTGTAGTACTAGTATAGACAAAAAATATATCAACGATTACATTGACGAGTACATGAAAAAAAAAATTCAAGTCAACAGTTGAAAAAGTTTTGCTGTAGTTTACGAGAGTTTGTATACATTCATGTGTACTGGGTATGATCAATATAGTAAACAAAATGATTGGCATATATCAATTGTACAGTAATATTTAATTACAAAAAATATAATATGAAAATGGTTAAGTTTGTCTTTATGACATTGACTTGCAAGTGAACAATAATCGTCATCAGAATCTGGTGTGGCTAATCAAGCCAATTCTAGAGCGGCAGACTTTGCCACAACTCGTGCCTGTGTATGCATCTGATTCAGGGGTAGCTGACAGGGCAACTTTCTTTTTTTTTTCTCTTGATTAAGGCCGCTTCGTTTCGGCGAGGATCGTCCCAGCACGCACAGTCTTTGGCTATTTCTTCCCTCATACTTTCGTTCATGTCTGTGGCTCTCATGTCCAAGGGTGGACTGGGTATCAAAATCGGCCCGGGCATTTACCTTATGAACCGGCCCACAAATGAATGGCATATCATATCATGGGCGTATCCAGGATTCTTTTCGGTTGGGGGGAGGGTGATTTTTGCTACCCCCTCTGAAATGTATGTATGTAATTAATCTTCATTACATTCTGAACTTTCATTCTTTCGGGCGTTTTTTTTTAGCCTAGAACAGGTTCTTCTTTTAATTAGTGAAAAGACAGTAGATACCACCAAGGACAGCTAGGGAGCCTGGGGGGAGCGTTGTGTCCGGATCCAAGCATTATTTCCGTTATTTTCAGCTTTAAAAAATGCATAATCTGATGTATCTACAGTGCAATTAGCTTGCTACTCTTCCACTAAAAAAAATTAAAAACCAAATCTACTATTCACTGCACTTAGTTAACGGAGACCAGCGACTGGTAGAGAACGGTAACTATATATAGTTTTGCTTTTGTTTTTTGTATTGGATGGGGAGGATAACCACAAACCCCCTTTTGGCTACGCTTAGGAAATTCGGTGACTTTAGTTTGCTTAAGTTGGCTGCACTGGGGAATTAAGTAAAGTTTATCTATCAGACAATGAGGTCTGAGGCATGTGATGATTTGAACCCCTCCCTCCCGGCTACGCCCATGTGACATATAATAGGTGTATAAGCCTAATTCTCTTCAAAACATATAGTTTGATAACGCTTCGAAAACTGAAAAACACCACAAAACATTCACAGCTTGACCTTAAACTTGTCCAGGCTATACACATTCAGTAGCCATGATGTGCATTCGATCGTGACAGGACATTAAGCATTTAAAAAAAGAAATGTTCTCACAAAATAATCAAACATAAACCGACTTTTTTTTCAAGTATCAAAGCATGGGTAACAGCTTGTATATATATATATTTACTTGTAATAGAATTTGTTTAAATAATAGCACACATCTTCACTGTTATTTCTTTTACTGACCGTGTAATGGCAGGACGTCTCTAGTGAAATAGACCAAAGTGTTACAGCCATCATGATTAGAACGAACAGAGTGGCAATCTTATGTTTCAGAGGAGAGACACCATGAAAATGAAAGTGACCAAATAGGCTTATTAGATAACCGTATATTACAATGAAAAATTATATTGGGCGATATTGCCACCAAACACTTTTGTTTTTCATAATAAAGTGTCTAAATCAGTGTTACTCAAAGTTTTTCTTTTTCCTATTTAGTTTTTTAAAAAAAGCTTGTATTTAGTCAGAAGATTTAATAGATGTGCAGTATTTCACGTGTCTACGCAGCCCCAACTGTGACCTACCTAGCGCAGACATTTTCATTGTCTGCCTGTGACCGATCTAGATTCTCTTTTCGCCGTCTACGTCTGTCCTCTGCAGTGGGTTTTCTTTTTGTCTCAAATGTTTAGCCCGCAGACTTTGTAAATGATCTCCAGCTGTCTCTTTTCGAAGCCACCTGCAACCAAGTGCTCTCTTTTATGTTAGTTAAAGCAAGTTAGCGCTTTTGATGGTCTTCAAAGCGTTTCCGTGGGACACATCAGTTAAGCCAACCACTATTCAGCAAAAAAGACTGGTTTGAGAATATGTTAGTTCCACATACTGGATACGTGTCATGCCCAGCGTAATTGTTGGACTATAAAAAACCAACAACTTTAAAACGAGAAAAATAGCCTCAGCAAGCCGACACACCAACCAGACACGGAAGTGCATAAGATGAAAAAAGAATGTTCTATAGTTATCTATTGTTCGTTTCAAACAAAGCAAAGTATACAGAGAACTAATTCAACCTTATCAGTCAAGTACATTTTCTTTCCCTTGTTCGAGATACTAAATAAATAATTAATTACAAATAGATAATTAACTAAATGGTTGTTGTTTTTTAAAAAAATTTGGATTTTTGTCTGGTAAAAGAAATAATTTTGCAATAATTCAGCTTGATCTAAGATCGAGTGTGTACAAATGTTTTACCAGACAGACAGACTAACAGACAGACAGAGTGACTTGATATAAGCTTTCTAAAACTATTCCTCCTCTATACATCTAATAGAGCGAATATTTTTATCTTTTAACTAATGCGTTAGACTTAAAGAACATTTTTTAAAACCC
Source organism: Biomphalaria glabrata (assembly GCF_947242115.1). NCBI lineage: Eukaryota > Metazoa > Mollusca > Gastropoda > Planorbidae > Biomphalaria > Biomphalaria glabrata. The sequence goes on from NC_074712.1 coordinate 18,976,875, forward strand.
GGTTTTAGATTTCTTGTCCTAAACACATGTTTTACAATTGTATTGCTAAGTTATGTCAGTTCTGACAAACTAACTGCTAGATTTACAACAAAAAATGTTTACTTTTATTTTTGAAGACAAAAAAATCTATTTAGTATGCATATAAGTAAAACGTCATTTAAAACAACCATTAATAAGTAATTTTTCATATTATCGCGTGCACTGCACTGTGATGAATCGATAATAGGACACTGAAATAAAGGAAGGGGAGAATTTATATATATATATAATTTTTTGTAAGGAAATGTTTGTTTTTTTCCTGAGGCTTTGAATAAGAGATTGACCCTTTACAGAACAATTAGATCAATTAGATACTCATTATAAGACATCAGTTAGGTCAGGTTCACATCGAACTTCTCCTTCACTTTCACCTATCCCTTGGTCTGCTGGACAGTTGGGGCATCGCACAAGATCCGTCAACCTTTTTTCTCCATTCTTCTGTCATTTGCTTGTGATAGAATTTCCTTCTGATTTTTTTTACAAATTTTTGCAAATTAATCAACATTTTATTTAAACAAATTCTATCTGTATTGAGTTGAAAAGGGAAAAAGTGATTGAAAACTACATTTAAAGAGATCTATCTTTTTTATTTACAAAATTCAAATTTAAGCCAATAAAATAACAATATTTATTGATGGAATCTTCAAACACACTATAATTTTTTTTTGTAGGTTTATCATTGTTGCTTTGGAATTTGTTGCTTTATGAAGTAGTGCTTCAAACATTAAATATAAATTAATTAATAATTTGCCTTAATTATCATTGTTTAAGTTTTTGCAAAGAGCCAGTGGCGTAGCTAGAGTATATGATGCCTGGTGCGGTACCTCATCTTGATGCCCCCCCCCCACCCAAAAAAAAAGATAACTAAATAATAACATTACTTTTTTGTTCAAAATAATATGTATTCATTAATCAAATATTGTTAATTCAAAACATCACTTTTTACTTAAACATACTACTAGTGAGTTTTACGCGCTTTCTTGCTAGCAAAAGTATCAATAATGATATCGAAATCAATTTTTTCCACCAGCTCTTGTTCAATGGACAAAATGGCCAAATTAGTGAGTCGTAAATTTGTCATCGTTGATCGCAAGTAATTCTTGATCAGTTTAAGTTGCATGTAGCGACGCTTACCGCAATAGTAAAAAATATGCGAATCATGATGACGATATTCGGGACTGAATCATCTAGCTGATATTTTTTTTTTTAATTCAAAAGCTCAACAGGTCTTTGTTTTGGAAGTGCGGAGGCTTCTGATGAAACTGTGACAAACCGTTGAAGCCTCTTTCGCTCCAGCAGAAATTCGTTTTTATCAATGTCGCTAGGAGTAGGCCTACTAACGAGATTGATTTTGACCTGATGATTTAATTGCTGGGAAGGCGACAAAAATTCATATCTATCTGCTTCATTATGAAGTTGCTCGAATCGGGTGATTATTTCTTGAACAATCCTGTCCAAGGTAGAATAAATTTCCCTTCGTAGCTCTTCTTTGTGTGTAAGTACAGAGTAGTCACTTTTCTCACCAGGCATCGTTTCCTTATGGCCCATACGTTTTTGAGGTTCTGTACTGTTTCTCAGATCTGAGCACACGCTTTCGGAAAAGGTAATGCTGGCTTCAGTGATGTCCTCTCGATTACTGCTTAAAAATGTCTCTAATGTTTTTAGTTTGAGTGAGCAGTCTCGAATAGACAATCCTTGTTTTTGAAGGTAGACTTGCGTATCATTAATTTCAGTTAATACAAGAGCCCAAAATCCAAGATAGGTGAGAAAATTAAAAGACTGAATAGCAACCAATAATCTCCCTGCTTCAGATCTAGCCGATGAATTTTCATCTCTGCTAGTTAATGTCTCCAGAGTTTCTATAATTTTAGAAAATTTATCCCTAACCATCTTGACGGCTTCTCCTCTGGCGCACCAGCGGGTCTCAACTAAACGTTTAAGGCTAGTTCCGGTTATTTTGATGAGGATATCCCAGAGTGTGTTGAAGTTGAGAAAAAGGCGTGTAAACGGTCCAGTGTACCAAAAAATGTTACCGAATTGACTTCAGCTTCAGCAGCTCGAATTCCTGCTAAATTAAGAGAATGGTTTGAGCAGGCAATGAACAGTGCTTTGAGATTGACTTCTAGAATACGTTTTTGGACACCGTAGTTTTGACCTTTCATGACCGCAGCATTATCATAGCCTTGACCCCTGCAGTCCATTATGTCTAAGCCATCCGAACGCATTTTCTCTAGAATCATCTCAGCTATTTCAGCAGCATGCTTGTCCTTTGTGTCGATGAAGTCAATAAAAGACTCACAAACCTGCACCCCGTCATTATCCATGACAACCGTAAAATAATTCGGAAGTTTGATCCAGCTTTGAGATGTCAGGTGTACTGTCAAAAATAATAGAGAAATAGTTGGCTTGTTTTACTTGCTGTATGATTTGTTTTTAACGTGATTCTCCAATATTGTAATACATTCATTTTGTATTTGTGGAGACATGTATGTATTCGGTCTGGAACAAAGCTTAGTTCGAAGCACATGCTCCCTCAAGAGTGGATCGTACTTTGATAGTAATTTTACTAACTCCAAGAAATTGCCTTGATTTTGCCCTTCCAACACTTCTTCTGCTCGCTCGCGATGCCCACGAAGTTCCAGATTTTGCTTTGAGAGAAAACGAATGATGTCCAAGATTCTCTTCAGGTAGTCTCTCCAGGTTTTCGTCTCTTGTATAATCAAATCTTGGGCCTTGTTGTCAATACTGTTCCCTACTCTCAGGTGAACTTCAAGCTCCCCCCATGCAAGCGATGACTGAATGTGAGCTCTGCTGGTCTCATGTTTTTCTATTTTCGGGGATAACCTCCACCAATCATTGAATTCATCCTTGGATTTAAATAAAGATTTAAATAAAGATTTGGTACTTGATCTTGTTGAGAAGAGTATGCAGGGGAAGCAAAATAAGGATTCTTTTTTTGGCGAATAACACATCCACTTTCTAAGAACTTTCTCACCGTTTGACATTTGCGGAAAAAAACAAGCCTTTGGAAGCTTTCTAGCCTTTCCATTTGCTGATTCTTGATGTCTATACACCTCTCTGAATTGACTGTCCATACGCTGAATTGTTTCAGATCCTTGAGTGACAAGGTGTATGCGGATATTATCTGTGATGACATCAGGCCAATCTCCAATGTCGTTCAGTCTAGAGTTTATTATCCTGCTTTCTGTATTGTTTACACTGTCTGATGGTTCAGCTTCTTCAGTATGAATTTTTGAGGAGTTTACTAAAGACATGCTTGTGTGCTGTCCTTTAGTCTCTAGAACCTGCAGTATTCTTTTTCATCATTCAGGATGTCGGTCTCATCATTTTTTTCTGGATTCAATGATAACCGTCTCATATTTCTTTGTTGATTTTAATTGTTCAGTTATTTCATACACAATAACAGCATGCGCAATATGTAACAGATTTTCACCCTCTAGACTCTATATCTAGATTAAACTAATGGACTAAACAATAAAGTAAAAAAATATGGCCTATCTTATTCTTTTTTGTATTACAGAGCATTGATCAGTGTAGTAACAACATGTACCGTGTGTCCGAAATAAATCTAGTAAATTAGATTTAAACTGTTCTATAGCTTACATTGTATTGAAGAAATAGTCAAGGAGATGAAACAAAAATGGCGACATGACTAGTTTATAAATCGTTATATTTAAAATACAGTAGTTTATGTTTGTTCGTGTCCATACAATTAGTCGTTTTTACTGAAACGCTCAGGGAAATAGGAAATTAATACACACTGGGGGAATTTTGGTGCCCCTCTCCACTTGGTGCCCTGTGCGGCCCGCACCACCCGCACATTGGTAGCTACGCCACTGCAAAGAGCAGTTTCTCGTTTATTTCTTGATCTTTCACGTCTGGCACAAATATTGAGTCCGCGAAGATTTTCTCACTAACAAGAGAAGGGGCAAACGCGAGTAACTGTCGCCTAAACCAGGAAGCTTCAAACATGAAGGGCTCATTAGCCTTGGCTGGCTACCCACCTAGCAGAAGTAAAACTGAATTCAAAACTCGTCTGCCTTAGAAATATACTCAAACATGGGAAATGTTAGGTTGGTCAACCCTGAGGAAAACTGAGGACCCTTATGCAGTTTGCAGCACACATCACTACACCCTGTCAGAGCCTGTGGCTTTGCTGATCCCCAACTGTATATGTGTCGTTTGCAAAGAATTACATTAGAAACTTTTAATTTGATAACTCATGCCACCGAAATGACCTTGAACTGTATTGTTGCTTAAAGAAATTATTTTCAAAATATCAGATGTAGGTTTGTGCAAAACAGTTTTTAAAACTACAACAACTGGTAAAAATCTATCTATGGTGTTTTCCGTATTTTGCTTTTAAAAAAAAGTAAAGTTTCCCTTTCACACCTTGTGATGATGTTAAGGTCATCTGTTTTTTTTTTTTTTTTTTTTTGGCCAACGGTTAACTAGCTGGGTGTCATGCGGGCAGCACAACGACCAAATGCCTTGACTTTTCTTAACTTAAGTCAGGTTCCCATTAGAGTTGGGTTGACTCGGTAGCCCTTAAAATCCTGAAATTCAAAATTCAATGAGAGTCTAACCAGGTTCGGAAGCCAAGCGCTTAACCACTACCACCGCGCTCCCTATTTTGTTATAAGTAAAAAGATATTGTAAGACGTCCACAAAACATCATCTTCTCTATATGACGTTGAAGAGAGATTTTGAACTTTATCGTTGAATGTTCAAAAGTGTTTCACATCTTTATCTTTTTATCAGTGTGACATTTGTCTCAGATGATCCTCCAGCGCAATTAGTTTCATATATTCATACAAAAGGAAATTGGCTAGTTTGACAAAGAAGGAATGAACAATTTGAACTAATCAGCCGCTATACATTTTACATTTCTATTTGCTTAACATTACTTACATGTAGACAAAATGAAGTTATTTAAATAATTATTGAAATTAAATACAACAATTTTTCGTTTGAATAGCAGGATAGATATTTTAGGAATTAACTTAGGTACAAATTATATCTTAGTGTGAAGAACTACATTAATGGTATTTAAAAATTAAAGTCACGACCTGCTTAGATGAAATCTACTATCGTAGACCCCCGTGGACATTTCATAGACCACCAATTTGTTTTTTCACTTTCGTAGACCCCTTGGAGGTCTTCATAGACCCCTGGGGTCTATATAGACCACTTTGGGAATCACTGATCTAGACCTTAGAAATAAAAATCTACACTTTAAGCCTAGAAATTAAAATTATAGATCTTGATCTAGTCTAAATCTTGGCTGTTTGGTTGTGCGGTTTGCGCGCTGGACTGTCGTTTGGATTCATCGATGGTCCAAGATTCAAACCCTGCCCGCTCCCATCCCCCGTCGTATTACGGGAGGTTTGGACTACAATTCTGAAGGAACATCCGAAACACGTAAAACAACAAACATTCTAAACTAGACCAAGAAATTCTAGATCTAGATTCTATAATGATTTTAATTAGAACTTAAATCTAAATCTAGTTTTAAAAATCTAGTTCCAGTTTAAGAAAAAAAAATTTAGATCTAATGTACAAAATCATGATTTGATCTAAATCTAGCTATTATGTCTTTTTAAAATGCGAGTCACATTACGAGGTTTAATAAACATTACTATACCGAGTTGTTTTAGCATTTAAAGAATTTATTCCATATGACGTCAAAGGAAAAAAAATCCACTACGTCACACGGCCTAGTTAGACTAAAATATATCATCTATACGAGCAGCTTGTTGAGGGTTCATAGACATTGTTGCACCGAGTGAGATCTTTTAGCATTTCATTTAAAGAATTAACTCCATATGACGTCAAAGGAAAAAAATTCCATTACGTCACACGTCCTAGTAAGACTAAAAAATGTCTTCTATACGAGCAGCATCTCGAGGGATCATAGACATTGGTGCACCGAGTTTGTTCTTTTAGCATTTCATTTGATGGTCTAGTTAGACTTAATATATATATATAAAGTATTAAAGACGCTTTTTGTTTTGTTTTGTCTGTCAGTCATGTTAATAGCAAGAAAAAAAAAAGACTAAAAGCTATTCAAAATCTGATTAAAATGTAATTTCCCTTCCGAAACATCGCATTAGTTTTTAGTTTCTATAATAGATTGTTCCAGATGTTTATATATTTATAGTGAGAGAAAATAAGAATTCCAGATTAATCAAATGCCGTTAATTAAATTTGTGGGTTGGTCTGTTATGAAAATTAGATGCACTATAGCCTTATGGAGATTTTTTCAAACCATACTTTGGTGTTAGGAAGTTGTTTTCCTTAAAAATCGGAGCATAATATTAACTATAATTAGATTTTCTAACATTTTAGCTAGAAAGTTAAATGTAGTGTAAGAGAGAAGTGCGATTTTACATAAATAGAGTTAAACTATTTTTCATTAAAAATCCGGAACAACCAATTTTTGTAAATGAGAAAATTATTTGTTTTATTTATTAGAAAAGGGATTTCAAACATTTATTAGCGTTATTAGATTTTTCATATAATTAGATTTTTCATATCGAATCATTTTTGGCGACGATTTTTAAGAAAATTAAGGTAATGTAGGTCGATTTCTTTTTCGAAACAAAATTCGGAACATTCTTTACCGATTAAACAACTTTTATTATGTTTCGGCAAGAAAATTAACTGTAAAATAAGTCTAAAAATTGATTTTCAATAATCGTTTCTAGTAAATTACTTTCTTATTTTAAAATTCTGAATATTGTCGAGATTTTTGAAAAAAAAATAGTCATTTGACATAAATTTTTTTAAAATAAAAAATTCGGAACAATTGATATTGATAAATAAACTATTATGACGTAGTGTCAAAGAATATAAGTGTAATATTAGTCAATTATGCGATTTCTAACAATTATTTGACATAATTTATTTTTTATAAAAAAATATCCGGAACAAATTTATAGTTAATGAAATATAAATCAGTATAGATATTTTTATTTAGCATTTATATGCTATTTACATAAAAAAACCGGAACATTATATTAAAGATCATGTGTTTCTTGCAACGTTTAAGCATGGAAATAAAATCTAATATAAAATAGAGAAAACAAATATTCATTGGCATTGATTTGTTTTTCACAAAACATCCGGAACAATCTATTATAGATACTTAAAACTATTGCAATATTTCTGAATGAAAAATTAAAGGTTAAATCAGATTTACATTAGCCTCTAGTGTCATTTGTTAATCTAATCGTGACGGACAGACCAACCAACAGACAAAACGCACAAAAATAATCTTCTTTTATTCGGATGGGGGCACTAAACAAAAAAAAAATAAAATCTGATTTTTTTAAAACGTTTAAGGAATTGGTTTAGCACCGCATCACGTTGCGACGTTACGCTACTGCACGAACGTCGCTGCATAAAAAAGTCCATTTAAAAAAAAAGTGCGTGATATTTACATACAAAGTGCATTATTAGCCTTTATAAACAAACAGAAATGTTTCATTATTTATATTTGTTGTAAACATTTCCTGTACATTTTATAAATATATTTGACTTAGTGATACTAAAAATACACCAATATTGTCCATCTTTGTTAGCATATTGTAACATTGCCTCCCTTACATTTACGTAATTGTTTTAGAATTGGTGTATTTTTATGAAAAAATCGCTTGCATAATTAATTTTATAAATTAAAAGGTTTGCTTTTAGAAAACCAAAAGTAGCCGTTGCACCTAAACTTTTCAAGCCGCATTTAATGATGAAATAATATTTTTCATTTCTCTTCTAGTTTTCGAGATCTGAGTGTGACAGACGGACACACGGACATTTTGCACAAACCTAATAGCGGCTTTTTCCTCTTACGGGGGCCGCTAAAAAAGATCAAAGCACAAAGAATACAGTTTTTTTTTTATTAAGTGACTAAATCGTTCCTTTAGGAAGCATCAGAACCATACTTGGCACTAGCCAAGAAGAAAAATTCCCCCAAATATTCAAGTATATCATTCGACTTACGCATTGTAACATTTCCGTCACCTTGGCTTGAGCTTCTTTTTCAGAAAAATCAAATAAAATCATATTCTTCAGAAACCTCAATGGCCACTTATTTACTTTCCAATTCTACAAAATTTACATTAATTACATGTGAGAATTCAATAATATTTTATGCATGAAGAGTGACGTCATTTGTTAAACAGTAACTATTGCTTGGCATCCTGATATTACTGTGCTAGCAACAGATTCAGTAGATTCGATTAAAACATTTTTTAAAAAAATCAAAGCAGTGTTCATATACATACATGAAACTGGTATACATCTGAAAGTAAGGTTTCTCGTTTTCCTTTTGATATTAATTATGATATAAAATCTTAAAATAAAAAAATAAATTCAAAAATGTTTAGTCGAAATGAAAAAAAAGTATATAGATCTATTTACTTATTGTGAATAACATGTTGCAATATTTACCCACTGTCGTTTATTTTTTTTTTTATTGTCAGTAATTCACAAAGTGCATTGTTTACTTGGGTGTCACACCACTAACGGGTGCCACCCGGTGCGGACCGCACCTCCCCCCCCCCACCCCACCCCGAGAAAAGAAACGTCATAATCTTGAAACTTTTTTTTTTATTTATTAAGTAAAATGAAGCATGATTTCGAGGTCCTTTCATTAGTAGTTAGTTATTGGTTAGTTATCGGTCATTATTCATTGTTCACTGTGGTTTGAAGCCATATACACCCCGCCGTCTGGGCGCTTCCATTGTCTTTCGAGACAGAAGAAGCCTTCTAGTTTCTCCAGCAGAATTTAGATTTCTGTATGATCCAGTAGATATTTAAAAGGAGCTGATAGGAGGAAAAGATATCTTTAAAATAATCATCACTTGACCTTCATTTGCTTCAGATAAACAAAACATCCATCACTAGCATGAGTATACTACGATGTTTACTCGAATCACATTAGGCAACATTTTTCCATGGTATTTCTAATTACTTCGCCTATGTAACTAAAGTGCACGAAAGTATTTGCATAAGAGATTTCTCATTCTTGCTGATACTTTAAACTCATTTGTAAAGTTTCTTTTATCTTTAAAGAAAAACACAAGCACACAATGTAAAAGGAAGTTATACAATGCGTCTTAAACAAACGTGTTTAGAGGTAGTAGTTATTCTCCTCTACTTTAAAAAAAATGTTCTATTATACTTTGAGATTGTTTCGTCTGGTTAGAAATTCAAATAATTTATTTAGACAATCTTCCACAACCCTATACACAACCATACTTCATCACTTCTAGCATCGAAACGCTTCTCGTAGTGTAATGGTCACTTGGTCATTGGACAGAAGACTCACCATGTGAATTCGCTTGTGATCCAATGTGGCTCATTATGTTAATTTTTATTTGACGTCTGTATATTGTTTATAAATGGATGTTCTAGTGAGTTCTTGTTTAATAAATTTTAAAAAAGCTTTGACAATAATTTTAATTCAATTACAAAATACCAAAAAAAAGCAAGATTAAAATCGAAACAAAACAGAATGATGTTTTAAAATATAAATCTATATCGAAAATTAGAGCCACATGTCATTTACACATAACCTTTGGTCCCTAAAGAAATCTCTAATTAACACCTAAATACTCATTATTAACCAACAAGTTCTATTAAGAAAAAACAACAACACACACACAAACTGGTGTTTCCTCAAGCATCCAGCTCTCTCAAAGTCTCTTTGAAAGTTCTATAATAAACATGAACATTGTTTTGAAGCCAGCTATGAGATGAAGCTTTTCTGAGTGGCTCGCCAGCTTGGACGTCGATATGGAAACCTCTTTTAGACATTTCTTTGATGACATCTGTTAAGGCTTTGTTATTGATGTGAGATAATCCCCCTTGACCTGAAATAGTTACCAGAAATACCAGAAATATATGTATAAATATATTACATCGTCGACTAAAGATGTATAAAATAAAAAGATAATAGTTGTTTGTAGGCTGTCCTCCAGGTATCTAGCAAAAGTCTATTCTACGTATTTAGTGTTATAGACTAGTTTAATTGAGTAGTGCTTAAATGTTAGTTAATATGGGATAAAGAAAATGTAAAACAAAACAACAACAAAGCTTATATTAAGCGTAGTTGTATCAATAAGTTTGGATCAGTAATGTAAATATTTGTAATAGCTCTAGACTAACAATAATACGGCTGTGCATTTAGAATATATTTGTTTACCAATTGTTTTTTGTTTAGTGCAATTTCAAGCTTTTAGCTTCCTCGATACGCTATGATCCTATCACTTGTCTGGACCAGTTGGGAAAGAGGTGGAGAGAGATGGAAGGAGATATCTTGTGAATAATACTGTGATCGCTTTTTAAATGCATTTATGCACTCGAACTCGAGTAATCTAGACTCAAAGTCAGTCGATTAAATATGTAGCACAAGTCTGTTCAATATATCTCAATTAAAGAAAAAGGACTCTCTTTCAGAACTTGTGATCTATAGGGCAGGTGCAAATTTCATGTTTCTGTGGCCCACGGTTAACGAGGGTGAGGGTGTCATGTGGCCGTCTCAACAACCAAACACCCTTAATTTTCTCCAACTAGTGTAATGTACTCATAAGAGCTGAAATTTAAAAAAACAGACTTCAACATGATTAGAACCCAGAACCCTTCAGTTCCATTGTTTGTAAAATGTTTAACATGTTTCGGATGTTCTTTGAGAGTTGAAGATAATTCACTTTCTAGTCCCAACGTCCCGCAGGAAGACAGGTGATGGCAGCGGGAAGGATATACTCCCGGGACCATCGAGACGACCAAAGTGAACATACCGCACCAGCAGGCAGCCGAACGCTTTATCACTCATACACCGCGCCTCAATTCAAACCTTCGTCTAGATATGTAACGAAAGTTTGTTCAATATATGTCAATTCTACGTTCATCGTTTTAATATGTAGTCTAATTCTGTCCAATAGAACTGTACTCTATATTTGTCCTCTATGTCAGTTTTGCCCAACCTATGACCCGCGTGCTGTCATACTATTCGGCCTCTAGAAGCTTTACCCGAAGAGTAGTAGTAATCGATTTTGGTAAAAAAGACAAGAAAAAACTCAGACACGGCCCCCGACTGATGATACATATGAGATATTCCGGAAAAAAAACTTGTCACTATGTCACACGGCTTAGGTAAACTAAAAATGTCTTTTTAATACAAAATAGTTGATAAGGGTCAAAAAAACTATGGCACACGATTTTTTTTAGCACTTAAATCATTTCGGGCTAGTTAGTCAAAAAATCTCTTTATTAACACAAGAGAGTTGACATGATTATTAGACATTGGTGCACCGAGTTCTTAAAGCCTTTCTTTAAAGAGTTCATTCCATATGACGTCAAAAAAACAAAAACTTTTCACTACGTCACACAGCCTAGTTCCACTAAAAATGTTTTTATCAACACGAGAGAGTTGATGAGGGTTAGTAGACGTTGGCGAATCAAGTTCTCAAAGCATTTCATTTTAAGAATGGATTCGAAGAAGAAAAAATTTACTACGTCACTCAGCTAGTAAGCCTAAAAAAAAGTATTTTTTTATCACAAGAGATTTGACGAGGATTACGTAACATAGCGCACGAGTTCTTATAGCCTTTGCGAAAATGTAATAGCAACATATATAATAGGATATTAACAACAATGAGATTATGTCGTTTTAGCAAGAAAATTAAATGTAGTATAAGCTACAATTGAAATTTTAAAAAATTATTCAGAGTTTTAATATTTTTAATAAAATATCCGGAACAACCGATTTTCGGTATTGAGTTTTTGCGATATTTTAACAAGAAAATTAATTGTTATATATATAGTAGAATTTTTATTTAAAAATTCAAAACAATATTTTACCAATAAAAAGCGTTTTATGATGTTTCAACAAGAAAATTAAATGTAAAATAAGTCAAAAAAGAGATTGTAAATGACTTTCTCCTTTTAAAATTCTGAGCAACCTATTGTCGCAATTTTTGTAAATGTCATTTGATATAACCAAAGAAAATATAATTTTCCTAATAAAAACACACGCATAATATAGTTTTCACAAATATTCCGTGACCCAGAGGAACAAAAATGATAATATCTTTTTGGTTTATTAGTTAATATATATATATATATATATATATATATATATACTAGCCTGGCATTACCCGCGGCCTGCGGGTCTAAGTTTGTGTTTACTAATCTAGTGGATTGGATTTAGATGTATGTTAAACTTAGCTAATGATCCTTTCAAGTTATTTCTCTTTCGCTACGAAAATAAAAGTAGTTTTGCGAAAATGGGTTTACCCGAAGCCGATACATTCATATCTATTAAAAACGAAAAGAGCGATAGCTTTGTTAAATGAATGGCATTATAAAGTGAACAATTAAACGAAATAATTTTTAGTACGCGATTCATGAATGTAGATCTAGGCCTATCTCAACTCGGCTTCGCAGCTTTCGTAAACGAATGTAGTCTCTTAAAAATGCTTTAGAAAACCAAATTTGAATGTTTATTTGATCAAAATATGAAATGAATGGACTATAATTAGTATGTTCATGTGTTAACGTATAAAACTATCTGTGCGAAGAGAAGTTTTATCATCTTAGAGTTGAATTAGAGTTTTAGATCTAGGGATGGGATTTTAAAGTAAACAATTAAACGAATTAATTTTTAGTACGCGATTCATTACGGTATTGTCTAATGAAAGAATGTTCGTCAGGAAATCTGTAGTTACATATATAAGGAACTAATTAATGTAAAAAATACTTTTGAAACACAAAATTGAAGGTTAATTTTATTATATAATGAAATCAATGGATCTTCTTTTGTATTTTCATGTGTCAAAGTAAAAAAACTATCTGCGCAAAGTGTATTTCTTAAAATTAGATCTAGGTCTAAATCCTTTCTATCTTTTCTCATGTCAACATTGTAGACATGGCCTAGATCCATAAAATACTATAACTTTAATAGAGTCGGACAACTTTATTTTTTTTTAGGGTCTTAAGTTTGTTTTAGGGCTACAATACATACACTAAGGTCTAAGTTGGTACCCAAGAAACATTCCTGCCAAGTTTTATCAAGATTGGTCAAGCGGTTTTGATGTCTATAAGTAACATACATACACCTCACATTCTACTTTATAGTATAGATATATCCACATCTCTCATTAAGTAGCATTTTTTTCCCTTATTAATTATTTTTATTTCAGGATCTTTGGGAGCCTACGAGTCCACCCAGCTCTAATGGGTACCATTACCAGCACAACGATCACCCGCCTTTACATTCCCCAACTAAAGTCAGGTTCTCCTTCAAATACCAGTCTTCACCGAGATTCGAACCCAAGACCCCAGGTTCGGAAGCCGAGCGCTTAACCACTCAGCCACCGCGCCCCCAATACACCATATACTCCGGTCTCCAGCCTATCAATGATAGTAATATTCATAGTACAACATGACCAATACAAATTTTTCGCGCAAAAACGTCCCCTGCGCCAAAACGGTGGCGCCAAAAAATTCTCGCGCAAATAAGTACCATAAGCTTGTCCATCGCGGCTTCAGTTTAAGCAATCACAGACAACGTTTGCAGTTTTTGTTTGATCTACCGCATGGAGGCAAGGGTCACATGGATAAACTTTAACAACGTGTACAGTAAATAGTTTTCTCACATGTTTAATTTTTTTTTTTTTTAATATATATTTTATTTCATGAACAAGTCTTTAAATTGCATTTCATAACGCATAGGGATAGAGGAGGGGCCTGGAGGGACACCGATTCTTCTCTTTGACATTCTCCGTAAAAAGAAAGTTGAAGCTACGACTTTGAACCATAGGTAGCTGCTTGCACCACCCTGTGAAAAATCCAGCGGAAGACCCCTAGTTGCGTCGATCTCCGATCTCGTTAAGCAAAGACAAGACAGCTACCGTCAACTTCAAGAACTTCAAGAGCTCCAAGAACTTCTAGAGGATGACAACTAGGGCTCAAATAAAGTTATAATTTTTAAAGCGTTTTTAATGATTCCAACGCTTACCTGGCACAGCCCAGCTGAGAATAATTCCTTCACGTGCATGTCTGACCAGATTGTCCAGGTAAATCTCTTCAAATTTGGCCGAGATGTGCTCTGCTACTTCAATACTGACAATCCAGTCGAAGATCGGAAGGCCATACTGTGGGGCTGTCAAGTCTAAAAAACTCACCTAAATTAAAAACATGTACTTTAATTTTAAAAATCGATATTATTGAAATATATCTTAAAATCAAATCTTCCAATCGATAACTGTGGTAGAAATACCATCAAGAATAAAACCTTTTATATTTAATATTTTATTATTTACTTTACACCAGTAATGCCCAATCTATTTAACCAGCGGGCCAATTTAATTTCCGACACTCGTGTCGCGTGCCACATGACTAAAAAGGTACAAAAACGAAAAGAAATTGATCTAAAACAATTTTCTTAGAAACCTGGGTTACTGTACTTATAGTAATGGGACGTCATAAAATGGCTTCATTTCTCTACTTAAAATTTGAGCAAAATTATAGCTAGTTAGCCAACGACTCATTTTTTTTTGGGTCTCTTTTTGGTAAATATCCCCATCAATGCTCCAATTTCTAGGCGTAGTTTAAAATCTTTTTATTCTATTATGTATTATAATCAAACCAAGAATGACGTAATATTTATTTTACAATCTCGTTTACATGTTGTTTAAACCAAAAACAGTCACACTTTCTTTACAAATCACATATGTTGGTTTATTATCGTGTTTCACAAAAAATAAAGATCCGTTCACTTTTCATGGTAGATTCAAATTCCACTTGTAGTTTCTTCAACTCTCCCATTTCATAAACATACAAATGTTAAAGGTCGTAGTGTCAATCCATCAAAGGGCCCTAACGTAGGTAAGAAATTTTTTTTTAAACATATTTATTTTTTAAAAATAAAAAGGGGGGGGGGGATATTCCACTCTCTGTGCCGACGTTTCGGAAGGCCGGATGGTACCAATCGCGATGTGGCCCGTGGGTTGTATTTTGAGCATTACTGCTTTACACTATTACAAGGAGTGATCGGAGCATTGCAATTTTTCAACGTAACATTAATTCACATACCTGAATGTCAGCGAAAATAAAGCTGCAAATCATCGTTTTGTGCTTACGAGTGGGCAATTACGAGGTGGGGGGGGGGGGCGGGGGGTAAATCGAAATGAATAGAAGAGTGCCTTTTTTTTTTGTTACTTGTTTTTAAAAAAGTTTTATTTCTGTATTTCATTTATTTTTAGTTGTGTTATAAGAAGAAAAAAGAATTCGCTAAAATCTATTTTTACAACTGAATGGTTCATAGCAACTTAGGTAAACACAATCAAGAGAAGACACACTTGAACATCACTTAACGAGGTCACTTTAGAATAGATCAGGGGTGGCCAAACATTTTGCTTCCGCGAGCCAATTTCTTTCACTTGTACTTCAGACGCCCCAATTAAAATGTAACAAGTTTCAGATCTTTAAAGTATGTCCATTAGAACACAGTTGGTCTGTTTTACCTATTGTATGTAGAGTAGAGGAGGGGGGATTTAAAACAAAAATTAAACGTTACTTATTAAGTCTTTCTTTGTTCACATTTTTAGTTTGCATTTATATTCTTAACTTATTATTATCTGTTATCTGTAAAAATATTAAGAGTTAATTTCGTGACCTCTTGTTTTTGATCATTTTAATGGATGTAAATGCTTGCTCTCACCAGTATCTGATAGACTTAACTATGGGAAAATGTTCTTAGGTCTGTCAAATGTAAACATGGCAAAGATCGTCACAATTAATGATTCATAAGTGCTTGGTATTGAAAAAAGTTCATCCAATTCTAATTTCAGCACTAAATTGTTTTCAGATTAATAAGTTTCATTTGTAAGGATTCTTCATAATATTTTTAATATATATATTTAATATTTTGCTCAGTAAATGAAAAGCAATGCAGTCTTCCTCATCAGCAAAATGATTCAAACGACATTTGAGTGTATTTTATAAAACTGTCTTGATCTTCAATATTTTGTTCTTTTAAATTTGCGAGTCGACTAATATATTTTTTTAAAAATAAAAGATAAACAGTTTGAACTTCATTTTGAATTAGTGATATCATTTACAAAGCTAGAAATTAATGTGTCAATGCTCATTGTCATACTGTTTTAGACATGTGAGATGTGAGATGTCTAGTATCATCAACTAAAACAAAATTCTATATGAAAAATCCATTTCTCAGAAGAGCTCATTTACTCGAACAAGACATCTTTCTCTTCAAGAAAATCATGTGCGATATTTTTCAGTTTCCAAAATCTTCGGAGACCATTTTCTCTATAAAGGTAATACTGGATTTTTCTAGTCACGATTTTCTCTCAATTCTCTATTTCATCGTAATGTCTCCTAACTCTATTTAAACATTTCACAACTGGCATCCATAATATGCTGCAAGTTCAAAAGTGTTTCCCACACACAACTTCTTGGTGTATAAAGCAAAGCTATCTTAGAAGAGGTCAATCTAAAATTCTCTTAAGCAAGATTACAGTTCCAGTAACTTTACCACTCATTGACGCTTAGTTTACTTTTGTTAACTTTATTTTTTTGATGGTTTTCTAGACTTTGCTTCCTCAAATATGTCTGATCATTTAGTTTTTTCTTAGAGTGATTTAAGCCCAATAAATTATTTAATAATAATTATTATCTTTGTTCTTCTAATAACAAAAAGCTTAAATAGGTAACATAAAAAATGTTCAAGGCTAACAAATAGTATACAAAGGTACAAATATAAATACAACGCTAACAAAAAAAAAAAATGAAACTAACGTGTTCTCTGTGTTTTTTTTTTTTTTTTTTGTGGTCTGATTAGTTTTATACACATTTCGGACTATATGAGCGTCCTAACAGCTAGTAAATTAAATTCCTGTGGAATTTTTTTTTCTCTAAAAATCGGTTATGATCATTTTGACGAACAGGCATTTTGCTTTTCCTTGATTTTTGTCTTGGTGGTGAAGTACACCACTTGGAATTGTGCAATGGGCCACATTTGGCGCTTGGACCATAGGTTTGGCCACCCCTGGAATAGATAAATCTTTCTGACATACAAACACAAAAACTACCCACTTACCACTCCGCCGGTAACGGTCTCACAGAAAGGCGCCCCGTCGAATGAAGAATAACTTTTCAAGTGACCAAACTTATCCAAGAGTTTCTTGTATGTTCCTGGCCCGTCTCCAAAACTTCCAACTGTTTTGTTGCTCAGAAACCTGCTAAGAGCGGCAGCGAACGTCTGCCGAAATGTGGTATTAAATTCTACCGATTAATGTACTTATGGCACGTTGTATATGTAAATTTGAAAGGCTAATTGAGGTCTATTTACTAAAGGTCAATGATTATTCATATCTTCTGAAGTGGTCAGTTTATTAGAAGTACACGGGTCATCCCCTTACCTCATCTGTAACGTGTGATTGGCTGTTAGGACTGCTGGTTTCTTCGCACCATCCTCCATTAGCCGACACTTTCGAGTCTTTCTAGACATAAAGAGTATGATTAAGACAGTGAATTAATCAGGAAGAATTAGTCTTACGGTGACAAAGGCCAACAAAGACGTATTTTCTTTACATTTTATTTAAATACAAAGTTTGCTACCAATTTAGTTTGTGTTTTAACAACTTTAAATGGAAATTTTTAAATATTTTATTCTTGGCACAACTTCTTATAGCATGCGAGAGATTGACCTCTATAACTGTCTTTGAAAAATCGAAAAAATACCTTTAAATGTCATTGTATTGTCTTGAATCCAAACCACTTTTTTTTTGTCAAGATACATTGGAATGAAATTTAGTCGGACTTTTCAAAAACAAAATTGAAATTAAAAAACAAGAAAAACATAAATATATATTTAAAAAAAAACAAAGGCTTCTGTCAATTAGTTTGGATCAGTCATGTAATTAAAATTGGGATAAGTGATAAATCTAGACTAACAATAATATATCTGCGGGGTTAGAAATATTTTTACCAATTGTTTTTGTTTAGCGCTATTTCATGCTTTTAGCTTTCTAAATATTATGTAATCCTGTCACTTGTCTGAAAATGTTGAAAAGATGTGTTGGGAGAAAGAATGTAGTAACTGGGTGATCGCTTTTATATGCATTTATTTAAAAAAAAGCGAATGACGTGAATTCGAACTCGAGGGCTAAAGCCTACTCAGTCTAATCAATACACTAGCCACAGTGCCACGAAAATACTCATGGAAACAGGTTTCTAGCTATCTATTGTAACTTTTAAACCTTTTCCCCTTGTTCGACATACCAAAACAAAATAATTAATGACCCACAGTTTATTAACAACTTGGTTAGTATTTAATGGATTCTTGTTTGTTCAGGCTTGTCAGCAAGAAATGCTTGAATATATGCAGGGTTTCTTGAGTCGTGTGAAACATTGTACTCATCCTTAATCTTCGGAATCGAAAACATTGCCATTAGTCAGGTCAAAGAAATAATTGTGCAACATTTCAGCTTGAACTGAGATTGGGTGTGGGAGAAATCACGTGCAGAAACATTTGGTCAGACAGACAGAGTTGATAGAAGCTTTGTAAAAACAAGGTTACACATATAGGTTGTGTCAAACACAAACTCAGAATCGGTCCCCAATTTAACTAGGGGTCAGCCAGTGATTTCAAATCATGAAAGGCCTTCTTACAGTCAAGGAACTAAGAAAGGGTTCCTCCTAATCTGTTAAGAATCTAAGATTCAGGTCAAGAGTTTTGATGCGTAGCTGCTAACGGGAACGAGCGAGATGGCTTTAAAACAATCCGTTAAAGCCTGTCGCCAGAAACATAAGCAGTGATCTAGGGCATTAAGATGTCAATAAGTCTGGTACAGAGAACCAGAAAGTACATTAATTACAATGAGCGTCAATGAGATTAGAGGAATATAAAACTTAAAAAAAAGAGACTTATTAATACAAAAGAGAAGGTAACAACATAATGAAAATAAATGTCACTGAAATGACGACATCCCCGGTCAGAGATCGGGTCACAATTATAAGATGTAAATGTTAGATAATATAAAATTTCCTTACATTTTTTAGTTTCATCATTTGACAATTTTGTTGGCCGTAGATTTGTTTCATTTCGTTCAGCAGACGTGAAAGAGTATCTCTTTGTTTCTTTATGTGACTAACGTCATCCTCCATCGCCTGGTACATGGTATAACCAACAGCCTTCCTGATGTAATCAAATAATTTTTAATTGATAGATAGATAGATAGATAGATAGATAGATAGATAGATAGATAGATAGATAGATAGATAGATAGATAGATAGATAGATAGATAGATGGACTGTATTCTTAATATCAGAAAGATAAATTACTAATTATAAACTGTATTGTGATACGTTAGTCGAAGAAAACTTTCCTTATACATAATTTCTGTTTATGTTTTCTGTCTGTGCATCTGTTTGTCTCTCTTTTTAAGATAAACAAGATTACAAAGAGAGTTTGTGTTATTACACAATCTTAAAGGCGGCCCCCAACGAAGTCACCAACTGACAAGAAATATTTAAGTCTTGTTTTGATCGTTTAAAGTAATAACATTTTAAAAAATCATTTGGGTGTTATTTTTCACATAAAAGCAAACAGGACAACATTTTGTCTTTGGTAAGACTCTTCTAACTCTTCTGGAATAAGGAGAGTAGAGATCTAACTGATCACCTAAAAACAGAATGAAAACCTCCCAGACAGTGTCGGTGGCGCCTGGCGAGGTAGCTCAGGGTGTCATTCCTTCCCATCAAAATTCTTCAAATATGTTCCAATAAACACCATTGCTAGTTGGTTTTTTTTTGTTGAACAAATACAGTGAGCTGATTATCTACTATTATTGATTTTTTTTCTCAAATGTAAAATGAGTGTCAATTATATTATAAAATCACACTGTTTATGACATTGAGTCAAATGTTATTGTCGCTTAGTTCTCCTAACTCTGTTTTTTATTTCCTCTACTCGTAGTACTTGTACGGGGCGAGAGTGCCGTGTATTTGTTTGTTTTGAATTGTTTTGCTACGTCACTAAGTCCGGTGACACCTATTGGTCACTCTTTGTCATGAGGCAGTTCACCCTCTGACTTTGGTTGGAACGGACGGTGTGTTGGTCCGTAAAGGTTTATTAAATCTATAGTCTGTACTAGTTTTCTTGGACTTATTATTCAGTAGGACTTTTGGACCCCTGTGAGTTATTCGTTTGTGATATCTCTTATTGTATGTTGTATGAAGTTGTCACTATTTCTAGTTTTAGAGTAGAAGTTAAGTTTTGTGTTTATTTCGTTTATAGGGTGACAGTGTTGGAGTTGGATATACTGAGCTCGAGTCTATGCTAGTGTGGGCGTCGCTTGTCGTATCAGAAATATACATTACAGTTTTCAGTGTCATTGTCAAATTTGCGATCATCTGAGGTCTAACTTTACTAGTACCGAGGTTGGAAGCTTTGTGACTCCAGTCGGTCAGAATCTGGTGGACTATGAAACCAGGGTGACAAGTTGATAGCAGTAGCAAAGGTGCTTAAACTAATTATTGAATAATATCTTTATATATATATTATATATATATCTAATATATATATATTGTCTATTTATCATCCTCATTGTACATACACATATCAGTTTCATACAATTAAATTTTTTTTTGTTATTTAAACTATTTACATAGTTGGTTACTCTATGTACGACTGTGTGTGAGTGATGTTCTTGTCAGGGTGAACCCGGGATCTTAATTGTGTACAGCTAGTTAACACAAATAGTTCCTAAACCTGACAGTTATTGCAAATTTTACAATGATATTTAATAAAAATTAGAAACAGACTTAACATCACCTGAACAGGTCTCTTTAGGTATAGCTACATCAACACAGAAGTGGTATAACGTTGTGCTTTGTCATTTAAAATTAAACTGCCATCTAGATGTGTCTAGGCATGTTTCGGCATATATCTAGAGATTTTAATATGTCTTTTTCGGTGTGTCTGCTTTTGCCAAGATATAATTTTTTTCAACTTGGTTGTCATCCCCAAAATGGTGTCAACCGGTACGACCGCACGCCTCGCACACCCCTAGTGATGCTACTGCTCCCAGATGCGTACCTCTCCCCAACAATGTCGATTAATATATTGGAGTAGACGGGCTAGGAAATTTAAAAAATTAACCCACACAAGTAACCGGTTTCCCATGCGAACAGCGTAGTGCACTAAAACTCACTATTAATACTGATCAATAAAATATAATCACTTAGATTAGATTTAGACTTTTAAACTAGATTCTACTAGAGTCTAGAGTCTCTAGACCAAGATCTAGAACTAAATCTAGAAAAAAAAGTCTAGATCTAGAATCTAAACTAGATCTAGAATTTAGATCTAGACTAGATTTCGTATGACGTAACACTTTAAATCTTAAAATTACTAGATCTGGAGTTAGGCCAATATTATGATTAGGATTAGATCTAGTAGGTTTACTACTGTTTAATAGTGCACTATTCTGTTCGCATAATATTAACTTCTTAATGTAATGATACTGTTTACAAAATAAATAAATCAGCACCCCTAAACTGTAAGAAGAAAATCTATTTCCTTGATAATTTATAGATGCTAATTTTGTTCAAATTGTTTAATAGCCTACATTTAAATCTAAATCTAGATCTACATCTGGCCTCAATTTCGTGTAATTTAGATTGTTGTCAAGTGTGTATAAAGGAGCTATAAAAAAGTAGTTCGTTTTTTTTTTTAAACTTTGAACTAAAACGAAGTTCGTATCAAAATTCTTTTTAAAAAACATTTCAATCAGTATTCCATTCCATGTTTTAGTTAATAAATGGAAAATATATTTTATAATAATCCATTGATGCCTTTCCATTGTGACCTTGGATGCATTTTTTGTACCAATGCGAGAATCTATGAATGAAGCTTGAGTTATTAATAAAGAAGTCTGTGACCTTTTTAAAAAACTTACCCCCCTGAAGTTTTTCATTAAGTGTTGTTTTTTTTTTGTTGAAAAATCTGCTTGCATAGATAATTTAAAAAATTAAATGGTTCTTTTTCGACATTGGAAAAATTAGCCGTTGCATCAGAAATTTGAATGATCTAAAATATCATGATGTCCGATTATCAATTTCTTTTCTAGTTTCTGAGATCTAAACGGGGCGGACGGACGGACAGACAAAACACACAAAACTAATAGCGTCTTTTCCCCTTTCAGGGGCCACTAAAAATGTCACAAATGAGATTATCACTAACTAATGGAAAGAATAAAGGCTCAAAATTGATTAGAAACATGCTTGTATGGAGTATCTTCGTGTACGTTAGTTGTACACAGGGGCGGACAGGGTATCAAAATCGGCCCGGGCATTACCATATAAACCGGCCCACAAATGGCATGTCATATATTTTCGGTGTGGGGGGCGATTTTTACCCCACTCCGAAATTTATATATATATATATTTGTAAATATATATATATATATATATATATATATATTATTGTGTGTATATGTAATTAATCTTCATTACATTCTGATCTTTCATTCTTTCGAACGTTTTTTCCAACCTAGAACACTATCTTCCTATAATTAGTGGAAAGACAGTAGGCTCCTACACATCGCCAAGGGATAGTTAGGGAGTCCGAGGGAGCGCTGAGAGCTCCCCCCAGTGGGGTCCGGGGCAAAGCCCCTGAACCAAGCATTATTTCTGTTGTTTTAAGCTTTAAAAATGCATATTCTGAGGTATCTACAGTGCAATTAGCTTGCTACTCTTCCGCTAAAAAAATTCAAAAACCAAATCTGCTATTCAATGGAGTCCAGCGACTGGTAGAAAATGGTAAAATGCTTTAGTTTTTGTATTTGAAAGGGCCCGGGCATGCTAAACGGGCATGGCAACGATCGTAGGAGGAAACGATTAGGCTAAAGGGTAGCAAAACAAGACTCCCATGGGGGTGCCTAAGGGGGTGCGAGAGCATCCTCATTGCACTGCGCGGAGTTGTAAAAAAGCTCCCACAATCTTGTCACAATCCATGCGCTGTTCCTCAAGGGGCCGTTATATAATAAATGGCGTGTCCCGTATGGTTAGCCTGGTATAGAAAAGAAAAATGGGGGGTGGGGTCTTAGTAGATCTATACGCGGCCTCTTGCCGCGAGTCTGACCCACCCGCCAGACAATACAGTGTACACTGTTTTCATACAGGCCGGTGAGAGGGACTCTTGTTCACTTTTGCTGGCCTAGAGTTCCAAGAGCCGAAGGCCCAACTCTACCTGACAGTTTAAGAAGAAGTATTGGAGAGAGAAGGGAAACCACAAAACCCCTTTTGGTTACGCTCATGAAATTTGGAAACTATAGTTTGCTTACGTTGACTGCACAGGGGCAGTAAGTAAAGTTTCCCTTTCAGACAATGACGTCTGAGGCAAGTGATGGTTTGAAGACCCTCCCCTCCCGGCTACGCCCATGTAATATATTATAGGTGTAAGCCTAATTCTCTACAAAATATATAAAGTTTGATAACGCATTGAAAACTGGATGTATGCATTCGTATGATTACATAATGTATTCTATTTATACATGTATGTAGTCTGAAAACTATCAACAATACGATAGCAGCCTAATGAGTTTGAAGCTTTTTGGTATTACTTAAAGATCTAAATTACAGACTTTTTTTCAAAAAAAAAAAAAAGATTGTTACGTCTTACGCATTTCATGTGTCAATCTAGTCATGCATGTTGATCTGTGACTTAAAATATGCTAAATCATTGGTTTTCCTGGCTGACTCAGGCAACCCATTCCATTAAAAGATAAAAGAAAGCAGAACGGTTAAAGAGGCTGCAAGGCACTTACTTAATGTGAAAAGCTCTTTCTTTCTCCTAGTACATTCTCAAAAACGCGATTTGTATATGAATATTTGACCCATTATTTAAAATAGGCCAATAAATATTGTAATTATTGTAATAATTTTCATCATTAATGGCTTCATACTAAGAATAAGTTTGCCATTAATTATAATAGTATAAAAATTGATTTAGATCTAGATTAATATTTCTTTTGTAAGCCTTAATTGTAGTATTTTTAGATCTATAAAAATAAACAAAAAGAAACTTACTTTCTTTTCCAAATCGCAGAAAGTAGAGCTTTATACCCATATTGAGCTGTTAATAAGTTGGGTGGTTTGCAATTTCGCGGCTGTGTGTATGTATTAAAGTTAATTTCTAATTGTCGAGCCTATCTTTTTTTTTTGCTGCGTTATATCAATGTTTTCTAATTTAACCTCTCTCATCCCTCTTTTTGGTTAAATTTCATTGGAACCATTAAAAGACGGGGGAGGGAGGAGCAAAAAAATGAGATTGCCATCAAAGGCCCATGCTGACCAGCAAAATGATTAGGCCAAACACAACCTCGAAGACATCAAAGAAGCTCATGCCGCTCGTGCATAGCAGAAAGTACGGTCTAGCGTTTTGCAAATGATAATATGTACAGTAGTACAGTGTATAGTGTATTACTTTTTATATTCTTGTTGAATTTCAAACAAAATTAATTGTAATAATTTAAAAAAAAACAAGAAAACGTGTTCGGGCCTTTGTGTCCTGTTGCTGTCACTTTTTTTTTTAAGTTGTCTGCATTGAAATGTTTTTTCTTTGGTCGCGACCAGACCGGCCCATTTGGTACCGGCCCACCGGGCATTTGCCCGTTTGCCCATATAGCCAGTCCGCCCCTGGTTGTAAAGCATATGAAAATAGTTGATTGGAGAAGTCTTTAATATGGCAAATTGATGGTCTTATAATCAAGCTGTCAGTAAGTTGGGCACTTCATGTTTATAGTATGATTCCCTTGATGGCAAGGGCGGGGAGTCTAAAATAATTTTCCACTAACTCCAGGAAGAACCTATTCGAGGGTACAATAAACGTCTTCCGAAAGAATGAAGGGTCAGGATGTAATAAAGAATAATTATGTACACGCACACACACATAAATTTTTTTTTTTGCGGGGGAAAGGGAGAAAAATCACCCCCCCCCCGCAAAAAAAAATCATGTACGCCCATGACCAGTGGTGTAGCCATAATTAAACGTAGCGTATTTCAAATGTTTTTTCTTACCTGTAAATCGGATTTGTCTGACCAGTGACGAAAAGCCAGGTAAAAATCACAACCGTAACAGTAACAAGCGTGAACCATTTCTATAACAGAAAAATTTGGAGAAACAGAATATTGATACAGTTAGGTGGCTTTTTATGAAACGTATGCAGACTAATACATTTTTTTTCTCTAATCTATGAAGTTAATTACTTTACTTTTTCTACTATGAAAATACATTGCTTATACTGCATCTGATTAATAACTTTTTATACTAAATGTTAAAATAACATTTTATTTTTATGAATAATAAAGTTCTCCATTTTAGGACCTTGCGATCTATGAGGATGTCAAGGTTTATCAGTTTATGAGGCCCACGGTTAACAAATGAGTCATATGGCAAGCACTACGACCAACCATCTTTACTTCTCCCACAACTAATGTCAAGTACCATTACAGCAAGGTAGACTCAGAGGCGCCATTAAGATTTCAAACTAAAAAATACCAGTCTTTGCTCGGATTCTATCCCAGGACTGTCAGGTGGGGTTTCCAGCTCGTTGATTTAGGGGTTGACATAAGTTCCTTGAACTCCCAGGTTCATCCCACCTCGACAGTATAAACCAAAGCAAAGAGTAATGGCATGTAGAGCTCTGGCTTACTAAACATTGAATGCATGTCATTTAACTAAACAAAGATTGTTCAACATGAACAATATTAATTATAACGTAAGTTAACTTACATTAGTTAACAACAAGAATACAAGAATGTATGTTCAACAATTTAATTAATAAATGAATATTAGATTATGACATGAATGATGAATGAAGATCAATAGTATTTACTAGGGCAAATACAAGCAATACTTATTATGCAAATAAAATATAGCACACCTTAAGCTCGATGCCACAATTTGATCAGGGCTGGCGAAGCCCACACTCAATTATTCACAATACCATGGATGCCCGGACCACACCAAAACAAATCAGGCTTGACTACAGCAGAGTCCCAAGCCTGCATACCTAAACAAGAAAAATACGCATTCCTTGAGATCGCCATTCACAAGATTATAGGACTAACGAATTTAGAGCTACACCACGAAGACTAAAGTAACATAAACTAACTTACCCAATACTGGGGAAGAAAACACCAAAGAAAACAAACTCCAACAAAAGATCCACCATCAGCACAACCACAACAGAGGCAAAGAGGCAATGACATCAACAAAGCGCGACCTTAGGAACTAGAGCGCACAAACAATTATGGTGAACAAAAGAGACATCACACAAGAAGCAACTCTAGATGCGCACGACAAGGACCCCCTCGGTTCAGAAGGCAAGCAATCTTCACGCATTGTATAATATATAAGACCGGATTATTAATACTTGATTATTGGTTTAAAAAAAAACAACTGATGAAAGTCAGAGATGAGGATACATTTTAACAAGTTTTAAGTCCAAAAAGTTCTCCCTCAAGAAGATGTTTAATGGGAAACAGAGTGCAACCATAAATATCAATATAACATCTATTCAGCTTGAGCACTTGTCCATTTCTTGATCATGTTTTTCTGTTTTCTGTAGATTGATGCTGTCTTTTAAAAATGCTTTCTGTTGATTCCAATTATGGATTCATTAATTGTCCTGCATTGATGCTAGCTGTGTTTTTTTTAGGCATACTATATAGTTTAACATTTGCATTGTATGCTAAAGTTTTCCACACAAAAAATAAAAAAAATCATCTATATAAATAATTCTCTTCTTCCCTCAACAGTTTAAACAAGAAGTAAAGGAAAGATCACTCTCTTATTTCTGCAGATAGTCCACGAGAAAATAAGAGTAGTATTCACATTACGGATGACTGGCTGCGCGCTTGACTGTCGTTTAAATTTATCAAACCCTGCCCGATCTCATCCCCCTTTGTCCAGTGGGAGGTTTGGACTAGGAACTAATCTAAATAATCTACTAAATAGCAGGGTCAGACTTAACCATTGTGGGGCCCTATGCGAAACGGATTTCGCAGTGCCAAGTTTGGGTAGGGAAGCGGATAATAAGTGAAATTTAAGAGTTTGTATTAAAAAATAAATTCGTCTATGCATTTTATTCATTCTTTACTACGTACAGAATTACTTTACGAGCCTTGCGTGTAGCAAAGTCATACACTATATCATAATAATTCTGTTTCCTATATAGATCACGCTCAAAAGCAAGAATTACCAAATGTTTCAATCTATCTTTGAGAATTGTTGCCCTCAAGTAATTCTTCATTAGTTTGAGGCACAATTAGGGCTGAGGCATAATGCCGCGCGTAAGATTGGCGTTTTCCATGTTGAATGACACCCAAAATGACAATTTCTGTGAATATATTTCCGTATATTTTAAGAACATTTTCGTATATTTTACGATTTCGGGAGATTTCCAGGAGCTCCTGGTAAATCAACAGGAGGGTGCGGGAAATCTGTTTTAAGTTATAAAATGGTTTAATTTAATAATGTATACACCTTGAATTATAGCGGGTCCTATGAACGTGCATGTCCTATGAAAGTGCGGCGCCCACTGTTGTAGCATAGGTTGCAGTACCCTAAGGCCGGCCCTGCAAAATAGCGGCGTATGCTACGCCGCCGGTCGACTAGTATTTTATTAATTTCCTTGCAGTGCACACATGTCAATATCACACTTGACCACTTGGTCTCCATAAAATCATCAATAATTTGCATCTTTATTTAAAGTATCTATTATCTCTTTATTCAGTTTATTGATCTGTTTATTTCGATCGTCTTTCGAATATTTGAGATGTCGAATTGATTTTCACACGTGCATTTTCAATATCATGGTCTTACCCACTCCCCTATTCTATTAAAATGAGTTAAATGTGTTACTATGTTTTTATTGATTAATTTATACTTCAAAATACTTGGCTAGATCATGATTTATAGATACAGGGCCTATCACATCAACATTTGGGAGAAAAAATTCAGGACAATCATATATGTTGAAATAAATACAAATACAGTTTGAGAATATTTGATATTTAAATCAATTTTTAATATCCGGTCGGAGCTGGTTATGGCCAGATAGTAAGGAAAAAGACATCTTGCCGGATAGTACTTACTTTTAAAGGAAATAATTGTAAACTGAAAATTTGCAAAACGTATTAATAGCATACCTATGTTCTATTTTTATTTTACTCTTTTTTCACCTTATTGTTTTAAACGTTCACTCATTGAGGATTATACCAAGAGGTAAGATGCAATAGTTCTCACAATCCTGCTGTATGGCTATGAGACCTGAGCGGTCTAGAACAAAATTTTGAGCTTCAAGAAATATATCACTAACTTAACAGATATTGCACACTGATCTGTGTAGCTTGTTTGTCAATGTACAATATATACATGTATATCGTCCTAATTTTTAGGTTCTTAAAGGTAAACGTGAAATCTGAGCTGTATATTGGGTAGATGTATGTGTTCATGCATTTCAAACCATGAACTGGTCATGAGGATGGTGTTTAAAAGGCCACAAAAAGTCTCTGATCCGACGTATAGGGCCTGATTTAAAGAAGTAATTACAATAAAAACTATGAGTTATTTGACACTCCCAAGTGATTAAGAATACCGTTATCAAATCCAAACTCTTAACGCAGGAATAAGATTAGAATTAACACGTTAAGAAAAGTAATTCAAAAGTAATATTTATTTGCAGTGTCATTATGCGGTCTTAACATATTTCATTAATCCATTCTGGATTAAAATGATTAAAATGTCTATCAATAAATTCAGTGTTAAAGACTAAACTAATTATACTGGCTTAATGGGCTAAGAAATATGGTAATATACTTGTGATTTGTGTAGCTAATTGTTACTCCCGTGGGCGTGTGTTTTATTTCCAGCCCCCTAATTGAGATTTATCTCCAAGTAAGCAAACTCATTACCCGGTTATTCTTGTAGAGGTGTGGCTTGAAGTCCATCCTCCTACCCTAATAAAGCTACCTCCAATAAACAAACTCTGTTCCCTAATAAAGCTACCTCCAATAAACAAACTCTGTTCCCTAATAAAGCTACCTCCAATAAACAAACTCTGTTCCCTAATAAAGCTACCTCCAATAAACAAACTCTGTTCCCTAATAAAGCTACCTCCAATAAACAAACTCTGTTCCCTAATAAAGCTACCTCCAATAAACAAACTCTGTTCCCTAATAAAGCTACCTCCAATAAACAAACTCTGTTCCCTAATAAAGCTACCTCCAATAAACAAACTCTGTTCCCTAATAAAGCTACCTCCAATAAACAAACTCTGTTCCCTAATAAAGCTACCTCCAATAAACAAACTCTGTTCCCTAATAAGGTGTTACTTCTAGACGTCCAGCCCATCTGACTTAATGTTGTCAACTGTCACTCTGTGATGGACTAAACAAATAAGAGAGGTGGGAGTTGTTCATCTCTACCTATGAAGATATATCCGCACAGCAAGACAGACGTCTGATCAGCTTGAACGTAGTTAAGGAATATAACATGTTAACCATGGGCGTAGCCAGGATTTTTTTTCGTGAGGGGGTTGGGGGGGGGTAGACCCCTCCCCCGGGGCGAAATTTTTTTTTATATGTATTTATGTGTGTGTGTGTGTACATAATCTTTATTACATTCTGACCCTTCATTCTTTCGGAAGACGTTAATTGTGCACTAGAATAGGTTCCTCCTGGAGTTAGTGGAAAAATTGTAGATTCCCGCCATTACTAGCAAGGGGGTCTGGGAGAGCGCTAGCAGCTCCCCCAGCGCGCGGCGATTGAAAGCCAACAAAATGTATATTCTGAGGTATCTACAGTGCATTTTCTAGCTATTAAAAATTTTTATTTCAAAAACCTAATATGCTATTCTTACTGACTTAGACCCTCCCGCCTCAAAATGCTGTGTAGGGGGATCTTAAAATCAAAACCATCTGGAGGGGTTTTAAACTTTAAAAAAAAAGCCATCTGTAGGAGAGGGGTTTAAACTCAAAACTCCGATTGGATTGGCAACGCTCAAATCATTTTGAGTGCGTAATTTGCTTTTTTTCTTACACTGAAGATGTATTTTTTAGCTTCAAAACCCCTTTGGCTACGCTCATAGGTATTAGAGTGAGTAATTTGCTTTTATATACATTGAAGAGGTACTTTTCAGCTTCAAACTCCACCTGAGGGGAATTTAAACTCTAAACCCCTTTGACTACAATCATAACATTTTGAGTGTATAATTTGCTTTGTTTTTTATTATTAAAAAGGTATTTTTTACCTTCAAACCCCGCTGAAGTGGGTTTAAACTCAAATCTAAGTCAAAACCCATTTAGCTATGCTCATAACATTTTAAGTGTGTAATTTGCTATTTTTATATTGAAGAGGGGGTTAATCGTATATTTTGGAGGGGGTTTAAAATCAAAATCTTCCTTAACTGTACTCTTGAATTTGGGGATTTTCGTTTGCATTTTTTTTGTTTTGTTTTATAGAAGAGGGGAATTTAACTGTAAAAACCCCAGGTAGGGGGTTTTAAACTCAACCCCCCCTGGTAGGGGGTTTTAAACTCGAACCCCTCTGGTAGGAGTTTTAAACTTGAACCCCCCTGGTAGGGGTTTTTAAACTCAAAACCCCCTGGTAGTGGGTTTTAAACTCAAAACCCCCTTGGTTGTGCTGGGGCAAGTGATGGTTTAGTATTAAAATCTCGCGTAAAATAAACAAAATCAAAGCAAAAAATCCGTCACTAAATTCCGATCCCCCCCTTGGGGGGGGGGCGGATTTCATTTCGGGGGGGGGGGTTAACCCCAAACCCCCCCTGGCTACGCCCATGATGTTAACTTATCCACTCAAAGGTCAAGATAAAAAAGTAAAAAAAAAATGGGTCACCCATTGCTGCTCTGTAAGTAGTTTGCATTATAATGATTCATTTCTTTTTAAATTAACATGCTTTGCTTTTGTAATAAACAATTTCTGGTGCATATTCATATATTTGAAACACATGATATTGTTCTAGATATAAACGTTAATATATTCCACAAAGTAATAGAACCACGTCCACCTTTTATATATATTAATAGAAATGTATGAACTACTGTGTACTTTTAACTATCTGGCCAACTGTATGAACTACTGTGTACTTTTAACTATCTGGCCAACTGTATGAACTGTGTACTTTTAACTATCTGGCCAACTGTATGAACTACTGTGTACTTTTAACTATCTGGCCAACTATCCTGCAGTGATGTTCGACCGAAGCCGAATACGGCCGGATAGTAAAAAATAGCCGAATATTTGGCAGGAGCCGGAGCTACTATCCAGTGTTTCCCTAATACCAATTAGCTACACATTCCAACTATAGATTCCAAAATCTATGAATAAATCTCGTTGTCTCATAGTTTAAACTTTTATATAAATAGAGTATTATGGGTGTGTGGTATAGTAAATAGACTCGCCAATTTATAGTTGATAACTAGATCTAGAAGAATGTTATCATTTTGTGGTTTGGAGTAGTCATAATAATGTCAGCTTAATATCTGTTTCTAGCGTACGTTCGTGTTTCTGATGAACCATGTGTAAAGGTGGGCAAATGGTTTGCTAGTGCAGGTGGGATAGAATCTGATGAAATCACGAGGTGGTCTGTCCTAGTTCATAAATACTGATGTAATAGTTAAGAAGAGAAAGCAAGTGAGACTCGTGAGACAGGAACGAAGTGTATTTTTTAGTAATTTGTATTTTGTTTTAACTAGGGGTGCACCGGAGAGCACATTTTGTTATCCGATCGGAGCAGTATAAATCCGGGTGATAAAATATGATATCCGACCGGAACCGGAGCCGGATACCTATTTGCCTTGTCAATAGCTTCTGTTGCTCAACATTTTTAAAAACTTCTAAGTAACATACTATTGTGACACGGTTACTATGTATGGTCAACCGTGACACACGGTGAAGTGTTGGGTATCGGAGAGTTAGGGGACTTGCGGGAAGTCGAGTATGTTAAAAACAAGAAGAAAGGAAGTCATCGAGTGGAGTTGGTTCTCTGTAGATATTGTTAGCCTTGTAAATATGTTACGTTTGAATGCTTGACAATAAAAGGCAGTTTATACTTAAAAGGACTTGTATCTTCACACATACTTATATTCCTATTATTTTATTTCCTTTTATTTACCTCATTGTCTAAAATTATTTTACTGATTGATGAATGCTTAACAGTTTTTTTAACAGATAGGCCTAGCACAAACCAATCTATGTAACATGAGCGTTTGTGTGTGTATGTACGAGGCCACCAACTGTAAAATGTAAATGTAAAATATGTAAATGTATAGTTAACTAGCTACTAATGTAAATCTCTGAAAAGTAAAGTGCAATCTGGCTTGTATAGTGGTCGGGAGTGTGTTCGTGTATTTCAGACCATCAACTCGTCATCAGACGGACCGCTGGTGTAGGTGTAGGCATGAAGAGCTTAATACTGATAGTAGCTGATAGTTAATAGTTGGAATTTGAAGCGTTGTAGGTCAATATCTAGTACTTGAAATTAATTCATTTGATAAATTGTAGTCTGTAGACCTATCATTGATATTTATGTTTAGATTCACAGTTATATAGATATAAGATCAGGGCCGGTCTTAGGCCGATTGCTCCAGATTGGGCCCCCGCCATACAGGGTCATGGCTCTTATTACAGGCTTTTAAAGGTGTAAGACTTAAAGGGTTAACGTATTTATTGTATCGTACAAATGACGTAGCTTTAATTAATCCACTGGCGTCCATTGCATTTGAGTAGATTCCTATGCATGCTGTATAATAAATGTTGATATAATGGTCTAATTAAAAGTAATTATTGTTATTGTGAAATAATTAGAAGGGGTGCCTCTCAACCATTCATTAAATTGGACCCCGCAATTTGTAAGGCCAGCCCTGTCTAAGATCATTAGGAAAACCGATTCTAGAAGAAACAAGATTACAAAGAGAGTTTGTGTTGCCTAGGTCTAAAACTCTTATTGAACTCTAAGATGATAAAACTTCTTTTCGCAAAGATAGTTTTATGCTTTAACACATAAACATACTAATTATTGTCCATTCATTTCATATTTTAATCAATTAACATTCAAATTTGTTTTTCTAAAGCATTTTTAATATATTCGTTCGCTGTTCGCTAAAGCTGCGTAGCCGTGTTGAGATAGGCCTATATTCATTCATAAAAAAAAGTTCACGCATGCGCAGCACAGAATGAACTCAATAGTCTATTAAAGCTCTAGATTAGTGTAGATTTAGATCTATGTCTACATCAAAATCTATCTACTTTATACTTTATACACATGAACATACAAAATTTAGTCTATTCATCTCAAATTTTAATCAAATATATGTAGGCCTACAAGCAAATGTTTTAATTTGAAAAAAAAATGGATTTAATTAAGCCTATTAGCT
The DNA here is from genome assembly GCF_947242115.1 of Biomphalaria glabrata. Lineage (NCBI taxonomy): Eukaryota > Metazoa > Mollusca > Gastropoda > Planorbidae > Biomphalaria > Biomphalaria glabrata. The sequence goes on from NC_074712.1 coordinate 19,010,424, forward strand.
ATTTTGATTTGATACCTTCATTCACACTATTTTTACATTGACACATTCGCTTTACTTATTACATTATTATTTCATTTAATTGTTTACAAAACACTCTCAATGACTATATCGACAGTAATGTGCAAATAAAGACCCGCGGGTCGCGGGTAACATGTCTATCTATATTATAAAGTAGAATGTGAGGGGTATGTATGTATGTATGTATGTATGTATGTTACTTATAGACATCAAAACCGCTTGACCAATCTTGATAAAACTAGGCAGGAATGTTCCTTGGGTACCAACTTAGACCTTAGTGAATGTATTGTAGCCCTAAAACAAATGTAAGACCCTCAAAAAAAATAAAGTTGTCCGACTCTATTACAGCTTTAGTATTTTATGGATCTAGGCCATGTCTACAATGTTGACATGAGAAAAGATAGAAAGGATTTAGACCTAGATCTAATTTTAAGAAATACACTTTGCGCAGATAGTTTTTTAATTTGACACATGAAAATACAAAAGAAGATCCATTGATTTCATTATATAATAAAATTAACCTTCAATTTTGTGTTTCAAAAGCATTTTTTACATTAATTAGTTCCTTATATCTGTGACTACAGATTTCCTGACGAACATTCTTTCATTAGACAATTCAGTAATGAATCGCGTACTAAATATTAATTCGTTTAATTGTTTACTTTATAATCCCATCCCTAGATCTAAAACTCTAATTCAACTCTAAGATGATAAAACTTCTCTTCGCACAGATAGTTTTATACTTTAACACATAAACATATTAATTAAAGTCCATTCATTTCATATTTTGATCAAATAAACATTCAAATTTGGTTTTCTAAAGCTACATTCGTTTACGAAAGCTGCGAAGCCGAGTTAAAGGCCTAGATCTATATTCATTCATGAATCGCGTACTAAAAATTATTTCGTTTAATTGTCCATTTTATAATCCCATTCATTTAACAAAGCTATCGCTCTTTTTGTTTTTAATAGATAAGAATATATCGACTTCAGGTAAACCCATTTTCGCAAAACTAATTTTATTTTCGTAGCGAAAGAGAAATAACTTGAAAGGATCATTAGCTACGTTTAACATACATCTAAATCCACTAGATTATTCAAAAGCATTTTTTACATAAATTAGTTCCTGATATCTGTGACTACAGATTTCCTGGCGAACATTCTTTCATTAGACATTACAAAATGGTTACACATTAACTAACACATCTCTCTACTGAGTCTATTCCTAGGCCTAGGTCTAAGACTCTTATTGAACTCTAAGATGATAAAACTTCTTTTCGCAAAGATAGTTTTATGCTTTAACACATAAACATACTAATTATTGTCAATTCATTTCATATTTTAATTTTAATCAAATTAACATTCAAATTTGTTTTTCTCAGGCATTTTAATACATTCGTTCGCTGTTTGCTAAAGCTGCGTAGCCGTGTTGAGATAGGCCTATATTCATTCATGAAAAAAAGTTCACGCATGCGGAGCACATAATGAACTCTATAAAAGCCAATTTTTAACTCTAGATTAGTGTAGATTTAGATCTATGTCTACCTCAAGATCTACTTTATACTTTATACATATGATCATACAAAATTTAGTCTATTCATCTCAAATTTTAATCAAATATATGTAGACCTACAAGCAAATGTATTAATTTGAAAAAAAAAATGGATTTAAGCCTATTAGTTATTTTGATTTGATAGCTTCATTCACACTATTTTTACATTGACACATTCGCTTTACTTATTACATTATTATTTCGTTTAATTGTTTACAAAACACTCTCAGTGACTATATCGAAAGTAATGCGCAAATAAAGACCCGCGGGTCGCGGGTAACATATGTCTAGTCTTCTATATTATAAAGTAGAATGTGAGGGGTATGTATGTATGTATGTATGTATGTATGTATGTTACTTATAGACATCAAAACCGCTTGACCAATCTTGATAAAACTAGGCAGTAATGTTCCTTGGGTACCAACTTAGACCGTAGTGTATGTATTGTAGCCCTAAAACAAACTTAAGACCCTCAAAAAAAATAAAGTTGTCCGACTCTATTACAGCTATAGTATTTTATGGATCTAGGCCATGTCTACAATGTTGACATGAGAAAAGATAGAAAGGATTTAGACCTAGATCTAATTTTAAGAAATACACTTTGCGCAGATAGTTTTTTACTTTGACACATGAAAAGACAAAGGAAGATCCATTGATTTCATTATATAATAAAATTAACCTTCAATTTTGTGTTTCAAAAGCATTTTTTACATTAATTAGTTCCTTATATCAGTGATTACAGATTTCCTGACGAACATTCTTTCATTAGACAATTCCGTAATGAATCGCGTACTAAATATTAATTCGTTTAATTGTTTACTTTATAATCCCATCCCTAGATCTAAAACTCTAATCCAACTCTAAGATGATAAAACTTCTCTTCGCACAGATAGTTTTATACTTTAACACATAAATATATTAATTAAAGTCCATTCATTTCATATTTTGATCAAATAAACATTAAAATTTGGTTTTCTAAAGCTACATTCGTTTACGAAAGCTGCGAAGCCGAGTTGAAATAGGCCTAGATCTATATTCATTCATGAATCGCGTACTAAAAATTATTTCGTTTAATTGTTCACTTTATAATCCCATTTATTTAACAAAGCTATGGCTCTTTTCGTTTTTAATAGATAAGAATGTATCGACTTCGGGTAAACCATTTTCGCAAAACTAATTTTATTTTCGTAGCGAAAGAGAAATAACGTGAAAGGATCATTAGCTACGTTTAAGATACATCTAAATCCAATCCACTAGATTATTCAAAAGCAAATGTTTTAATTTTAAAAAATGGATTTAAGCCTATTAGCTATTTCGATTTGATAGCTTCATTCACACTATTTTTACATTGACACATTCGCTTTACTTATTACATTATTATTTCGTTTAATTGTTTACAAAACACTCTCAGTGACTATATCGAAAGTAATGCGCAAATAAAGACCCGCGGGTCGCGGGTAACATATGTCTAGTATATTATAAAGTAGAATGTGTGGTGTATGGATGTATATATGTTACTTATAGACATCAAAACCGCTTGACCAATCTTGATAAAACTAGGCAGGAATGTTCCTTGGGTACCAACTTAGACCGTAGTCTATGTATTGTAGCCCTAAAACAAACTTAAGACCCTTAAAAAAAAATAAAGTTGTCCGACTCTATTACAGCTATAGTATTTTATGGATCTAGGCCATGTCTACAATGTTGACATGAGAAAAGATAGAAAGGATTTAGACCTAGATCTAATTTTAAGAAATACACTTTGCGCACATAGTTTTTTACTTAGACACATGAAAATACAAAAGAAGATCCATTGATTTCATTATATAATAAAATTAACCTTCAATTTTGTGTTTCAAAAGCATTTTTTACATAAATTAGTTCCTTATATCTGTGACTACAGATTTCCTGACGAACATTCTTTCATTAGACAATACCGTAATGAATCGCGTACTAAATATTAATTCGTTTAATTGTTTACTTTATAATCCCATCCCTAGATCTAAAACTCTAATTCAACTCTAAGATGATAAAACTTCTCTTCGCACAGATAGTTTTATACTTTAACACATTAACATATTAATTAAATCCCATTCATTTCATATTTTGATCGAATAAACATTCAAATTTGGTTTTCTAAAGCTACATTCGTTTACGAAAGCTGCGAAGCCGAGTTGAAATAGGCCTAGATCTATATTCATTCATGAATGGCGTACTAAAAATTATTTCGTTTAATTGTTCACTTTATAATCCCATTCATTTAACAAAGCTATCGCTCTTTTCGTTTTTAATAGAGAAGAATGTATCGACTTCGGGTAAACCCATTTTCGCAAACCTAATTTTATTTTCGTAGCGAAAGAGAAATAACGTGAAAGGATCATTATCTAAATCCAATCAACTAGATTATTCAAAAGCATTTTATACATAAATTAATTCCTGATATCTGTGATTACAGATTTCCTGGTTCATTAGATATTACTATTACCAAATGGTTACACATTAACACATCTCTCTACTGAATCTATTCCTAAGCCTAGGTCTAAAACTCTTATCTTCTTATCTTATATAATACAGACGTTACTTCAAAAAGAAGATGATTACGTCCTAGTCATGCATATTAACCAATGACTTAAATTCTGCCAAGTCACTGGTTTTCCTGGCTAGCTCAGGCAACCCATTTCATGCTCTAATAGCACTAGCATGTTATTGAACTCTAAGATGATAAAACTTCTTTTCGCAAAGATAGTTTTATGCTTTAACACATAAACATACTAATTATTGTCCATTCATTTCATATTTTAAACAAATTAACATTCAAATTTGTTTTTCTAAAGCATTTTTAATACATTCGTTCGCTGTTCGCTAAAGCTGCGTAGCCGTGTTGAAATAGGCCTATATTCATTCATCCAAAAAAATTTACGCATGCGCAGCACAGAATGAACTCTATAAAAGCCAATTTTTAATTCTTGATTAGTGTAGATTTAGATCTATGTCTCCTCAAGATCTACTTTATACTTTATACACATAAACATACAAAATTTAGTCTATTCAGTCAAATTTTGATCAAATATATGTAGTGCTGGCAAAATCATTGGCAAAAAACAAACCCCATTTGGTCAGTTGTTTGAGACAAACATCTATAAAAAAGCTAACAAGATCCTCGAAATAAAGAATCACCCTTTGTGTCAGGATTTTGTGATTTTACCATCACAAAAGAGATACAAGACACCGATAGCAAAGACAAACAGACACAAACACTCTTTTGTTCCCCTGGCAATCAAATCATTAAATAAGAACAATCTGGTATAAACTTTGTCACATGTAAATTATGAGTGCGTCTGGTGTGAATGTACACTTTGGTTTCTTATAGTTATAATGTTTTTTGTTTGGTGTAATGCACAAATTGTAAGACAAATTTCCTTACGGATAATAAAGATTATTATTATTATTATTATTAAATGTTTTAATTTGAAAAAAAAATGGATTTAAGCCTATTAGCAATTTTGATTTGATAGCTTTATTCACACTATTTTTTTATTTGACACATTCGCTTTACTTATTACATTATTATTTCGTTTAATTGTTTACAAAACATTCTCAGTGACTATATCGAAAGTAATGCGCAAATAAATACCCGCGGGTCGCGGGTAACATATGTCTAGTATATATCAAAATCCAAAAGTAAAATCTTACTCTGGAATAAATGTAACCTAACACAACTACACCAAGCTGCATAAAACTTTCAACAAACATTCTTATTAGAAAAAGACATTAACCAACCTGCGATGACCTCTGGAATTTCATTAAAAACCATCTAAAAAGATTATAGAAAATCATATACCAACTCAATACACATCAAACAAAATAAATAAATGCTGGTTTTATAATAGACTAAAGAAGCTTTGTACTAGATTTTTCTAAGACTTTTGACAAAGTTCACTACCATAGTTTGCTTAAAAAATTAAAATATTTCGGCATTAATGGTCCACTGCATCAGTGGATTAAAGACTTTCTGATAGGGAGAGAACAAACTGTAATAATAAATGGCTCTAAATCAACACCGATAACAGTAAACTCAGGTGTACCTCAAGGAACAGTCTTGGGTCCACTACTATTTTTAATTTACATAAATGATTTACCAAATGGCATTACTTCAGGAACAAAAGTCAGATTATTTGCAGACGATTGCATAATATATAGAACAATAAAAACAACACAAGACACAGATATTTTACAAAGAGAATTAGATGAATTACAGAAATGGGAATCAAATTGGAGCATGTCTTTCCACCCAGAAAAATGTCAGTTGTTAAGAGTAACAAAAAAACTAAAACAAATTAATTCCACTTATCTTATTCATGGCAAACCAGTAACACAAACTAAAAACGCAAAATACCTTAGTGTTATAATAAATGAAAAACTATCATGGAATCCACATATTGATGAAACACAAAAAATCAAACAAAGCATTAGGATTTATTAAAAGAAATTTCTATAAATCAAATAAGAACATAAAACTAAAATGTTATTTAACCTTGGTTAGGCTAATAATAGAATATGCATCCTCTGTTTGGGACCCCTCAACTCAAGAAACATTAAGAAACTAGAACAGACACAAAATAGAGCAGTGCGATTCATAACAAATGAATATTCACATTTGACTAGAGTAACACCTTTAGTAAAATCACTAAATTTAGAAAGCCTTCAGGACAGAAGACTCAAAAGTAAAGTAGCAATAATACATAAAACACTGAACCATAATCTTAAAATACAAAAACAAAATTTAATAAAATACTCTGAAAGACACAAATATAAAGGCACATTCCTCGTTCCATATGCTAGGACAAATTTGTACAAATACTCCTTCTTCCCTAGTGCTATTAGAGCATGGAATGGTTGCCTGAGCTAGCCAGGAAAACCAGTGACTTGGCAGAATTTAAGTCATTAGTTAATATGCATGACTAAATGCATGACGCATATATATATATATATATATATATATATATATATATATATATATATATATATATATATATATATATATATATATATATTTATATATATATATATAAGATAAGAAGATAAGATATATATAAACGGATTAAAGACGCTTTTTTTTTTGTGTTTTGTCTGTCAGTCACTTGTCTGTTATGTTAATAGCGAGGAAAAAAAAACACTAAAAGCTATTGAAAATCTGATTAAAATTTAATTTCCCTTCCGAAACATCGCATTAGTTTTAAGTTTCTATAATAGATTGTTACGGATGTTTATAGATTTATAGTGAAAGAAAATAAAAATTCCAGATTAATCAAATGTCGTTAATTAAATTTGTGGGATGGTCTGTTATGAAAATTACATGTACCATAGCCTTATAGAGATTTTTTCAAACCATACTTTGGTGTTAGGAAGTTGTTTTCCTTAAAATTCGGAGCATAATATTAACAATAATTAGATTTTCTAACGTGTTAGCTAGAAAATTAAATGTTAAACTATTTTTCATAAAAACTCCGGAACAACCAATTTTTGTAAATAAGAAAATTATTTGTTTTATTTATTAGAAGAGGGATTTTAAACATTTATTAGCGTTATTAGATTTTTCATATAAAATTCGGATCATTTTTGGCGACGATTTGTAAGAAAATTAAGGTGATGTAGTTCGATTTCTTTTTCGAAACAGAATCCGGAACATTATTTACCGATTAAACAACTTTTATTATGTTTCGACAAGAAAATTAACTGTAAAATAAGTCTAAATATTGATTTTCAATAGTCGTTTCTAGTTAATTACTTTCTTATTTTAAAATCCCAAACAACCTATTATCGATATTTTTTTTTAAAAAAATATTTGACATAAAGTTGTTTTAAATTAAAAATTCGGAACAATTGATATTGATAAAAAAACTATAGTGACATTGTGTCAAAGAATATAAGTGTAATATTAGTCAATAATGCAATTTCAAACAATCATTTGACATAATTTATTTTTTATAAAACAATATCCGGAATAACTTTATAGTTAATGGAATATAAATCAGTATAGATATTTTAATTTAGCATTTATATGCTATTTACATTTAAAAAACCGGAACAATCTGTTAAAGATCATGTGTTTCTTGCAACTTTTAAGCATGGAAATAAAATCTAATATAAGTTAGAAGAGCAAACAAATAATCATTGGCATTGATTTGTTTTTTACAAAACATCCGGAACAATCTATTATAGATACTTAAAACTATTGCAATATTTCTGAATGAAATATTAAAGGTTAAATCAGATTTACAATAGCCTCTAGTGTTATTTGTTAATCTAATCGTGACGGACAGACCGACCAACAGACAAAACGTACAAAAATAATCTTCTTTTATTTGGATGGGGGCACTAAACAAAAAACAAATAAAATCTGATTTTTTTCAAAAAGTTTAAGGAATTGGTTTGGCACCATGACATGTCACGACGTTACGCCACTGCACGAAAGTCGCTGCATAAAAAGACCATTTTAAAAAATGTGCGTGATATTTACATACAAAATGCATTATTAGCCTTTATAAACAAACAGAAATGTTTTCTTTTAATTTTAGCAGCTTGTTGACCAGAAAAAACATCTATAACTATTATTTATATTTGTTGTAAACATTTCTTGTACATTTTATAAATATATTTGACTTAGTGATACTGAAAATACATAAAAATTGTACTTCTTTGTTAGCATATTGTAACATTGCCTCCCTTACATTTACCTAATTGTTTTAGAATTGGTGTATTTTTCTGAAAAAATCGCTTGCATAATTATTTATATAAATTAAAAGGTTTTCTTTTAGAAAACCAAAAGTAGCCGTTGCACCTAAACTTTTCAAGCCGCATTTAATGATGAAATAATATTTTTCATATCTCTTCTAGTTTTCGAGATCTGGGTGTGACCGTCAGACGGACAGACGGACAGTTTGCACAAACCTAATAGCGGCTTTTTCCCCTTACGGGGGCCGCTAAAAAACAACATTCAAACCCTCTCCTACCCCCAAAAAAAAAATAGATTGAGTGTCCTGCAGATTTTATTCAACAAACAGGTCTGGCATGAAGTCCTAGTCTAGTATGTATAGTTGATGGTGTTGACCATTACATGTTTTTTTCCTTGGTCATTTGCAGTAGTGTTTAGTAGTCAAGCAAGAAAATAACACATTGGCATAGTAGGTCAAGCATGTAGATCAATTATACCCGCAGAGGTCAAGTGTTTCTTAACTCTTTCTCTCCGTAACTATTTTTCACATTTCGATAGTATTTATTGTTTTGCTCATTTGTATTACACTATCCTGTTATGATTAAAATTCAATAACTTTTTTGTTTGTTATCAGAAAATGTTATATTTGGTATTAAATTGTTGGAGAATGCATACTCTTTTAACAGCACAAATTAAATTTTATAAATTAAAAAAATCAATTTAGTTTAATGGGGTCAAATCAACATTAGCATCGTCAATTAGAAAGAGAAAGAGTTAACACTCCAGCACATTTTTTCCCACTAAGTTGCTATATCTAAATACTGTGTTTTCGATCATTTTCTTTTATGTGATTTTAAACTTTACTGTAAGGTTTTTCGTTATTAAATAGTCAATAGAATAAGAACATGAAAGTAGATTTCTTTGTAAAGGTTTTCATACAAGACAAAAATACACATAAGCACATTTTGTTTTATTTTATTGTGGTTAATGTCTATCAATAAATTCAGTGTCAATGACTAAAGAAATAAAATAAGGAATATTAGCTCTCCTGTTAAAGATAGCCCTGGCCAGTGTCTTTAACGCTAATATACACATTTTAATTACTGTCTTACTGGGCTGTGAAACTTCGCGGTTTGAGTTCTGTAATTGGTAATATATATATATCATGGGCGTAGCCAGGATTTTTTTTCGGGGGGGGGGGGAGGTTTGGGGGGATTTTCTCTCCCTCCCCTCCCCCCCCCCCCAACCGCGAAAAAAATATATTTCTATGTATGTATGTGTGTGTGTGTACATCTATATTACATTCTGACCCTTCATTTCGGAAGACGTTTATTGTGCCCTAGAATAGTTCTTCCTGGAGTTAGTGGAAAAATTGTTGACTCCCCGCAATTGCCAGCAGTGGGGTCTGGGGAAGCGCTAGGAGCTCCACCAGCGCGGGGCGGAGCCCCGCCTCCAGGCAGTATTTCTGGTTTTGAAAGCCAACAAAATGCATATTCTGAGGTATCTACAGTGCATTTTTCAGCTATTAAAAAGTTTTATTTAAAAAACCTAATGTGTTATTCTCACTGACTTAGTTCCTCCCGCGCCGTCCGGCGCATTTGTCGTCACGCTGTTTCCACAAACATCTGTCACTAGTAATGTTTGAAGCCTCTTCCCACCTGCTCTGAGGACATCCATGAATGTGTTGTGCCATGTTGTTATCATCGCAACTCTTGTTATGCGTAATTCATTTTGTCGGAGAACATGTCCAGCAAACCTCATTCAGCGCTCTGTCACAATCTTACTAAGGTATCGACTCCAAGTTCGTCATAGGATTTCCTTGATTTAGACCCGATCTCTATAACTGACTCCTAAAATCTGTATAAGCCATCTTTGTTGAGCCACATTTAGTGTTTTTCAATTTCGGCAAATGACTATTCACTGCACTTTATTAATGGAGCCCTGCCACTGGTAAAAATGTGTAATCTCTCGTGAATATGCTCTTGCAATTAGGTGACTGTAGTTTGCTTTAGATTTTATATCGAAAAGGGAAGTTTTATCGTCAAAATCATCTGTTGGGGGTTTTAAACGAAAAAATCTCTGGATTTTTGTTGTTGTTTTTTTATTCAAAAACCCATTTAGCTACGGTCATAGAATTTGGTAACTGTAGTTTGCTTTAGAATAATTTGGAAGATAGAGGTTTTCCACCTCAAAACCCTCTGTAGGGGGATTTTAAACTCAAAACCATCTGGTGGAGAGGGGTTTAAACTCAAAACCCCCAATTGGCTTGGCTACACTCAAATAATTTTAGTGTGTAATTTGCTTTTTTTATATTGAAGAGGTATTTTGTAGCATCAAACCCCTCTGAAGGGGGGTTTAAACTCAAAATCCCTTTTGGCAATGCTTATTGCATTTTGAGTAATTTTTTTTTTTTACATTAAAGATGTATTTTTTAGCTTCAAACCACACTGGCTGGGTTAGCCTTTTTTCATATTGAATAGTGTGTTTATCGTACATTTTGGAGTGGGTTTTAAAATCAAAATCTTCATTAACTGTGCTCTTGGAATATGGGATTGTCGTTTGCATTTTTTTTTGTTTTGTTTTATAGAAGAGGGGGATTTAACTGCGAAAAACCTGCTGTAGGAGGTTTTAAAGTCAGAACCGCCTGGTAAGGGGTTTTAAACTCAAACCCCCCTGGTAGGGGGTTTTAAACTCAAAAGTGATGGTTTAATATTAAAATCACACCTAAAATAAACAAAAATGAAGCGGAAAATCAGACACGAACTTCCTATCCCCCCCTGTTACCACCCCTATCACCCCCCTCACGACCCCACCAAATCGGCCAACATATTAGAGGGGGGGGAAATAGTTTGAAATAGAAATAATTATTATATATTATTAACATAAGTAATAAGTTCGTATACAAATTGTGTGACTTCTATACTAAAATTCGTCCGACCCCCTTCAGGGGGGGGGGTCGGCCGAGTGAGGGTGGGGGGCGATCGCCCCTGCCGCCCCCCCCCCCGGATCCGCCAGTGATATATATATACAAATATTTTTACTAGATATCAGTGCAAATAAAAAAAAACAGATGTCACTAATGTCAATGTAAATAAAGATTATTATGGATTTATATGAGTATAGCTAATGCGCATTACTGACAGCATTAAAACTTTGCTAATAGAAAAAATAATTGCCAGAGATTTGCATAATAACCTATAAAGTTTTCGAAAATTAGTAATACTGTTGTAACCACGCTCTTGCGCTCAGGGGCGGACTGGGTATCAAAATCGGCCCGGGCATTACCTTATAAACCGGCCCACAAATGGCATGTCATATATTTTCGGTGTAGGGGGAGGATTTTAACCCCCCTACGCATTATATATATATATTAGTGTGTGTATATGTAATTAAGCTTCATTACATTCTTATCTTTCATTATTTTAACCGTTTTTTCTACCCTAGAATACCCTCTTCCTATAATTAGTGAAAGGCAGTACACACCGCCAAGGGACAGCTAGGGAGTCTGGGGGAGCGCTGTAAGCAAGCATTATTTCCGTTATTTTAAGCTTTAAAAAATGCTTATTTTAAGGTATCTACAGTGCAATTAGCCTGCTACTCTTCCGCTAAAAAGATCAAAAACTAAATCTTCTATTCACTGGAGTTCAGCGACTGGTAGAAAATGGTAAAATGCTTTTAGTTTTGTATTGGAAGGGGGGGGGGGAAGGGAAACCACAAACCCCCTTTTGGCTACGTTCATGAAATTTGGTGACTGTAGTTTGCTTAAGTTGGCTGCACTCAGGAAGTAAGTAAAGTTTCCCTTTCAGATAATGAGTTCTGAGGCCAGTGATGGTTTGAGCTCCTCCCCTCTCGTCTAAATTAATTTAAACACATTTTCCTCCCCTCTCGTCTACGCCCATGTGTTTTATCATAGGTGTAAGCCTAATTCTATTCAAAACATATAAAGTTTGATAACGCATCGAAAACTGAATGTATGCTTTCGTAGGCTTATATAATGTATTCTTTTTATACATGTATGTAGTCTGAAAACTATAAACACTACATTAGCAGCCTTAATGAGTTTCAAACTTTTTGGTATTACTTATAGATTACAGACGTTTCTTCAAAAAAATAAAATAATTAGGTCCTACGCATTTCACGTGTCAATCTAGTCATGCATGTTGATCTGTGACTTAAAATATGCTAAATCATTGGTTTTCAAGGCTGACTCAGGCAACCCATTCCTTTAAAGTGGTATCACCACAAAAACAAAACTAGGGATCTATCGAGCCGTCATCCTCCCTACATTGCTCTACGCCCCAGAAACATTGATAGTGTACAGTTAACATGCAAAGAAACTGAATCACTTCCACATGACATGTCTGTGAAAAATACTGAATGTCAAATGGCAAGACAAAATACCAGATACTCAAGTCCTTCAAAGAGCGGGTCTGCAAAGCATCCACACAATCCTGATGCAGTCCCAGCTGCGATGGGCAGGACACGTATGCAGAATGAAAGACCACCGCATCCCTAAACGACTATTGTATGGCCAACTAAGCGAAGGAAAGCGCTCGGAAGGTGGTCAAAGAAATCGCTTCAGGGACACCCTGGGAGACAGAGGCACATGACAGAGCATCATGACGTCGCGCTGTGAAAACCGGCGCACATGTTGCTGAGGAAAAGAGAACAATGCTGGCAGAAGAAAAACGCAAAACGCAAGAGAAGAAAAGTAAGGCCAATGACACTAGCTCCAGCTGGAATAACCTGCCTAGTGTACGGCCAAACATTCCGGGCTCACATAAGTCTCACCACCCACACGAGGAGGCATAAAACCCCAGTGTAAAGCTCTCAGCCCCCTGAATGACAAAGTGGTCATCATCGAACCACGATGGAAGAAACTATATATATATATTAGATAGATAGATAGATAGATAGATAGATAGATAGATAGATAGATAGATAGATAGATAGATAGATAGATAGATAGATAGATAGATAGATAGATAGATAGATAGATATCCTTTTACAAGATAAGAGAAAGCAGAACGGTTAGAGAGGCACTTCTAAATGTGAAAAGCTCTTGCTTCCTCCTAGTACATTCTCAATTGTATATGAATATATTATTTAAAATATAAATGATTCTAAATCTCCTTTCATTAAATATCGTATGTGACAGCGCTATATAAATATAAATTATTTTAATTATTGTAATAATTTTCATTATTAATGACGTCATACTAAGCATAAGCCTAAGTTTCCCATTAATCATAATATCATGTTTATGGGCCCATGTGCGTCTATAAATTTAGATTTATGTTTTAATTAAATAATTTTTTTTGTAAGCCTTAAGTGGCTTAAGTGTAGTATTTTTAGATCTATGTTATTACAAATAAACAACAAGAAGCTTACTTTTTCTTTTCAAATCGCAGAAAGTAGAGCTTTATACCCATATTGAGCTGTGAATAAGTTGGGTGGTATGCAATTTCGCGGCTGTGTGAATGTGTTAAAAGTTAACTTCTATAAACGTTTTGTTAAAGAGCTAATTGTCTCCCTTTTTCGTTAACTTTCATTGGAACCACCAAAAGACGGGTGAGGGAAGGAGCAAAACAAAAACGGCAGTGCCATCAAAGGCCCATGCCGACCAGCAAAACGATCAGGCCAAACACAGTCTCGAAGACATCAAAGTAGTGTTGAAGGCCATGCCGCTCATGCATAGCAGAAAGTACGGTCTAACGTTTTACAAATGATAATACGTACAGTGTATAGTGTAATTCTTAAAATTTCAAACAAAATTAATTGTAACAATAATTTACAAAAAACAAAAAAACAAAAGAAAACTTGTTCAGGCCTTTGTGTCTTGCTGCTGTCACTTTTGTTTTTAAGTTGTCTGCATTGAATTTTTTTTCTTTGGTCGCGACCAGACCGGCCCATTTGGCACCGGCCCACCGGGCATTTGCCCGTTTGCCCATATAGCCAGTCCGCCCCTGCCCGCGCTACACTAATGGTGCGCATCTGAGCACTACTGAACACGACTAGTGAAAGACATATAGAGACAGGAAGAAGGACTGTTGTGAGCCGGCTAGAAGTCAGGGGAGTCTGAACAGTCTGGTGCTGAGTGCTAACCTGTGTGAAACTAGGAAACTGTGTGTGAGACCTGGAGCGACACTGGGAAGTGTGTCGGTGGTCAGTTCTGTGTTCTGGTATAAAGTAGGACTCTTAGAACTTAAGACATATTACTCCCTGTATCTTTATAGCAGAAGTCCAAGTCTAACTAGTAACTATTACTATTTGTTGATGCTTATACTTGTTAGACTAAATAAATACATCGTTTACTGTTGCCGACCTGTCTTTCGTTGAGTGCCTACCCTAGAGTTATAACAATACATTACGTACATTCATGTTGAAGTTTTTAATGTTTGATTTTCTTTTACCTTAATTAACTTAATTCTTCTTGTTTTTTTTTAAATTAATAAATATGTACTCATAAATGTGTTTTTATTGAATAATTTATTTATTCATTTAAAAATGTACACATTTCAATGTTTTTCTTTTTTTTTTATTTATTAATTATTTTATTTTTAATTTTGACTGAATTTTTCCTTAATACATTTGAGATATTCACATATCTATGAATTAGTTTATTTTTATTTCTAAATTATATATATATATATATATATATATATATATATATATATATACAATTTATGTGTTCATGCCAATGGTAAAATATATTGTTGAGGTGATTCATAGATAGTTAGATTGATATAGATATAGTTATAGAGCTTCTTTTGTATTTATTTATACTCAGTTATTTTAATTTATAAAGGCTTAACTACTTACCAATATTTGGTGATTCATAGTCTTAAAATCACAATTAAAAAATATCTACATTGAAGTTTAAAATTTTAACTAATAAAAAATTAAAAATACATTCATGTTGAAGTTTTTAATGTTTGATTTTCTTTTACCTTAATTAACTTAATTCTTCTTGTTTTTTTTTAAATTAATAAATATGTACTCATAAATGTGTTTTTATTGAATAATTTATTTATTCATTTAAAAATGTACACATTTCAATGTTTTTCTTTTTTTTTTATTTATTAATTATTTTATTTTTAATTTTGACTGAATTTTTCCTTAATACATTTGAGATATTCACATATCTATGAATTAGTTTATTTTTATTTCTAAATTATATATATATATATATATATATATATATATATATATATATATATATATATATATACAATTTATGTGTTCATGCCAATGGTAAAATATATTGTTGAGGTGATTCATAGATAGTTAGATTGATATAGATATAGTTATAGAGCTTCTTTTGTATTTATTTATACTCAGTTATTTTAATTTATAAAGGCTTAACTACTTACCAATATTTGGTGATTCATAGTCTTACAATCACAATTAAAAAATATCTACATTGAAGTTTAAAATTTTAACTAATAAAAAAACCCCCTAATAAACTACATTTCTTTGGGCGCGCACAGAGTTATGTCTCTCAGAGCAACCATTGTTCAAGTCGGTTGCTACACAACAGTGCAACAAGGTGACGTGAAGGTTACGACATCGCCACCCTGCTAGTAAGTTGACATGAACCCACTTTACCTGACTAGTTCATGTTTTACAACCAATGGATTTGTTCATGCATTCTTGTACGTTAGGCCAAATGTTTCAAAATATATTTTAGTGCAAATTATTCTTGAATTTTTTAAATAGAGTTATAAAAAGTTAGAAAAAAAAAGGAAATGGCACACAGCTACCACAAAGGTTACAATAATTAATAATAATAATAACAATAATAATAACTATTTTTTTAATACCAGCAATTAGTTACATAACTATTCATAATAATAAAAATGTTATTACTATTGTTAATATTGCAATAACACTTATTATTGCTGATATCATTATTATTATTATTATCACCATTATTATTATAAAAATATTATGATTATTATCATTATTATTATTATCGTTATTATTATTATTAATGTTATTATTATAAATATCTGGGAATTAACCAGAATACCTCTATTTATCATAAAAAAAACTAAAAGACAATGATAATAATAATAATGATAATTCAGCCCTACAATAAGTCTCACCAAGAGAGTGCGTGCTGTTATGAACCTCGCCGAGAGGTAAAGAAACGAACGCTCAAGTCAGTCTTGAGAAAGAAAAAGAAAGCTGCCCTATCAGCTAAAAGGCAGGATGGCTGCCTGTTCGTGCCTTCTAGTGCGGTTTGCGCACTGGACTGTCGTTCGGACGTCAATGGTCCCGGGTTCAAACCCTGCCCACTCCCAGAAGAAATTAAAACCAGTAAATCATCTGGGCTTATGCATTGTCTTTTGAGACCAAAGAAGGAACTATATATATACAGAAATATACATATAATAACATCATTATTAGATCTAGATAATTTACAAGTTTAATTTGTTGAGGCTTTGAATGACAGATTGGCTCTTTACAAAACAATATATGATCAATATTAGGTAATTCATCAACCCCTGTCATTTCTTCTACGACAGAGTTCAGCAGTTCCCTAGAAAACTGTGTTGTTAACCACCCCACCCCTATTACTTCTCACACAACAGAGGTCTGACGTCTCCATCATAAGACTATAAGTCGTGATATCATAAACATAGATATAACTCCTCCGGTGTCTTCAAAATGTGCTACACCTCTGGTGACTATATTCTCCAGTCTACTTAAAATATTGCACCTGAACGCACAGTCATGCAGTAACAAAGCTCTTGAGCTGGCAGACACCATCACTGATGATAGCTACGACATCGCTTTCCTTAGTAAGACATGGTTTAAAGAAGTTGGTGATGAGTCATAAACCATTGAGCTAACGCCACCAGGCTTTATTTTAAAGTGTCTACCACGAAAAACAGTCAGCGAAGGAGGTTTAGCAATACTGCACAAAGATAGCCATGCCAAGTCAGTAACAATAAGACCTGACAGCTCAACATACACCACCTTTGAGATGTGCGTGTTAGGCCTCTCCCACCACAGTAGGACAACGACTTTTATTTTTCTTGTACCGCCACAACCAAGTAAGAAAAATAAATTGACAACAAAAGCTTTCATCGAAGAATTTCAAGACCTCCTTGACTGTCACATAGCAACAAAGGATCTATTTGTCATAGGCGATGTGAACTTGCTTTTCGACAGTGAAAATGAGACCTACGCGGTGTCGCTGAAAAATGCGATAAAGGAGCGCAACTTAGATCAACTGGGATCCCATTGCTGTATTAATCCTTTTTTTTAAATCTCTTCATTCGTGATGCGGTCTTTGTAAGTGACACCTAGTATTTACTATATCTTCAAACTATTAGTTCATTAAATACATATGAATATTAAAAATGTAATAATAACATAAATAAATCTCCGTGTCCTGTGGTATCAAGTCGTTAGTCGAACTACCAATACAACAGTATAGGCAACCCTTTCGACACGAGCACGTCTCTTCTTTTTGTATCGAGGGAGATAGGGTTGTAGTTGGTGATAGTTTGTAGTTCATAGTTTATGATATTTATTCTGAAAATATTGAAGCCTGTCTTTTTACCTACCTGAGCGGACCACTTCGTGGGCCGATTTTGATTTTCTGTTTCCACACAAACTTTCTTTGTAACCTTGTTTTTTTTTTTTTGTGTGTTTCTTTTTTTTTTCTTACTGATTCTTGTTTTGTCAGGTAAAAAAATAATTATGCAAAATTGTAACCTGATCCGTGATTGGGTGTGAGAGAAATAAAGTTTTTACCAGACGGACAGACAGACAGAGCTTTGTAAAAATGAGATGAGTTTTGAGCCTAAACACTTTTCCCTAGTTGCCTTTTCCCAACCTTTTCTTAATCTTAGTTGTTGTGTTTTTTTTTTTTTGTTTTTTTTGTTCTATTATATTGTAATAACTTAAGTGAGGCAACTCAACGAGGACATAGACGTTTATTTACATAGAGACATGACAAACACAAAGGGGCATCTGTCTTGAGTACAGCATCTCCATATTGGCTCTCTACTTTGGGCGGAAATCGTTAGTCTCCTATGTCAACATCCGACTTGTCTGGTCTCTGATAGTGCGCACCTTCTTTCTGCACTATCTTGGATGGCTGTGCGCATGGTAAAGTCATAACAATATAAACAACTCTTTAACTCATTTTCAATGTATGTTAAAACTGCAATACAAGAGTATAGGTCTATATCGTTTTCCCTTCATTTTACAAACTTTTTTGTTATCTTATCTTATATAATACAGACGTTCTTTCAAAAAAGAAGATGATTACGTCCTACCAGTCATGCATTTAGTCATGCATGTTAACCAATGACTTAAATTTTGCCAAGTTACTGGTTTTCCTGGCTGGCTTAGGCAACCCATTCCATGCTCTAAAGCACCAGGGAAGAAGGAGCATTTGTATAAATTTGTCCTAGCATAAGGAACAAGAAATGTCTCTTTATCTTTGTGTCTTTCTGAGTATTTTATTAAATTTTGTTTTTGTATTTGTGTGTTTAATGTATAATTGCTACTTTACTAAAGGCTTTTTAAATTTAGTGATTTAGGTCTAGTCAAATGTGAATATTCGTTAGTTATGAATCTCACTGCTCTATTTTGTGTCTATTCCGGTTTCTTAATGTTTTCTTGAGTTGAGGGGTCCTAAACAGAGGATGCATATTCTTTTATTGGCCTAACAAAGGTTAAATAACATTTTACTTTTTTTCTTATTTGTTTTGTAGAAATTTATTTTAAAAAACCTAATGCTTTGTTTGATTTTTTGATAGCTTCATCAATATGGGGATTCCATGACAGTTTTTCATTTATTATAACACCTAGGTATTTTACGTTTTTAGTTTGTGTTACTGGTTTACCATGAATAAGATAAGTGGAATTAATTTGTTTTAGTTTTTTTTTGTTACTCTTAATAACTGACATTTTATTTGGTTTAATGTTCGCTAATAATTTTTTGGATCCCCTTTTCTTGTACTTCTATATTTCTTATGTTGTCTACTTGGTTCAAATGAAGTACACAGAGCTTTGCAAGACTAAGTATAGTTCTATAAAAACAGAGATTTATACAGACGTATTGAATAAATTTAATTACTTAATTAGGAATGTCTTTCTTAAATATATTTTTATGAGGGTAATTATTTTTTCCGATGGCGACTCTTAAGCTTCCCCTATCTTAATCAGCTTTTCCCAGCCTGTGTGAAAACAAACCCGATTAGCTCAGCCGTATGAGAAAAACATTCATTAAAAAAAGCTAAAAAGAATCTAGAAATAAAAAATCACCCTTTGGTCAGGAATTAGTGATTTTACCATCACAAAAGAAATACAAGACACCGATTACAAAGACAGACACAAAAACTCTTTTTACTCCTAGGAATCAAATCCTTAAATAAAAACTATCTGATATAAAATTTTCGCATGTAAATTATGAGTGAGTCTAGTGTAAATGTATATTTTGTTTTTCTATAGTTATAATGTTTTGTTTGGTGTAATGCACAAATTGTAAGACACATTTCCTTATGGATAATAAAAATTACGAGTATTATTATTATTACATTTGATTAATATGCCCTATAAAAAGTTAATATATTTTAGATTAGGTGACTGGTTAAAAATCAATCATTGTTTTATCGATAAACGATACGTTGCTAATGTTATTCTGTTTACATTTAAATACGACGCGAACCAAATCAACGTGAAACATGCGTAAACTTGTTGCGCTCTTGGCAAGATGGCTGCTCCCTGTTTACTGTTATAAGAGATGAGTTAAATTTTTCGTTTTGTTGTATTAAAATCAAACCAAATTCATTAAAAAAGCTATTTAACTAATAAACTAATATCTTTAAATTATATATTTAACTTAATGCAGCATATTTTCCACTAATTAATTCAAATTAACAACTCTTAGCTTAGGACTAGATCTAGTGACTCTAGTCTATATTTATTATTATTATTTTAGATCTAGTCAGTCTAGTACGGTGTTAGTGTTAGACTTAGACTTTAATTAAGGCTTTAGATCTACTAATCATCTACTAATACTACTAATAATAACTAATAGTAATATTCTATATAGTTAATTATACACGTAAATATATTGATCTAGAATTAGATCTAGACCTAGAATTCTAGATCTAGTCTAGGTCGTCTAGACTAGGTCCATATTTTCAATTTAATAAACCATTTCATTTGATTTAATTGTCATTGTAAATTAGCTTTCAATTTAGATTTAGTCATAAATTAGGCATTGTAAACCTTAAACTAGATTTAGACTAGACCCCTGTAAAAACTAAAATCAACAACAGTCATCATGAAATTGCTCTGGCTATTTATCCTAATAATTACTAAATACACACTAGCTGAACACAGAACCAGATCTACCTTAGTCAACACTAAACTTTAAAAGGAAACAACAGTCATAATCAATCATCACTATTTAGATCAAAGCAACTTAAAAAATAACCTAACATACACATCCATAACACTAAAGAAGATTACCCATCACAAATGGAAGTTCTCAATCAGACACACCAGAAATAAATACCTATCACTGTTAATATTAATAGCAGGGGATGTAGAGTCAAATCCAGGGCCTAGATCTAAAGATAGATGCAACATCTGCAAAAAAGTATGAACCATGAAACAGAAAGCCATTCAATGTGACACCTGCGATGAATGGTACCATGCATCATGTCTCCATATGAATACACCTGTGTATTATGCCTTAGGCAACAAAGATGCATCATGGCACTGTGTACCGTGTGGG
The DNA here is from genome assembly GCF_947242115.1 of Biomphalaria glabrata. Taxonomy (NCBI): domain Eukaryota; kingdom Metazoa; phylum Mollusca; class Gastropoda; family Planorbidae; genus Biomphalaria; species Biomphalaria glabrata. The sequence goes on from NC_074712.1 coordinate 19,031,478, forward strand.
TTACCTCAGTTTACATCAGGACTGTTTGATGCCTTTGATGCAGACACTTCTAACCCATACAACATCCTAAACACCATCCCAAACCAAACTCACCAACCACTAGCCAGATCCACTCCTGTTAAACCTAAATCTACTAAAATTAATACAACAGCCTCACTAAACAAACCTACTAAAGAAGTAACAACAAAATACCTTAAAACCTTAGTAATAAATTTTCAAAGCATTAGGAACAAAACAGCAGACTTAGAAATTTTATTAGAATGTGAGAAACCAGACATAATTGCAGGCACAGAAACTTGGCTACATCCTGAAATTTATAATGCAGAAATTTTCAATAGTAATTATGAAATTTTTAGAAAAGATAGGGCTGATAATCATGGACGAGTTCTTTTAGCAATAAAAAACACTCTTATCGCAGAAGAAATTTCCTTACCTAACTCAAAAAATATAGAATCAACATTTTGTAAAATTAATACCACCTCAACATCCCTAATAATAGGCAGCATTTACAGACCACCAAATTCTAGTTTAGAATACATGCAGGAACTATGTAATCAGATTACTACACTTAAAGAGACAAATAAAAATGCAGTTTTTTGGATTATGGGTGATTTCAACCTACCTGATATAAATTGGAAAACACTAACCAAAACCTTAAGGACATAAATGAGCTTTTCATAGAAACTTTACACAACCTAAGTTTAGATCAAATCATTAAAAAGCCAACTAGATTAAACAACACATTAGATCTCTTCTTAACCAACAGACCTGGACTAGTAGTTGATTATGATATTATCCCTGGTCTATCAGACCATGAGATCATAAAAATACACAGTCAGATAAAAGCAGTAGCCAATACAAAACCCAAAAGAAAGATTTTACTCTGGAATAAATGTAACCTAACACAACTACATCAAGCTGCATTAAACTTTCAACAAACATTCTTATTAGAAAAAGACATTAACCAACCAGTCGATGACCTCTGGAATTTCATTAAAAACCATCTTAAAAGCAATATAGAAAATCATATACCAACTAAATACAGCTCAAACAAAATAAATAAATGCTGGTTTAATAATAGACTAAAGAAGCTTTGTAAACAGAAGGAAAACCTATATAGAAAATTTAAAGAAACTAATGCAGAAAGAGTTTACAAAAAGTATTTAAAAATTAAACACTTAACCCAAAAAGTAAGCAGACAGCTGCAGAGTGAATACATAAACAATGTAATATCTAAAGATAACAACAAAAACCTATGGTCATACATTAAGTCTAAGAAAATGGAAACAACAGACGTAGCGCCATTAAAAGATGAACATAACATAATACATAATGATAATAAAACTAAAGCAAACATTCTAAACAAATACTTTGCATCAGCATTCTCAGCCCCAGGAGACAAAGACATATTACTGAATTTGAACCAAGTAGACAACATAGAAGATATAGTAGTACAAGAAAATGGAATTCAAAAACTATTAGCCAACACCAAACCAAAAAAAGCTTCTGGAGCTGATGGTATTCCAGCTAGATTACTCAAAGAACTAAGTAATGAGCTAGCCCCAGTGTTCAAAATACTCTTTCAGGCTTCACTTAACCAGGGCAGAGTACCAAAGGACTGGAAAGAAGCTAATGTCATCCCCCTATTTAAAAAAGGAGAAAAATCTGACCCAGGAAACTACAGACCAATATCACTTACCAGCATCACATGTAAAATCCTAGAACACATAATATGTAGCAACATCATAAACCACTTAGACAAACATAATGTCCTCACACCATACCAACATGGCTTTAGGAAATATAGATCATGTGAAACACAACTAATAGGACTAATTGATGATTTTTCAAAAGGTTTAGATAATAGTGAACAAATAGATGCTATCTTACTAGATTTTTCTAAGGCTTTTGACAATGTTCACCACCATAGTTTGCTTAAAAAATTAAAATATTTCGGCATTAAGGTCCACTGCATCAGTGGATTAAAGACTTTCTGATAGGGAGAGAACAAACTGTAATAATAAATGGTTCTAAATCAACACTGATAACAGTAAACTCAGGTGTACCTCAAGGAACAGTCTTGGGTCCACTACTATTTTTAATTTACATAAATGATTTACCAAATTGCATTACTTCAGGAACAAAAGTCAGATTATTTGCAGACGATTGCATAATATATAGAACAATAAAAACAACACAAGACACAGATATTTTACAAAGAGAATTAGATGAATTACAGAAATGGGAATCAAATTGGAGCATGTCTTTCCACCCAGAAAAATGTCAGTTGTTAAGAGTAACAAAAAAACTAAAACAAATTAATTCCACTTATCTTATTTATGGCAAACCAGTAACACAGACTAAAAACGCAAAATACCTAGGTGTTATAATAAATGAAATACTGTCATGGAATCCACATATTGATGAAACTACAAAAAAAATCAAACAAAGCATTAGGATTTATTAAAAGAAATTTCTATAAATCAAATAAGAACATAAAACTAAAATGTTATTTAACCTTGGTTAGGCCAATAATAGAATATGCATCCTCTGTTTGGGACCCCTCAACTCAAGAAAACATTAAGAAACTAGAACAGACACAAAATAGAGCAGTGCGATTCATAACAAAGGAATATTCACATTTGACTAGAGTAACACTTTTAGTAAAATCACCAAATTTAGAAAGCCTTCAGGACAGAAGGCTCAAAAGTAAAGTAGCAATAATACATAAAACACTGAACCATAATCTTCAAATACAAAAACAAAATTTAATAAAATACTCTGAAAGACACAAAGATAAATGCACATTTCTCGTCCCATATGCTAGGACAAATTTGTACAAATACTCCTTCTTCCCTAGTGCTATTAGAGCATGGAATGGGTTGCCTGAGCTAGCCAGGAAAACCAGTGACTTGGCAGAATTTAAGTCATTGGTTAATATGCATGACTAAATGCATGACGCCTAGGACGTAATCATCTTCTTTTTTGAAGTAACGTCTGTATTATATAAGATAAGATAAGATATCAATATGAGTAAGCTAGATCAATAAGCTCTTATCACGAGAGTGTTTCACAATTGAAAACCTTGCTGTGAATTTCCCCGCAGTGTCGCAATTTCGATGACGTAATATACATATTTTATGAGACTATTCTTGATAGAGTCATGCTAAAGAACAAACTCTCAACCATTTGCACAATTCCTCTTTTCAGTTTGCACATTCTCCATCCAGTTAAAAACAAAAGGCAAACGAGTAAATTAAAAAAAAAACTTTAAAAAAAAGATAATACTTCCTATATGAAACTGATGACTGTAACAGCCAAAATATTTCACTCTTTATAACTAATGAATGATAGGTTTTTAAAAAAAATTAACATGAAGTTGTGATTTGAATAGGAGTATTGTAAAAAAAAAGAAAAAAAGAAATGTGTACGATTTAGAATTTTATATTATTCATTTTTTAGTGTGCCTATTGTGACAAGTCAAAAACTCGCTGTCAGTGTCACTCAAATTTATCACAGCATTAATTATTATTTTTCATTATTTATTTATTTTATTTTAATTATTTCCCCATCCATACTCCTAAATTATTCACCCGCCACACCTTTTCCGCTCCAGGCTAGACTTAGTTGACCATATTGGAGATAGTTAAGGCGCGTCCTTTCATTTATCTTCCCTTGGCCGGGGCAAAGATACACACAGACTCTTTGATCTTATCGCAGGATGTCTGACAGCCGCAGTGGACACCACCTTGTGTGGAATGCAAGTCACTCCTCCACCCCCCTTTTCTCCTATGTCTCTTTTTGATCTAGGAGACCACGAGGACAAACACGCCCATTGACCTCCCAATGTGCGAATTCCATCTCAAGTCTAATTCACCCACGTGTAAGATAATTCTAAGCCTAGGACATTTCCTGTTTCTGCCCATATTCTCCAGGCCTATATAAAGTAGATCCAAATCAAATCAGACCCTCTTATTTCTCATTCTATCTGAGCAATCGAGTCTGGACTACTTCGTACATTCTTTCTCCTAGAGGAATACCTGGTGGTAAGCCGAACTTAATCACAAGTTCCATCTTAGTTACTTTGTGCATATTTCTCACTGGAGACTACTATGTGTATTTTATTATTTCATTTATATTCAATTAGTGCATTGTGTATTTCTCACTGGCGTAAGTAGAGAACATAGACATGTCCTATGTATGTATGTATGAATTGCATTAAACTATTAATGCTACATTGCCCAATTGATCGTTGATGCAACCGTGTATATATTTGTACATCTTATTTTATTTTCTTTATCTCGGCTGACAACCGTGATAATTTTACTAGCGCACTGATACTGCGTCTAGAAAAGAGTTATGAATTATCTTCCCTTTACTCATTTTACTCTAATGAGAGTTGCGCCGCTTGAACGGACACCCTCTCCATTCAAGCGCGCCCCATTATTCTCGACCCACGGTCATATGTAAACAATCATCTGGGTCGCTGACCACCGCCCATTTCCCCCCTCTCTTTCTCTATCCACCTGTGTTGTTTATTTGATATTATTATCTCCCCTTCAACGCACATTTTTATATTATTATTTCCCCTTTTATGTACATTTTTATATTGCTACTATCAGCCATCTATTTTCCAAATTCCATTTGTCATCATCTCCCCATTGTGCTCTAAAGCAATTTTACCAATCTGACGAATGCACCTCAGTCGAGGGCATCGATAAGATGCATGAGAGACATGTCCTAACTTGTCTTTATTTATCCGCAGCCTCCCTCAGGTGTCTGCCTATTTATTGGATCAACGATCTACTTACCTGCCTATTTAGGTGCTTAGGGCTATTCAGTACTGCACTTGCCTACTGAGATCTACTCAACTCTACTACTTGGCGCTATCGGCCTTGCCCGCCTATTCGATAGCCCACCTGTCAACCTATTAGGTGCGACGTCCCTATAGACTCAGGTCTGTGCGAGACTTCATAGTTACGCCAACCCTCTGCAACTCACTGGACATATCCTGTCAACTACGCTGCCCACGGCAGATCAGCTCTGCCCGCAGTAACCTTGTGCCCACGGTAGCCGGCCACCCGCCCTACTGTGCCCACTAAAGATATTAGAACTTGGGATTGAGACTCCACAAGAACTATATCTCCGGCGTCCCTCTATCCGCTAGAGCGCCACCTCCAGCTGCAGAACCTCAAGCCAGGACACAGCCAGCTGCGACATCAACAGGAATACCAGCTAAGTCAGAGGACAAAGTGACATGCTCTCTTATTAAATGCAAGAGTGATGATTAAATCTAGTATTATTTAGAGGTAGATGCAAACCCCCCACCCCTTTTTTATTCTTATATGTATATTGATGTAAATAAATATTCTTCATTTTTAACTTTTGTATCTATCTTTCATTGCTTGTCTCGTTGCGTGTCTGCTCCCGATTCATATGCTGATAGGTTGGTGTGTGATAGCTTTAAAAATAATCATCCCCTAGACATTAAACGCGCCAAACACACGTCACATTTTCCCACCTGTCACACCTATGACAACTAAACACCTTACACATTCGAAACCACATCGGTTAAATTTATCAATTTCAATTATTAGCGGCTGCCGAAAGTGGAATATTTTTCCAGAAATATGCGACTCGTAGAAATAAACAGTTACCTGATGCAGGAATTTCGACTACATTGAAAAACCTGATGACTCTACAAAATTTAAGTGAAGCGGTGACGATGGTTAGGAAACGAAGTGGTAAAATCAAAACAAAACTACAGAAAAAACCTGCAACTATTTTAATGACACAATATATTGAGATGTGTAGAAAAAATACTCACCTTAATGTAGTAAAATATAGAAAGCATACCCCCCCTCTTGTTTTTCTGAGCCTCCTATCTGGTAACGCGAAAGTTACGTGGGGTAACTCTAGTCCGACTAAAAGAGTTATTTTTCCATGACATTTTCATTGTGGTGTCCCGCATTGTTGAACAACGAAGAGAATTATATATATAAGTTTTATTTTATCATTATTATTTTAGTGCCCAATGATTTTTACAATTTTATTTCTTTCAACGATCAAAACAAGACTATGGCTTGAATATTCCTGCTCCATTGGTGAATTCGATAAGGGCCTCCTCTGAGTTTGTGTGACAACACAAACTCTCTTTGTAATCTTGTTTATTTGCGATTTATACCCAATATGGTTTCGAAAGCCGACATTTAAAAAAAAGTACAAGATTAAACTTTTTAATATCTTTTTGTGTGTAAATATCAATGGCGCTCCTTGGTTGGAAGCTGGCTTTTGTAGACCTTGTATAAAACAATAAAAAAAAAATGGTATTTCTATTTATTGAACACAATGCCAAAATAAATGTGGTATGGGGAACCGGAAGAGAGAATTGAAATGGAGCCTTCGAAAAATGCATTTTTTCTCTCTAGCCCTGAAACTGATGGTCCAAAGAAATGTTTGCGATATCTAAGACCTCAAGTATTTCGATATTGCATTGACAAATCGAAGTGTAGTCAGAATTTGTACACAGTACCAACTTTTTGATGTGGGTGGAAGGGAGGAGGGTAGAGAAGGGGGGGGGGGGGCTGAGAAATAAAAGTAATATTAGAATTAACGGGCCAATAACAAGTGTGTGTGTGTGTGTGTCGAGGAGGGGGGTTGTTATAAAGGGGATGTTCCAAATCACTTCAAAAGTTTGTTAAAAAAGTTACCATGAAAAAAACAAAGAGAGAAAGAGCGAGAAGAAAAGAGAACTTGTTGTTTCATTTCATTGTAACAGATACAATTCTTCAGGAGTCAAAAGTCTATTAAGATGTGGCAAAAAAAAAAGTATGGGATGATCAGGCAATATAAAGCGTGGAAACAAATCAACGGGGTAGCCGGTTGTGTAATGCTAGACTTGGGTATATTTTATACTAGAAAATAGATCTATGCATTTTCTTTAGAAGAAATAGATCTACAGAGTTTACAGTCTAAGTAAAATGTTAAAATCTATTCTAGCATTCTAGCTCAGCTTTTAGAAAAAAAAGAATATGTTTCTAGTGATTAGCAGTGCTAGTCTATAGCGTACATAAGTCTAGTCTAGTCCTATTATCGATATGATTAATACTATGTTTATAGTAATTATAAAATACGACAATTGACTAGACATTTAGATTAATTGTAACACTATAGCTCTATTTCCGATAAGGAAAATGTTTAGATCTATATTAATTTTTTTTATTAAACCAAGGTTTATACTTCATTATTTACAAAGTACGCTTAGAAAATAGTTCCTAGATCTAGATCGCATGGCTTTATATATTTTGTCACCGGTTAATTTTCTTACCTACAGGTAAACACACAATCATACGCGCTGGGCATAATTATATACTGTTAATTAGGAACGTCTGTACTTTATAAGATAAGATTAAACGTAGCCAGTGGGTCTGACTTTCATTCCTCTTGCTCCAATAGCTGATATATAAAGAACCCTTTTTTTACAATACCTCTATTCAAGTCAGAACTTCATGGAATTTTCAAATACTTGGATCCAGGAACCTGGACAGCTGAGCTCTAAAACGCCTTGTTACGTGCGCATCTTAGTGTGAATGTGAAATGGTGCGATTGCGTGTTGAAAGGAAAGAAGAACCGAAATGGAGGACTATGAACAAGAAAGTGTTTTCAGTGTTAATAAAGATTAAAGTATTTATAAACTGTGATTTTGTCGTTTACATGTCTAAAGAGTCTCATCCAATATGAAAACGTAACAAGTGGCGCCCAACGCAAAGGTAAAACCCACGTATCCCTCTATACACAGGGGATCTCCTGTCAGCAGACAGTAGAGATAGTAAAGTCTAGATCTAGAGACAGGAGAACATTCGATTCGATATTATTAGTAATCGACTATGGCGGACAAGGCTGAGATAGCAGGGGTGTTACGTGCGCATCTTAGTGTGAATGTGAAATGGTGCGATTGCGTGTTGAAAGGAAAGAAGAACCGAAATGGAGGACTATGAACAAGAAAGTGTTTTCAGTGTTAATAAAGATTAAAGTATTTATAAACTGTGATTTTGTCGTTTACATGTCTAAAGAGTCTCATCCAATATGAAAACGTAACACGCCTCTACCGATTTTTTTTTTAGAAATTTAACAGTTGATGAATATCGCTGAGAAAAGAATTACTAGCTCATCGGCACACACGGGGAAAACTCTAATTCGACCTTAATAATTTTCAAAGTAAAAAAAATAAGTTAATTTAAATTTGGCAAGAGACTTAAATCTAGGTCGTATGGTTTGCGCGCTGGACTGTCATTCAGATTTATCGATGGTCCAGGGTTCAAAACTTGCCCGCTCCCATCCCCCGTTGACCTGCGGGAGATTAGGACTAGGAAGTAAATATCTCCAATTCTGATGGAACATCCGAAACATGTAAAACATTTTACAAACATCGGTTTTGAAAGGCCTATCGGGTTCGGGAATTTCCGAATGTAAGGCATTATTCCATTGTTTTTTTGTTTTTAAATCTAATCTAACATTCTAAGTTTTAAAAAAATTATGTTTACTTTATTTCTTGTTTTTAATCTATAAGCTTTATTGAAATGTTGATGTACTTCTCTGGCAGAGCGACTATGGGTATTCTTTTCAGGCGCTTCATGTGGCTGCAGAGACCTATTCTGGAGAGACTTTCCCGTCCACGACTCCTGATATAACGCAGGTAAAGCTGGCATTCGTTTTGGTGCTAGAAGGATCATCCATTTTTCATATGGCGCGCTTTTCTTCCAGAGCTGAGACTAATACTTTTTCTCTGTCATCAGATTTAACATCTAGACAAATGTTGTTGTTTTTTTCTTTGTTTGATAAGCCAAATAATTTTTTTTATCGATACAAAGTTTGTTTTTTTTTTACGAAAACACTGAATGGTACACGTATGTGCGTAAGCTCGAGATTGTCAATAGAGATCTCAATATCTTTGTGTTGACAGAATTAAGGAAATTAATTAACTATCTCAGAAAAACTACTTTGATGTCATATTTCTCTATATGTATCATATTTCTCTATTTGTATTATATTTCTCTTTCCTTATCAGGCGTTCTGTAACCACTGCTTAATACAACAACTAACTCAAGAACTCAACAACAATAGTTCCAAAATAATGTTGTACTTTAATGTGCGAAAAAACAAAAGCAAATACGACACAATTGTTAACACCATACACTGACTACAAATGTTACACTGAACATCACCGTACTGCTGTACTAAACTCTCTAGATCTCATCTTGAACTGTTTCACTCGAGGACTCACTCCACCCCTGACTGACTTCATTGGCCGACCAACTGTCCTGCACTGAGCTGCCTTACACACTCTGCCTCTTGACCACGAAGGCTTTCGATCACAAGACCATAACACGGTTCATATTTGCTATACTCGTGGTACTGTTCTTTTCCATTAACAGCCGTTGACCTGTTTCATTTGCCTGACGGTCACGTGTCAGTAGGTCGCACACACATTAATCTTGTCGTTCCGCCATACAGTTTTAAAAGTATCCTATTTCTCTCTAAGTGTCATGCTATTCTATATGTGCCACAATCCCACTATATGTATCATATTTCTAAGGCAAAGCGATTTTGTTTTTGTGTGCAGTAACTCATTATCCCTTCAAACAGTAGCGGCTTTAGGGGGTGGCCAGTTCCAGACCCCACGTCAAAGTTTTATTGCAAGTCTTAGGGTTCTCCTTTATAATTAACTAGTCGACGGGCGGCGCAGCATACGCCGCTATTTTGCAGGGCCGACCTTAGGCGCCTGCAAGCTATGCGACCGGAGTGGGCCCCGCACTTTCATAGGGCCCGCTCTAATTCAAGGTGTAGAAATTATTAAATTAAACCATTTTATAACTTAAAAGCGATTTCCCGCGTCCTCCTGTCGATTTACCAGGAGCACTTTCATAGGACCCGCACTTTCATAGGACCCGCGCTTTCATAAGACCCGCACTTTGATAGGACCCGGGCTAATTCAAGGTGCATAAATTAATTAATGAAACCATTTTATAACTTAAAACAGATTTCCCGCACCCTCCAGGCGATTTACCAGGAGCTCCGTAAAATCTCCCGAAATCGCAATATATTTTAAAGTTCTTAAAATATTCGGAAATATATACACGAAAATAGTCATTTTGGGTGTCATTCAATATGGAAAACGCCAATCTTACGCGCGGCTTTATGCATCAGCCGTAATTGTGTAATCTGGTGAAAGAAGCTTCTCGCGCCTCAAACTAATGAAGAATGACTTGAGGGCAACAATTCTCAAAGATAGATTTAAATATTTGGTAATTCTTACATAGTAGATTACTGTGACAAGTCAAAAACTCGCTGTCAGAGTCACTCTAAATTATCACAGCATTAATTATTATTTTTCATTATTTATTTATTTTATTTTAATCATTTCCCCATCCTACCCCTAAATTATTCACCCGCCACACCTTTTCCGCTCCAGGCTAGACTTAGTTGACCACATTGGAAATAGTTAAGGCGCGTCCTTTCATTTATCTTCCCTTGACCGGGGCAAAGATACGCACAGACTCTTTGATCTTATCGGCAGGATGTCTGACAGCCGCAGTTTACACCACCTTGTGTGGAATGCAAGTCACTCCTCCCCCCCCCCTTTCTCCTACTTTTCTCTATGATCTAGGAGATTACTCGAGTCAAAGCGCCTCTCGGCGTACCCATGTGCCACTCCCATCTCAAGTCTAATTCACCCACGTGTAAGATAATGCTAAGCCTAGGACATTTCCTGTGTCCGCCCAAATTTTTCAGGCTTATATAAAGTAAACTAACTCAAATCAGACTCTCTTTCATTCTCATTCGAGCTGAGCTATCGAGTCTGGACTGCTTCATTTATTCCTTTTCCTAGAGGAATACCTGGCGGTAATCCGAACTTAATCACAAGTTCCATCTTAATTACTCTGTGCATATTTCCATTTGATTTTATCATGTGTATTTTGCCTAGTTCATTTTATTTAATTAGTGCATTGTGTATTTCTCACAGGCGTAAGTAGAAAACATAAACATGTCCTATGTATTTATTTATGTATTGCATTAATCTATTAATGCTACGTTGCTCAATTGATCGTTGCTCAATTGATGTATATATTTGTACATCTTAGTCTATTTCCTTTATCTCGGCTGACAACCGTGATAATTTTACTAGCGCACTAATACTGCGTCTAGAAAAGAGATACGAGTTATCTTCCCTGTAGTGAATTGTCTCCCCTGTACTCATTTTATTCTAAGGAGAGTTACGCCGCTTGAACGGACACCCTCTCCATTCCAATCGTCTGGGTCTCTGACCACCGCCCATTTCCCCCCCCCCCTCTCTTTCTCTATCCACCTGTGTTGTTTATGTGAGATTATTATCTCCCCTTCTATGTACATTTTTATATTATTATTTCCCCTTTTATGTACATTTCTATATTGCTACTATCAGCCATCTATTTTCCAAATCCCATTTGTCATCATCTCCCCCATTGTGCTCTAAAGCAATTTTACCAATCTGACGAATGCACCTCAGTCGAGGACATCGATAAGATGTATGAGAGACATGTCCTAACTTGTCTTTATTTATCCGCATCCTACCCCAGGTGTCTGCCTATTTACCTGCCTATTTATCCATTGGATTAATCGCCTATTTATTGGATCAACTATTTGTTTGATATCCAGAATCACCTACTATCTTTGTGCTTAGTGCTATTCAGCACTGCACTAGCTCACTGACCTGCCTATTTATTTGCTATTTGCTGTTCAGTGTCTACTCGACGCCACTCAACTACTGCCTATGTGCTTAGTGCTATTCAGCGCTGCACTTGCCTACTGAGATCTACTCAACTCTACTACTTGGCGCTATCGGCATTGCCCGCCTATTCGACAGCCCACCTGTCAAGCTATTAGGTGCGACGTCCTTATAGATTCTGATCTGTGTAAGACGTCATAGCTACGCCAACCCTCTGCAACTCACTGGACATATCCTGTCAACTACGCTGCCCACGGCAGATCCGCTCTGCCCGCAGTAACCTTGTGCCCACGGTAGCCGGCCACCCGCCCTACTGTGCCCACTACAGATATTAGATTTTGGGGATTGAGACTTCACAAGAACTTTAACACTGGCGTCCCTCTATCCGCTAGAGCGCCACCTCCAGCTGCAGAACCTCAAGCCAGGACACAGCCAGCTGCGACATCAACAGGAATACCAGCTAAGTCAGAGGACAAAGTGACATACTCTTATATTAGGTGCAAGAGTGATGATTAAACATATTATTCACTAGAGATAGATGCAAACCCTCCCCCTTTTTATTCTTATATGTATATTTATGTAAATAAATATTCTTCATTTTTAACTTTTGTATCTATCTTTCATTGCTTGTCTAGTTGCGTGTCTGCTCCCGATTCATATGCTGATAGGTTGGTGTGTGATAGCTTTAAAAATAATCATCCCCTAGACATAAAACGCGCCAAACACACATCACATTTCCCCACCTGTCACAATTACTTAGATTAGTTCCTAGTCCAAACCTCCCGCTGGACAAAGGGGGATGGGAGCGGGCAGAGTTTGATACATTTAAACGACAGTCCATCGCGCAGCCAGTCATCTGTAGTGTGAGCACTACTCTTGTTTTCTCGTGGAATATCCGCAGAGTGATCTTTCCTTTATTCTTGACAAAACTCTTGAGGGAAGAAGAGAATTATATATATAGATAGTTCCTTTACAACTCCAGCAAGTTTGGAAGAAGTTATCGGTATCTAGTTTATTTCTCTTCATACAATAGTTTCTGAATCATTAGTTACATTCACTAACCTTCAAAGCAAAATCGCTCGTTCAGAACAATCACAATACAGTATCTAATGTGGTCAAACGGCTAAATGTACAGTACTTACATTAGGTACTATGCTTGTAGCAAAAACAAGCGTAAGGGCGGACGAGCCCGTTAGCGTGATGTGGTACGGTATATTTAGTCTTCCTATACAGCTCAGAGCACTCGCCCAGAGCCGCACGCATTGCTAAGGCCGCCTCTGCCTGCAAACATAAACTCCTTGCACGACCTTTTCTTCAGTTTGTAATAAGAGACTTTTGAAATCAACTGGAAAGACTATTTCTCTCTTCTATACAGGGTCGCAACACTTTAGAGATTTGTCAGAAGGCTTTTTGGAAAGCACATTTTGCAGATCTTAAGGAGCTTTGGTCTAAAGGTTTTCATGTTAACTGCTTTGAGTGCACGAATATAACTTTTCATGAAAGAGTTCAACTCTTGATTTTTTTTTGTCCTGCAAATGATTTCCACGTTGCAATACGTCTTTCAAATCAATGCACTCTTCATTCAGCTGCTGTCTGCACCACAATACACCCTGTATGTTTAAACTAGAAGATACGAGGAATATTTGAATTCGATTGCTGGGTTACTTGCCGTTGCTTTAAATAACACAGTGAACGCCGTACAGAATCACATGAAGGGCGGAAGACATCAAGAAAGAGTATTTGTACTTTTATTTTTGCTGACGTCTGGTGACGCTGTTTACGAAGGTGTGCGTGTGCATATATAAAGTTGAGAACCAAATTGTTGAAAAGAAGGGGTGGGGGTCCCAATAGTACCGTGGATGTAACGTAGAGAAGGTATTTTACTAAGGAGAGTTCCGAGAATTAGCAGTTCAAAAGTTTGTAAGGAGCAGGCGAGGGGGCGTTCAATGGAAAGGTACACAAAATGATTCCTTGAAAATTTGTTCTCGTGATAGTAACATACTTTCAACTTCGATGGTTTTGACACTTTTGTATGTGTTTTAAATTACAGATAAGAAATATACTATTCTTTTCATCTTATTTTCAATAATAACTCAGAAATCGATTTTTCTGACGTCATTTTTCTGCACATTCAAAACGTGTTTTATGTCACGTCATAATGGCCTAAATATCTAGCCTACCGCAGCCTACCTGCATAGCTGACCAGCTTGGTAACATCAATTAGACTCGCAGCCTATTTACTCTTTCGGCAGGGAGGGGTGTGGATGAAAATGTTTTTTTCCCTAGAGTTAGTTATTATAATGTTTTGAGTAGATATAAATTATTATATATGTGACCTTGATCAGGCATGTCAAACACTGCGTTCGGGGCCGCATGCGGCCCGAGAACACTTTGCGTGCGGCCCGCTTGGCCACCTAAAAATTATCAAAATAATGTTAAACTATTACGATTACGCTGGAAAATAAGAGATGACATGCTCCTTGAATTGAAAAATAGTTTTTGTTTAAACTGAACAACGAGAATGAGTCTGCAGTGAAAGCCAGCTACATTTTGTCAAACTTAATTGCAAGCCATAACAAATCATTTAGTGAATGTGTTTTTATGAAGGAGTGCGTGTCCAGAGAAATAGCGTCAACTAGGAACATTGTGGCAGATAGAATAAATGACATGTCAGTCAGCTTGTGAGAGCAATTAAACAACGAAATAGCTGATTTTGAATTCTTTTCATTGGCTTTCGATGAATCAACTGATGGCTATATTCATAAGGGCATGTGACAGGAATTCGGAGATACATGAGGAGCTACTTGAGATTTGTTCTATGCATAACACCAAAACAAGCTAGGGTGTTTTTGAGAAAAAAACATGAGGTGATAATGCAGTACAATTTATCACCAACCATGAAACGAAATGGTTTTGATGCAAAGCTACTTGCAAAAATAGGAGAGACTGATTCTAATTTTAAATTTGCTAATTTTCAGTGCATTATTCACCAAGAAGTATTCTGTGCACAGCAACTAAAGTTCCATCATGTCATAAGACCGGTGTCAGTCGCTGTCCATTTTATTCCTGCCTCTGGTTTAAATCCTCGCCAATTTTCAATGTTTCTGGGTGACATTGGAGACGAATTTCCCTACTACACAGAAGTCCGCTGGCTCTCATGTCCTAAATTATTGAAGGGATTTTTGCACTGCGTGAGGAAATTGTATTGTTTCTGAACATGAAAGGTAAACCTGTTAAACATGCCCAATCACGAATGGGTTCGGGATTGGGCATTTGCAGTTGATCTCACTAGTCACCTGCAAGACTTGAATTTGAAACTTAAAAGTATAGACAAAATTGTCACAACTGTGTGTAATCATGTGAAGTGCTACAACATATGGTAAATATTTCGTACACTTGGAATTGTTAGTAGATGCTTTCAATGACCATTTTCGTGACTTGGTTTCACACGATCAAGAAGTTTTGTTGTTTGTATCTCCACTTTCATTTGCTCTTGAAAATGCTGCTGATAATGTGTAATTAGAGCTGATGGAATTGTAGTCAGATACTGTGTTGAAAGCAACCTATGCGGTCACAGTGGGCCCCGCACTTTCATAGGCCCCGCGCGAATTCTAGGTGTATATTAATATTAAATTAAACCATTTTAACCTATTACTTAAAGGGTACTTAAAGGGTACCTAAATTTTCCTAAAATTGCAAAATGTACGAAAAAGTCATGAAAATCTTTTGAAATTATAAAATCTTCTGAAAACTCATGCAAATCTCCTTAAAAACAGACAACTATGTCATTTCGGGGTGATTTTGTACTTAGTAAAGAATAATAAAATGCAAAGACGAATTTATTTTCTATTATTTCACGTATTATCCTTATCCCTACCCAGACTGGGCCCGTTCAATCAGTTTCGCATAGGGCTTCGCATTCTGTATGACCGACCATGACCTAAGGGCAGGTAACAGTATAGGGAAAATACGAAGCAGGACGTTTTGGCGCCGCCGTTTTGGCGATACATTATGTACGTTTATTGTATTATTTCTTTTAAAAGAATTATTCATATCTATGTTTTGCATGAGTGTTTGTGTTAAGACATATTTTTCATGTACTAAATGTAAATGTGTGTTTGTGTTTCACATCATTTTCTTTAATAAACATTTTGGCTTGTGTATGTGTGTTTATTTAGAGGCACACTTTTATTTTCAAAAAGTTTTTTAAGATATTACTTTAAAATTTAAAAAAAAAAGAAATAAAAAACAAAATGAAACGATGATAAATAAATCAATCTATATATTTTACATTTAAAAATAGCTCATCACGATCTTTCCTTACAAAAGTACTGACCTACAAAGACAGCTTTTGAGAGAAATGTTGGTTCTCTGAGAAGTCGAAGCTGAGTTTCTGTGTGCTTCTCAACCTGCATATAACCCATACTTGTAGCATCCAAGGAGTTTCTACAGCTGATTGACAGAATTGATATCAAATTAAATTGATATAAATCATCAAATAACATTATAAATAAATTTAGACTAAACTGATTTCATCTATCTAAGCTCAGAAAAAAAAATAGAACAAAAATGCTTCCACTGTTTGAAGAAGTTCTTTCTCTAACATTAAGAAAATCTTTATTTAAAATTAGTTGAGTCCAAAGAGAAAAGTAAAAAACTTTTCAAACATAAAAATATTTCAAAGTGTTTTAGTTCTTCAGCCTTAAATTTTATCTAATTAAATATTCTTTAATACATTAAAATTCAACGAAATAGATCATGAAGTTTGTATAACTGCATACTTCAATATGTCCATGTCAGGTATAGATTTTTTTCCTTAATCTGATGCAATTATTTGTTTACATTAACATTGGATTATTTAATGACTGTATGGTATCTCCAGCTATACATACCAAACACTTGCTAATAATAAGTAAAAATATAATACATGTACCATGTTTCTCAAAATACTTTAAGTTAAGTATACATAGACACTATGGTTATTTGCCTAAGTCGCTGGAATTCAAGGGTTCATTAAAAAGTTGTGTGCAAGTCCCTTGAGGTATTCAATGATGTTCCTCTGTTGATAAGTTTGTACAATTACATTGATTCTCTTGTCTGTGTCAATATACTTTTTTTCGTTTAGAAGGCGGCTGGTCTCCCCGGATATATTGTTCATATATAAGGTCACGGCCTTTCTAGACAGCTCGTATTCCATCAATGAATTTCCATATGGATGGGTGGCTCATTCCAAACTCGGCTTGTAGTCGCCGATGTGCTGCTTCCGCAAAATTGTTTGTTCGATTATCCCCATTGAGTGTTCTCTGATAGACCACATAGGAGCACATCGTCGAGTTGTACTGCGGTTTAGACGTCCAATAGAAGTGTCCTCAAACCAGTTGATCATCGGAGTAAGATGTACTGGCAGCTCATTTGCCAGAGTTTCAACAGACATATCCAAGTCCTCGATGGGAACAATCATTCTAGCTGCCAAAGCAAATTCTGGATCATTGTTGTACATTGAAAACTTACCGAAAACGTAGAGATATCCTTCATGCGAAATTTTGTCTTTTCCTCGCTTCGACTGGACTTTTTCCATTGTTTATATAGACTGCCACAAGGTTTTCAGTTAGAAATATAATAGAATGAAATGGCGAAAGTTTTTCTAGTCTGTCTGCGTGCTGGATAAAATGATTAGTGAATGGTCCAAACTACGCGAGCTTATAAAGACGTAGGGGCGAAGAGATTGAGAGAGAGGGTAGACTTTGGGCCGCTCTCGGAATAAAAGATTAAGGATTATAAATTCGCACCTAGGGATGTCAAGTGGAGTGCTGGAAACAGATTATCGTCTTACGCGTGAGAGAGGGGAGGGGTGGAGGAAAGAGTATATACAAGGAGTGAAATGTGAGCAGAAGAGAGGGGGCGGGATAGGTGTCACATGTAATGACCATTCCCAAGGGTTAGGGTTAGGGTGCTGGTTTTGTCTTCATTTGTTTAACTCTACCTGCGTCAATGCGAGAGGTGTCACCCAAATCACACCTAACCAATTTCTCAAAATATATCTTTTCAAAGTTTCTTAGTGTCGTGAATTTGTTTCTATCTATTGTCGCCCCTAGTGTTTGTTTATATTTGTGGATTCACGTTAGAGTTTGTACTGACCACATTCCGAGTCTTGATCTTTACTATGTGTGGAGTTATTGTCGTCATTCAGCGTAATAGAGCTTAAGATGTTAACATGGTTTTTGTTATATTACAGTGTGACAATGTGACACTTAGCTAATTCGTATGTTACACTAATGTCAAATAAAAAACAAAATCTTTTGGAAAGAAATCCAAAAATATCATCCAGTGCGATTAGCAGAACTCACATATAGCATGTCAGTACCATTACCAATCTGACCTATTATAGGCATATATTCATGAAATAAGCAAAACCTTTATAATAAAAAAAAAAACAATTCCCTGAACGATGTTAGAATTCATATTATACATGCAATATTATGGTAGAGTGAAATAAACATTATTATAAAAGTTACGTGCTTATTAAATTATCGTCAAATGATATCTCACGCCAAAACGTCCCGTCGCCAAAACGGCGGCGCCAAAACGTCACGTACCGGGGAAAATAGGAGACAACACGTTGGGGGGGGGGGGACAGTACGCGAAGGGGAGGGGAACGATAAAAAATAGTTTCAGATACGCCCATGGGTTTAAATGTACACGCAAGCAATACGACATTTTCAAAGTCAAAGATTTTCCTGTGTCCATAAAGTGTCAAGTTCCAAACTGTATGCACGCACCAGTCATTTTATCTATCACAATATCAGGTGACCGAGCCTCGCTCGGATGAATAATTTGTTATGGAAGGATATATACCCGAAGTCATTTTGAGAATATTTTTGTACCAGGTGGCCGAACCTCGCTCGGTTAAATAATTTCGGAAGGTTATATACCCGAAGTCATTTTGGGAATATTCTTGTATTTACGAAAATGAACGATCGGATAAAGACTACTAATCTGAAGAGTTGTTTTAGTGTTCTGTTAGTTCTAATTGTAGGCCTAATTGAACATGTCGATTAAATTTAAAGTCTTTTAAGTCCTCCTACAGTCTAGACAAACTACAGCTCAAGTCCGTATTAAAGTTTTGCAATCCATCTTTTGCGTAAAACTATTGTAGGCTTACTATTATTGGCTTGGAAGAAGTCTTTGCAGTGTAACTTCTCTACGTTATAGGGTAAAACATGAACTTAGTGACAAAGTAAAATGGCTCATTTTTTCTTATTAGACTTAAATCATTGCATTAGTTTTTTAAAGAAACGTTTCCGTAGGGCATCTCTGTTACGCCGAATAATATGCTCGTTACCCATACGGGATACGTGCCCTGCACAGCCTGACTGTCGGACTATAAGAAGTTCATACCGGCTTTTGCCATCCATCCATCCCAGTGGTGCTATGACCTGCTTTTACACATCCCTCCATTCAGATCTCTCCTGGGCTTTCCGTCAACACGCCCTAACTCCAAGCTTTTTACCGAGGTTTATAGTTAAATCAAAAGAGGCTGCAGCGTAAGCAAACTCGTTGACCGCTCGCTAGATATCATGTTTAGTGTGAGCTAGTTAGGCGTAGAGAAGCTGTGTTATGACCATTTCCTTTGTTTTGGTACAGGACAGTAGACACCGAAGCATGAACACATGGTAATAATTCACCAGCAAAATAATAATAATAATAAGGCTTGTCTTAGAGTCCGAAAATTAATGAGGATTGCAGCTGTGACCTACATATCTTGCCACATCCAAGGCAAGCATAACCATTGTCCGCGGTGCTCGATTAAGATTTTCTTTTAGCGTCTGCGTCTGTCCACGGCAGCAAATTTTCTTTTGGTCTCAAATGTGTATCCGCGGCCTTTGTATAGAGGGAATTCTTTAAGTCCGAAAGTTACGCTGGACAGAGCAGTATCCTGTATGGGAGACGAATCTCAGACGAACGCATGCCAAAGGCAGTCTTTTTTGGTGAGCTAAAAAGTGGGCGACGTAACACCGAGACGCTTAAAACACCAGCTTATGGCGCAAACTTGACTTAGCTGACATAGAAGAGAGCACATGGTTGCATGCAACCTCAGAACGAGACAGCTGGAGGTCAGCAGCAAAATAAACAACAAAGTAAAAGGTATCTACACCGCTCTACACAATTAAAGTGTAAACAACTTATTAAGCACTTAAAACACAATAACTAATCATACATCGGCACATTTATTTCATTACTTTTCTTTCATAGTTCTATAATAAATCAATCTACAGTAACATGGTGCGCAAATGTTTAATAAGGTCTATTGATTCTTTAAAACTTGTTCTTGTTTGCAAAGAAATATTTTAGTGTACTGCGGTAAGCCTAGTGACGTAAGCAGCGTTTTTCCCGTTTACGTCATGGAAAATTTTCATTCATAAAACATTCTAGCCAAACTTAATTTTTCGATAATGAGGCATTTTCAAACCGATATAACGGTCGATCTCGAGTTTTCCCAATGTGGCCAATGAGTTGAGAATTTTTTTCTCCTTATTATGCACATACCGTGAAATTTTAAAGAAAATCGTTAGAGCCGTTTTCGAAATAAAATTTATATATATATATATATATATATATAAATATATATACATACATACAAGAATTGCTCGCTTAAGAGTATAGGATTAGTCTCTCTTTTGACATTGTATGACCTTGAAGTGTAAACCAACCCTCATAAAATATAAAAAAAGACCTACAGTACTATAAGGTTGCGTGTTTGGGATTTTAGCACTGATAGTTTGGCAGACAATTTTGAGTAGTTTTATACATAAAACATACTTGCTTTGGGTTAGTGTTATATATCAGCCTACAGCCGCAAAAGTAGACCACAGCTTATAACATTCTTGCTTCTAAGGAATGTTATGCAACTATTTACAGCACCAACAGAGTAATAGAGAAAAAAATGGTCACACAAAGAAAAAATTAAAAAATCGGAAAGAGGAATAATTTAGCAGAAGGAAAAAGAAGATTACAAAGAGAGTTTGTGTTATCACACAAACTCAGAGGCGGCCCCGTCGGATCCCTGTCGGATCTAACCATTCGCAAGGAATATTCGAGAAGTCATTTTATTTTGATTGTCAAAAATAATAATTTTTCAAAGATTCATTTGCCGTTGTTTAAAAAAAAATGTTTTTTTTTTCTGTTTTACATGTTTCGGATGTTCCTTCAAAGTTAAAGATAATTTATTTCCTTGTCCAAACCTCCCGCTGAACGACGGGGGATAGCGAGCAGAGCTAGAGCCCGGGACCGTCGAGATAATCCGTCCAGCACGCTAACCGCACGACCAGGCATTGCTGTTAACTTAATAACAAAGTGGTAACAAACTAATAGCTTTTTATTGATAAAGAGATACATTACACATTACGGCATGACATCTATCGGGTATGTACAATATGTCAGACGATCGATTATAAAATGGAACTAGAATGAGGTTGTAGATCTACCTAAATTAAACTTCTGATTTAGCACTCTTAAGATCTATATCTACTAGATCTAGATCTAAAATAAAAATTTGGATTAATTAAGATGTAATTAGATTTATGGAAATAAAAAGCCTAGATAATCTATCCATAGACTAAATGCAACATTGAATTTAAAAATAGTAGATTAATTTAGTATTTTATAACATTGCAATATTGATCTAGACCAGTGATGCCCAACTTTATTTGGTCTGCGGTCCATTTTAATTTTCGGCATTCGTGTCGCGGGCCAAATCAACAAAAAAAAATACAATAAGCTATTTTTAATAGTTTTATTTGTGGACCTACTTACATAAATTAATGTAATGCATGAAGTTTAACCAAAACCATCTTCTGAATATCTGGCTGCATAGACGAAACAACAAGAAAAAGTTTGGCAACACAAATAAGTGCTTGTAAACATTGTCATCATCCTTAGCGCTTTTTTTTTCGAAGATTTGGAAAAGTTTCTGCAGGTAACATGGAGTAAAAGTCAATAGTTTGCATCACTTGAAATATGTGAGCAGGGATGTCTGGCTTTGTAAGTCTATCAGTTCCAGTTGCAGATCTATCGGGGCAAAAAGATTTTCCAAAAAACGCATTTCATTTTTTAAATTATGAAAATCTACAAATCTTTCACTGCAAGTATCCATCAAGAGCCTCAGAAGTTGGATCATTCTTTCTTTTGGTAAAGACATATTTAGCTGCTTATCATTTCGTAGAGTGGCACAGGTTGGATAGTGGACAAGATGCAGCCGTTCCGCCTGTTAAATGTTGAATTTTGTTTGGACATCGCTTATGCCTGTATACACATGCGAAATCAATGTGTCTTTCCCTTGTACTTTGGTGTTGAATTCATTTAGATGTGATGTCGAATAAAAAAAAGCCAAATCTCAGAACCATGAAGGGTCGTCCAGTTGCGGCAATTGTTTTGACTTTTCCGTCATAAACATTTCAAGTACGTGTCTCAAATTAAAAAAAAAACGTTTTAAAACCTCGCCCCCCATCCCGGCACTTGACTGTGAAATAGAACGTCATTCATGTTCAGACTGTATTTCTGTCAGAAAATCTTTGAAAGTTCTGTGATTTAATGCTCTTGTGAGTTGATGAAATGTACAGCTCTGAGTACAATCATCATCACATGGTCCAGATTCAAAACCTTTCCACAGAGATTTTGTTGGTGAATGATGCAGTGAAGCCGCAAGTGTTCAGTTCCATTTGACTCAACCACTTTTAAATAACTCTTACTGTCAGTCCGCTGTGACATCCAACCATATTTCTAGCGCCATCAATAGTCACTCCGACTAATTTATTCCAAGGAAGAGCAAGGTCCTTTATAATGGTTGACACTTCTTTGAACAGGTCTTCTCCAAATGTAGTGCCATGTATGCTCCGCATAGCTGCTAACTCTTCTGTTATATCAAAATTGCAGTTTGTACCGGGAATAAATACTGTTATAACCCCATTGGCGGCGCGATAGGGATAACTGTAGGTTCAGCTTACAATTACTCAGGTCAACGGCTGTCGATGGACAGGGGACAGTACTGCTAGTACACGAAAGTATGACTCGTGTTAGGGTCATGTGATCGAAAGCCTTCACAGACGAGAGACTGTGTGTTAGAAAGGACAGTTCAGTCCAGGACAGCAGGGCAGTAAGAACGGTGCGGTACAAAGTGAGTCCTTGAAAATGTAGCTGTACGAGTCTAGAAGTAGACAGAGAGAGACTTGTAGTGTTTTGTAGGCAGTTCTGTTGTGTTAAAGAATTTGAAGTTAGTTTAGCCAATAGTGTATTATTGGCTGTTGATGTAGTTGTCATTAAACCGCCACATTGTTACTGGAAACTCGTGTTGTCAAGTTCTTGTGTTAGATGTGCTGTATGTTAGCAGTGTTTACAGAAGGCCTAATAGAGAAAAACGTAACAAAACCAAGAGTTGCGCGGTATCAGTAATGTCAGTGGACTCGTCAGCTACAATAGAAAACATTTCGAAATCTGCTGCTGTCTTTTAATTGTGAATGGAGATTTTCACCCATATCTTTCACTTGCCTTGTAATTGTCATGCGAGAAAGGCTGACAGCTTCTACTGCATTATTTTTTTCAGGACACATTTCTTCCATCACTGCTTGTAAGCACTTTTTTACACATTTGCCATCGGAAAAAAAAGGCTTCATTGCTCTACCTAAAACGTGAGCAACTCTGTAGCGAGCCCTTATCGCCGACTCATTTTCTGGTCTCTTTTTGTTAAATATTCTTGTCGATCCTCCAATCTCTAGTCATATCTTGGCAATCTGTCTTCGCGGCTCCAACCAAGAATGCCACCATATGTGTTTAGCTTCATAATGACTTTTAATGTTATGTTCTTTAAAAACAGCCACACTTTCTTTACAAATCAAACAGGCTTACTATCCTAATCCACAGAAAAGTAAAGATCTGTCCACTTTTCGTTTCTTAGGCTCTCCCATTTCATGAAATCACAAACGTTAAACACTACGGTACCAATCGCTTTGATATCAAAAGAACACGGCCCAAAATGATGCTCTAAAGATGCTATGTGTTGCACACACAAGGTGTCAAGGACACGGCTAGCTCAAGACAGTAGCGGAATTTTCCAAGAATTAAAAATAGCTGTCAAGTCTTATCGCTATTGAAAAAAAAAACGCACTTGTGTTCTTACAACAAAACAAATATTGACTATGAATGTTAGAATCGCTAATCTAGACCATAGACTTATATATTATATCTAGACTAGAAATCGGAAATACATTCTTATCCGCGATTGACAGATTGACAGACCTATACATATATAGATTTTTATGTACGTAATTTCTTTTTTCAGGCTCTAAGGGAAGTCGCCCCAATCAATCTTTCTGTCTTAGAAAAGTAATGATCTTTAGTTTTCAAAGTTTAGAAATAATGCAAAATCATTTCTCGGATAATCACGCAAATATATGAAACAAAGGCCATTTCCTGTTTGTTTCCATTGAGATAATGTTTCAAAAATTCTAGATGGAAATAATTCATGTTGATTTAAATCATCTTATGTACGTTTAATAGATTGATTACCCAGATCTTTCTAGATTATGTATCTAAAAATTGCAAAATAATAATTATGAGACGAGAGTACTCTTATCTTTGATGTTCAATTAATAGATCTAGATCTAAAAATTAAATTATATGTTACATAGATTATGGTTGAAAAGAAAACTACTTCTTTTAACTACTTTACAAAACAACGCCTTGATCCAACTTTCTTAAACATTTTCACGACATTTTTTGTAGTGTTAAAAAATCTCCATGTCCAGTCTAGATATAGTATATATAAGTCTATGATCTAGATTATTCTAGATTATGATTTGGAAAAAAAAATCTACACATCAAGTCAAGAAATTGAAATTATAGATCGTGATCTAGTATATATCTTTCTAAACCAGACCTAGAAATTCTAGTTCTAGAATCCACAATGATTTTTATTAGAATATAAATATAAATCTAGTTTAAAAACTCTAGGTATACTGTAAAAAAATCTAGATCTAGTTTTAAAAATCTAGATAAGATCTAAATCTAGCTATTATGCCTTTTATAAATACGAATCAGATAACGAGGTTTAATAAACATTACTATACCGAGTTTTTTAGCATTTCACTCAAAGATTTCATTTCATATGACTTCAAAGGAAAAAATATCCACTACTTCACACGGCCTAGTTAGACTAAAAAATATCTTCAGTACGAGCAAGTTGTCGATTGTTCATAGACATCAGTGCACCGAATGAGTTCGTTTAGCATTTCATTTAAAGAATTAATTCCATATGACGTTAAAGGAAAAAAAATCCACTACGTCAAATGGCCTACATAGACTAAAAATGTCTTCATCAATACGAGAAAGTTTTCGAGGGTTCATAGACATTGGTGCATCGAGTTTTTTTAAACATTACATTTAAAGAATTCATTCATATGACGTTAAAGGAAAAAAAATCATTACGACACAATGAGCTAGTACCAAAAAATGTCTTTATTAACACGAGAGATTTAACGAGGGTTCATATAATAATAATAATAATAATAATAATAATAATAATAATAATCTTTATTATCCGTAAGGAAATTTGTCTTACAATTTGTGCATTACACCAAACAAAAAACATTATAACTATAAGAAACCAGAGTGTACATTCACACCAGACTCACTCATAATTTACATGTGACAAAGTTTATACCAGGTTGTTCTTATTTAATGATTTGATTGCCAGGGGAACAAAAGAGTGTTTGTGTCTGTTTGTCTTTGCTATCGGTGTCTTGTATCTCTTTTGTGATGGTAAAATCACAAAATCCTGACACAAAGGGTGATTCTTTATTTCGAGGATCTTGTTAGCTTTTTTATAGATGTTTGTCTCAAACAACTGCCCAAATGGGGTTTGTTTTTTGCCAATGATTTTGCCAGCAGCATTTAGGATTCTATTAAGTTTATTTTTATTTTTAATGCTCAGATTGCCATACCAGGCAGTGATATTGAAACTTAAAATATTGCATATGTGAGCGTGATAAAACATAGCCAAGGCTTTTTCGCTAACATTAAACGAGGACAGTTTTCTTAGTAGTCGTAATCTTTGCTGCCCTTTTTTGCTGATATAATCAGTATATTCATAGACATTGCTGCACTTTCTAATAGAATTTATTTAAAGAGGATTAAGGCCGCGTTTTTTTTTTGTTCGTTTTGTCTGTCAGTCTATCTGTCCGTCATGTTAATATAAAAAAAAACAATTAAAAGCTGTCACCACCTCAAAGTTGGTGCCATAGAGTAGAAACCCTAATTCTGTATTGTGTATGTTAATTCCATATTGTGAATCTTATTCACAACCCATGTGGCACTAAGGTGAACACTTTTGACCTTAGGTGAACCAGAGAGTTAAAGGCAGGCAGTCCACATAGAGATCTGGTAGCAAGCACTTGTATTGAGTCACTTAAGATATAAGCAGTAGAGTTAGATGTTTAAAGTAGTTGGTTATAGAATAGTACTAAGTTGTGATATTCGTATATTACTGTTGGATTAATACTGACCATTCCTGGGTCGAATTGTATGGTGTATTCACTATGTGGTGTTATATTAAAATTATTGTGTCTGCTACACCCAGCGTCATTTCATTATTCAGTGATTTGTAACAAGAACCCAATGTCACCACCACGCCTACATTGATAACCACAGCCACATTCATAACATATAAAATAACACGGTGACAAAAGCTTTGAAAATTTGATTAACCTTTAATTTTCCTTCCGAAACACCGCAATAGCTATAAGTATGTATAATGGATTGTTCCGGATGTTTGTAATATATAGTGAGAGAAAAAAAGAATTCCAGATAAATCTAATACCGTTAATTAAATTTTTAGGATGGTCTCGTATGAAAATTAGATGTACTATAGCGCTGTGGAGAGATTTTCATACCATACTTTGTTGTTAATAAGTATTTTTCTTAAAAATCGGAACATAATATTAACGATAATTAGATTTTGTAACGTTTTAGCAAGAAAATTAAATGTAGTGTAAGAGAGAAGTAAGATTTCATATAAAATGAGTTAAAATATTTTATTAAAAAATCCGGAACAACCTATTTTCGTAAATGAGAAGTAGATTATTTGTTTTATTTATTAGAAGAGGGATTTCAAACAGTTATTTGGCGTTAGATATCTTTAAATAAACTATAGTGATGTATTGTCAAAGAATGTAAGTCTAATATTAGTTAATTATGCGATTTCAAACAATCATTTGACATAATTCACTTTTTATAAAACAATATCCTGAACAACTTTATAGTTAATGATATATAAGTCAGTATAGAGATTTTCATTTAGCATTTAAATTCTATTTACATTGAAAAACCTGAGCTGCATATTATTGGTTATGTGTTTTTGCAACGTTTAAGCATAGAAATAAAATGTAATATACATTAGAAGAGGAAACAAACATTCGTTGGCATTGATTTGTTTTTCACACAAACATCCGAAACTAAAATTTAACAAGATACAGAGATTCATTAATGTTATTATTATTACATTGTTAATATTGTTATAAACCTGGTGGTGGCACAGAGAGGGGTAGTGGTGTGAGTGTAGTCAGCCGACGCAAATCGCCCCAGGCCAGCGCTAGACGAGCGGTCAACCGTGACGAGTTACGACGATCGGCCGAGACGAGTTAACAACATGAAGGTTCGAGTAGGATCGGCGTCGTGAACAGA
This sequence comes from Biomphalaria glabrata, assembly GCF_947242115.1. NCBI lineage: Eukaryota > Metazoa > Mollusca > Gastropoda > Planorbidae > Biomphalaria > Biomphalaria glabrata. Next base: position 19,058,974 of record NC_074712.1, read on the forward strand.
GCTCAGGAGCGTCCCAGAATGGTCGAGCGACGTTCTGTCCGGTTCTAGAAGGCCAGTAGGGACCCTATATAAAGAGCGGAGGTGTCGCAGTCAAGACGGTTCAGAAAGCGGGTTCACGACAGGAGTTCAGAACACGGTCGACTACAGCACAGTTCAACGGTGTGGTTCTGTACGGAGCATTACGACGGTTCAGTGCGGAGTACTGTCAAGTACAGTTGAGACGAACGGCGTCTTGATCTTGGTCTGTGATCGAGTCCGACACAACGAGCCCAAGTGTGTGAAGTCAGTCCCGAACTGTTGAACCCAGTGCAAGCCCGGAACGAGACGGAGAGGCCAGTGCAAGACTTGATACGGCGGAACGGTGTTATCGGAGAGATATTTGTTATCGCAGAGCTATTTGTACTGTTCTACGTGCTGCCAATTGTACAGTATTGGCTGTTATTTATGGACATTAAACCTTTACGTTATTTTGGAGCCCTGACTTGTCAAGTTCTTTAAGTTGGTGGTGTATGGTGCAGTTTGCAGAGAGCCTGGATAGTGAGATTCGTAACAATATTCATATGTATTAAATGAACTGATAGTTATGAAGATATAGTTAAATCCGAAGTGTCACTTACAAAGACCGCATCACGAATGATGAGAATAGAACTAGGATTAATACTGCAATGGGACCCCCATGATGACCTTTTAACCACTTTCAAAAAAAAGTAAACTCAAACTCTATGGACACATCACAAGGTGCTCAGAGCTCGCAAAGACATTGTTTCATGGAACAGTACCAGGAAGAAGATGAAGAGGAAGACAGAAAGCGATGTAAAGACAACATCAAATAATGGACAGGACAGTAAGTGAAAGAAACTCTACCAAACGCAAAGGACAGAGAGAAATGGAGAAAGACTGTTGACAGATCTTATTTGACGCCCCAACAGTCCAACGGACTAAGGGATAGGAGAAGGTGAGTTAAATATGAACCTGGTTTAATTGATGTTATTGAATTGAATGTTTTGTAAAGAGCAAATCTCTCATTGAAAGACTCAACAAATAAAACTTTACCCTTTAGATATTTGTTCTGCTTCAGCTAAACACAGCTGCAGTGCACATGTATATAAAACAATACTAATTGATTGTATTTTTTAAATATATTCCACTTATTTGAATACTAAATAGATTTTTTCTCTTTAAAGGTAATTTTTTTTTTTGCTAAATGTAGTTAAATATTATTACAGTAATTACTTATTTTAGTTATACAATTTTTTAATAAAAAAATCTAAAAACCGTTTCAATCAATGTGTTAAAATATGTTACATATCGTTGTTGAGTACTAAATATTTTCATGTACTCATGATTTACGTTTAACAATGCATTGTTGTAGAAATGGTGCATTTTTCATAAATAAAAATCTTCAATAGTTTTTTTTTTTTTTTATTAAATTTTAAGCTAACAATAAAAAATTTGCCGTTGCATCACAACTTTGCAAGGTCTTAAATATTATGATGTCGAATTTTCACTCTCTTATCTAGTTAACTAAATTTCAACAGGATGGACCAACGACAGACCACACAAAACTAATAGCAGCTATTTCCCTTTCGCAGGCTGCTAAAAAAAGACAGCTAATATTATTTCAAAAAAACTCTTAAAGGGATGACATAGTATTTATGCCAAAGCGAAAAATTATAGTAGCCTATTTAAAAACAAACATTGAAAACATAAATTACTGAAGAACTAATGTTATATTATGTTACTGCACTGTCTTGTATGGCGGGGTTATAACAATATATACACTATTTGTGACTAGATTAGGAAGGATGTTGACATTAGAGAAGAGAGAACGATTTCCGACCAAGTCTAGAGCCGAGATAAAGATGCTGTGCTCAAGGCAGATGTCATAATAAACACCTATATCTCGTTGAGTTGCCTCCCTTCAGTTAGTACATTGGTGTCGAAGTGGGATTATAGGCGACTCAACGAGAGGAGGTAGGATTCGATCACAATTGCATCTTTCAAACAACTAGACCAACTCTTAGTTAAAGAACCAAGGCAGGAACTTTGTAACAGACGCTTGAAGCTTGTGTGTAGCAAGGAGGTGCTTACAGCTCGTCTCCAGCAAGCCCTAATTGATGAAGAAGAATATCCGGAGACCTACCTATTTGAAATTGAGCCGGAGATTGTTGAACTCATTGGCAAGATACAGGAAGATATTGATGCAATGCGTGAACAAATTAACAGGATGGGAAACAAGGTAGTAGAAAGTGTATTGCAAGTGGAAAGACAAATAGATCAATTTGATAAAATGGTGTCTCAAGAACGAAATGACTCGTTGGTGAAGGAGCAGTTGCCTGTAGACTCGCTGGTGAAGAAGTTGCATGGTAAGGACTGTGTCTGCACAAACAGTGGTGACGGAGACGCTGGGGATTGGAGCGCCTCTGTGTCTGTGGGCAAGTCTTGTGGGCGTGACTTTCAAGACGTGAAGCCTGACAATGACTGCTGCGACGATCTCAACGGGATGTACCGAATCGAAAGGAAAGGGACAAATAAAGAAACTGAAATTTGTTATGTGCCTAAAGCGTTTTTTCTGTTGCACCTGTTACGAGCACCTCAGTGAGCCGGACAGATCAAGACAACGTTGGGTCTGCGTCTCTATGGCTATGGACCTTAAAGACCTCTACCTATCTGCCGGTGCTTACGAGGGAAATTCGAGGCTCGACAATTGCATACATAACTTTAGCATGAACTGTACGTGAGGCACTTCACACAGGGAATGTGGATGCCAAGAAAACTACAAACAAGGTATGTGTACTTCTGCCATCATCGTCGACATTGGCATAGATGAATGTCAGTCAACCGACTCTAAGTCTGAGCTGTCAAGAGGAAGACATCTTCCACTTGAACTTGAAGAGACCTATCTCCTGGACTTAAGACTGTTCGCTGAGGATGACTGCCGCGCATTGGACTTTGTTTAAACGTGGCTGCATGTGAACCTGATGCTCACATGAGAGGCGTCTGTGGGAGGGTCTGCTGAAACAGCATGCTCGAGCAACGGTTGGGTTGAAGAAAACAGCTCGAAACTATCTCTTTGTGTGTTGAACGGCTACGTCATCGTCTCAAAAACAGCCTGGCCAACAGGAAGAAGAGGAAGCGACGGCTGCATAGAACAGTGCAGATGACTTCGTAGGGAACACGCTCCCTGCCGCATGTGGATCTCAACGATCGACCTCCACCTGAACTGCTAAATCTCTACTGCAGTGTTTCTTTTCGGGACGAAAAGTGCTAAGAAGGGGGCTATGTTATAACCCCGCCATGAGCACCGCCATCCAAGATAGTTCAGAAGGTGCGCACTATTAGTGACGAGACTAGGAAGGATGTTGACATTAGAGAAGAGAGCTTGGGGGAGCTACCACCTTCTACCAAGCGCGTCCCCAAGTGGCGGATAGGGGAAAGACCCTTAGATATAAGGGTTAGCTTTGAATAGCAAAAAAAAACAGCCTCAGACCAACTGGTTTGCAGTCATGGATGAGGTGAAGTATTCCAGTGGTTAGAATATTTACTAAAAACATCTCAGAAATCCAGGGAAATGATTGCCCAAAAAAAGAATATAGGGCGCTCTAACTCTAAACCCGGGTAGATGAAACTCGTTAGCTCGTTCATCTAGAAGAGAAAACTCCGAAAATAAACACCTGCTGCCTTGCAGATGATCTTGGAGGATCAAAGGCTATGGGAGCACACGCAGAAAGAAAATCAGGCTGAAGTCGGAGTCAATGGGCCTCATTGACACGCAACCTCCTCTAATGAGAACGAAGAAGAAGAAGAAGAGAAGAGGGAATGATTTCCGCCCATGTCTAGAGCCGAGATGAAGATACTGTGCTCAAGGCAGATGTCCCTTTTGTTTGTCATGTCTCCGTGTAAATAAACATCTATGTCTCGTTGAGTTGTCTCCCTTCAGTTAGTACAAAATAGATATATAATCACTGAATAATCTAATACCGTTAATTACATTTTTGTGGAGAGATTTGTTTTCTACCATACTTTGGTGTTTGGATGTTGTTTTCCTAAAAAAAATCCGGAACAAATTATTAACGATATTTAGATTTTTGAACGTTTTCACTAGAAAATTAAATGTAGTGTAAGATAGAATTTCGATTTTAAACAATTATAAAAAGTTCAAATGTTTTTTTTTTTTTTTTTTTATTAAAATCTGGAACAACCGATTTTGGATTTCAAATAGTTAATAAAAATTCAGAACAATTAAATTTTGAGGACGATTAATAAAAAAATTAAAGTAATATTGGTCAATTTCTTTTTCAAAACAAAATTCGTAACATTCTTTACCTATAACTTTCAAGAATGATTTTAAAAAATCGTTTGTTGTAACTACTTTCTTATTTTAAATCATCAATAACATGTTGTCGATATATTTGTAAAAATACGTCATTTGACACAAATCTGAACTAAACTTATTGTAAGTTAAAGTTTGATATCTATAATTAAACAATTGTTATGTATTGTCTAACAATATTATGTGTAATACAAGACAATTATGCGATTTCAAACATTTAATGGTTACATCAGACTTTTAATAGCAATTAATCTTTTTTTAATCTAACCGTGACGGACAGACAGACGAACAGATAAAAACGCACAAAATTTACCAGCATTTATCCTGATGGGGCACTAAACAAAAAAATTATAAAATCGGATTATTTTAAACTTTTTTTAAGGGAACTAGTTTGATATCTTAGATCCACTCTGTCTGTCTGTTAAAAAGCTTAGATCCACTCTGTCTGTCTGAAACAAAGCTTAGATTCACTCTGTCTGTCTGACACAAAGCTTAGATCCACTCTGTCTGTCTGTCACAAAGCTTAGATCCACTCTGTCACAAAGCAAAGATCAACTCTGTCTGTCTGTCACAAAGCTTAGATCCACTCTGTCTGTCTGTCACAAAGCTTAGATCCACTCTGTCTGTTACAAAGCTTAGATCGACTCTGTCTGTCACAAAGATTAGATCCACTATGTCTTTAACAAAGCATAGATCCACTCTCTCTGTCTGTTACAAAGCTTAAATCAACTCTGTCTGTCTGTCAATAATCTGAGATTCACTCTGTCTGTATGTCACAAAGCTTAGATCCACTCTGTCTGTCTGTCGCAAAGCTTAGATCCATCCTGTCTGTTACAAAGCTTAGATTCACTTTGTCTGTCACAAAGCTTAGATCCACTTTGTCTGTCTGTCACAAAGCTTAGATCCACTCTGTTTGTATGTCACAAAGCTTAGATCCACTCTGTCTGTCTGTACAAAGCTTAGATCCAGTCTGTCTGTCTGTTACAAAGCTTAGATCCACTCTGTTTGTCACAAAGCTTAGATCCACTCTGTCTGTCACAAAGCTTAGATCCACTCTGTCTGTTACAAAGCTTAGATTCACTTTGTCTGTCTGTCACAAAGCTTAGATCCACTTTGTCTGTCTGTCACAATGCTTAGATCCACTCTGTTTGTGTGTCACAAAGCTTAGATCCACTCTGTCTGTCTGTTACAAAGGTTAGATCCAGTCTGTCTGTCTGTTACAAAGCTTAGATCCACTCTGTCTGTCACAAAGCTTAGTTCCACTCTGACTCTCACAAGCTTAGATCCACTCTGTCTGTCTGTCACAAAGCTTAGAACCACTCTGTCTGTCTGTCACAAAGTTTAGATCCACTCTGTCTGTCGAAAAGCTTAGACCCCCTCTGTCTGTCACAAAGCCCAGATCCACTCTGTCTGTCTGTCACAAAGCTTAGATCCACTCTGTCACAAAGCTTAGATCAACTTTGTCTGTCTGACACAAGACTTAGATCCACTCTGTCTGTATGTCACAAAGCTTAGATCCACTCTGTATGTCTGTTACAAAGCTTAGATCCAGTCTGTCTGTCTGTTACAAAGCTTAGATCCACTCTGTCTGTCACAAAGCTTAGATCCACTCTGTCTGTCACAAAGCTTAGATCCACTCTGTCTTTCTGTCACAAAGCTTAGATCCAATCTGTCTATCACAAAGCTTAGATCCACTCTGTCTGTCTGACACAAAGCTTATATCCACTGTCTGTCACAAAGCTTAGATCCACTCTGTCTGTCTGTCACAAAGCTTAGATCCACTCTGTCTGTATGATACAAAGCTTAGATCCACTCTGTCTGTCACAAAGCTTAGACCCCCTCTGTCTGTCTCAAAGCCCAGATCCACTCTTTCTGTCTGTCACAAAGCTTAGATCCACTCTGTCACAAAGCTTAGATCAACTTTGTCTGTCTGTCACAAGACTTAGATCCACTCTGTCTGTATGTCACAAAGCTTAGATCCACTCTGTCTGTCTGTTACAAAGCTTAGATCCAGTCTGTCTGTCTGTTACAAAGCTTAGATCCACTCTGTCTGTCACAAAGCTTAGATCCACTCTGTCTGTCACAAAGCTTAGATCCACTCTGTCTTTCTGTCACAAAGCTTAGATCCAATCTGTCTATCACAAAGCTTAGATCCACTCTGTCTGTCTGACACAAAGCTTATATCCACTGTCTGTCACAAAGCTAAGATCCACTCTGTCTGTCTGTCACAAAGCTTAGATCCACTCTGTCTGTATGTTACAAAGCTTAGATCCACTCTGTCTGACACAAAGCTTAGATCCACTCTGTCTGTCACAAAGCTTAGATCCACTCTGTCTGTATGTTACAAAGCTTAGATCCACTCTGTCTGTCACAAAGCATAGATCCACTCTGTCTGTCTGTCACAAAGCTTAGATCCACTCTGTCTGTCTGTCACAAAGCTTAGATCCACTCTGTCTGTCACAAAGCTTAGATCCACTCTGTCTGTATGTTACAAAGCTTAGATCCACTCTGTCTGTCACAAAGCTTAAATTCACTCTGTCTGTCTGTTACAAAGCTTAGATCCAGTCTGTCTGTTACAAAGCTTAGATCCACTCTGTCTGTCTACTACAAAGCTTAGATCCAGTCTGTCTGTCTGTTACATAGCTTAGATCCAGTCTGTCTGTCACAAAGCTTAGATCCACTCTGTCTGTCACAAAGCTTAAATCCACTCTGTCTGTCTGTCACAAAGCTTAGATCCACTCTGTCTTTCTGTCACAAAGCTTAGATCCACTCTGTCTGTCACAAAGCTTAGATCCACTCTGTCTGTATGTTACAAAGCTTAGATCCACTCTGTCTGTCACAAAGCTTAGATCCACTCTGTCTGTCTGTTACAAAGCTTAGATCCACTCTGTCTGTCACAAAGCTTTGATCCACTCTGTCTGTCACAAAGCTTAGATCCACTCTGTCTGTATGTTACAAAGCTTAGATCCACTCTGTCTGTCACAAAGCTTAAATCCACTCTGTCTGTCTGTTACAAAGCTTAGATCCAGTCCGTCTGTCTGTTAAAAAGCTTAGATCCACTCTGTCTGTCTGCTACAAAGCTTAGATCCAGTCTGTCTGTCTGTTACATAGCTTAGATCCAGTCTGTCTGTCACAAAGCTTAGATCCACTCTGTCTGTCACAAAGCTTAAATCCACTCTGTCTGTCTGTCACAAAGCTTAGATCCACTCTGTCTGTCACAAAGCTTAGATCCACTCTGTCTGTCACAAAGCTTAGAACCACTCTTTCCGTCACTAAGCTTAGAGCCACTCTGCTTGTCTTTTACAAAGCTTAGATCCTCTCTGTCTGTATGTCACAAAGCTTAGATCCACTCTGTCTGTCGGTTACAAAGCTTAGATCCAGTCTGTCTGTCTGTTACAAAGCTTAGATCCACTCTGTCTGTCACAAAGCTTAGATCCACTCTTTCTTTCTGTCACTAAGCTTAGAGCCACTCTGCTTGTCTTTTACAAAGCTTAGATCCTCTCTGTCTGTCTGTCACAAAGCTTAGATCCACTCTGTGTGTCTGTCACAAAGCTTAGATCCATTCTGTCTGTCTATCACAAAGCTTAGATCCACTCTGTCTGTCACAAAGCTTAGATTTACTCTGTCCGTCACAAAGCTTAGATCCACTCTGTCTGTCTGTCACAAAGCTTAGATCCATTCTGTCTGTCTATCACAAAGCTTAGATCCACTCTTCTGTCACAAAGCTTGGATCCACTCTGTCTGTCTGTCACAAAGTTTAAATCCACTCTGTCTGTCTGTTGCAAAGCTTAGATCCACTTTGTCTGTTACAAAGCTTAGATTCACTTTTTCTGTCTGTCACAAAGCTTAGATCCACTTTGTCTGTCTGTTACAAAGCTTAGATCCACTCTGTCTTTCCGTTACAAAGCTTAGATCCACTCTGTCTGTATGTCACAAAACTTAGATCCACTCTGTCTGTCACAAAGCATAGATCCACTCTGTCTTTCACAAAGCTTAGATCCACTCTGTCTGTCACAAAGCTTAGATCCACTCTGTCTCTCACAAAGCTTAGATCCACTCTGTCTGTCTGTCACAAAGCTTAGATTCACTCTGTCTGTCTGTCACAAAGTTTGAACACGTTATGTTCCCACACCTTTTCTCGGATAGAGTTGAAATTTTTATTTTAAAAACTATCCAATTGCGAAGATAATACGTGAATTAATAAAATAAAATATGCAGTTAGTTTATTAATTATTGGTAATTAATTAATTTGTTTGATACCAACTAGGGGAATTAATCTTTCTGTATTCACAGATATGGCTATGTATGTAGGGTTTGTTCAATTTGATAATGGTATAAGTTATTTCTCCTAGACTCATTCTCGGATAAAGTGGAAATCATAGACATATATACTATATCTAGGAGACTTTTTAACACTACAAAAAATGTTGTGAAAAAAAAAATGAGTACTCTCGTCTCATAATTATTATTTTGCAATTTTTAGATACATAATCTTCTTTATCAAAAGACTGAATGCAACACTAAATTGTGTATTTTTGTGTATTTTTGATAATCAATTACTAGATCTCGATCTAAAAAATAAAATTTTATGTTACATTGGTTAGGGTTGAAAAAAACAACAACTTTACTTCTTTTAACTACTTTACAAAACAACGCCTTGATCCAACTTTCTATAGTATAGTTATTTAATTTTTAAAAATATCAAACAAATTAATTAATTACTTATGAATAGTTGAATAAATGGTTAATTTTTTAAAATGGTTCATGTATTTTTAAATAACTTTAAAGTTTCAACCATAGACTTATATCAGAGACTTATATATACTACTAGACTGGCAACTGGAAATAAATTGGTATCCGCAACTGATCGATCGTGAATATTTTGTTACTATGGTATACTATAATATTATAGGATCATTTTTCACAGTTAAAATGTTTGCTACCCATATTGCTTATCCTTTTTATTTTTTTTTTTTGTGTATTCCAGTATTTTTAATTATTTTTAATAGTTGCTAACATTAACATTTTATGATGCAATAAACTATTAATTTCAACTAATAAATTGTTTATGTAATTATTTATTTCATTTTATGCTATTTCAGCTAGAACTCAGTGTCATTTCTTACTGGCCCCATGAGGCATGGCTTCAACTGGGCCCCCTAACTGAACCCAGACTCAGCCCTAAGGGTGCCCGTTTGGGCCAACATTCATCCCCCTAATGGGTCACATGTGGTTAGCCGTTTCAGGCCCCTCAATGTTTGCCCCATACTGGTCCCATGAGGGATCCATCTGGGCCCCTCAACTGAGCCCAGAATCAGCCCTAAGGGTGCTTGTTTGGGCCAACATTCATCCCCCAAATGGGGCCCATGTGTTTAGCCCTTTCTGGCCCCTCAATGTTTGAACCATAATGGCCCCATGAGGGTTCCATGAGGGCTTCATCTGGGCCCCCTAACTGAGCCCAGACTCAGCCCTAAGGGCCCCCGTTTGGGCCAACGTTCAACCCACAAATGGGGCCCATGTGTTTAGCCCTTTTTGGCCCCTCAATATTTGACCCATACCGGCCCCATGAGGGTTCCGTCAGGGTTTCATCTGGGCCCCCTAACTGAGCCCAGACTTGACCCTTAAAGGCCCTAATTGGGCTTTCATTAATTGTCCCCAAAGGGCCAAGTATCTCTTGCCCTGTTGGGGCCCACAAGTCCTTCCCCTTACTGGCCCCACAAGGGTTTAACACTGGGATTTTCTGAACCCCCTGACTGAGCCCAGACTCAGCCCCAAGGGCACCCGTTTGGGCCAATGTTCATCTCCCACTTGGGACCCATATGGTTAGCATGGGCTTGCCCAGCTAGGGCCCTTACTGGGTCCAAAATCTTTGCTATCAGGGACGTCAGTTCTTTCTTTTTCCGGTGTTGACCGTTGGTCTGTGTGAACATGTAGTGAGTTAGTAGTTAGTAATTGTAGTGTAAATTTCAGCTGGGACCGCCTGTAAGTTGGAAAATGTTTTTATTATTACTTCTTTAGTTTGTATTTGTATTAGTTATTCCTACATCTACTGTTATAGTCTAGATGTAGAGTGATTAGTGTAGTGGCATCACTGGCTAGTTAATTAGCCATGATTACCTCTGATAAAACCGGAAGTTCCGTAGACTTGGGTAGCGTCACCCCCTTGCGCCATCCTTAATGATCCCCTTATTGTTTTTCTATACTTATGTCCATTTGAAATAATTTATTATTTTATGGCCCAATGTATTTTTATTAATATTTTATTGCTAGGATAACCACTCTATTAAGTTGGCAGTTTGTCCTACTTTTGATGTAAAAATGGCTTTGTCCTAAGCATCGCTGTCATGGCGGCTTTGTTCAGTTTGTTGAGCCTAGATTTAGATTTATGTTATTGTTGTCTGGCCCAATGTGTGTTTTGGCTTAGACTTTGACTTGAGTATGTATGGCTTTTATTAGCTAAATGAAGGTGATTGTTTTTACCTACGTAGATTGTTTTGAGTGTGTCTTAGTCTAGATCTAGTCCATTAGAATGATTATTTTATATATTTCTGATTTATATGTCTTATGTTTGTTTATTTTGTATAATTGCAGTCTATAATTCCTGTCGTTATTACCACTGCATTAATGTCGTTATTACTACTGCCAACTGTTTGCTGTCGTTATTCCTTACTGTTGCTTACTGCCTGTCTGCTGTAGTTTTGCTTTACTGCCGCTAGTAGCTTACTGTTTAGAGTTGGGGTCATTTAGGCTATTTGATATTGAGTGGTTTGTTTTGTAGTGGGTATATTTGTTTTATTACTGTTTTTTGTGTCAATGTAAATAAAGTATATATAAGTTTCTTTTTATAAATTTCAGTTTGTTATTTTATTTTTAGTTAGCTAGTTTAGTTTAATTGTGCTGTCTGGTTGCTTAGTCGACTCTAGCCCCTTGGTTGCTGACCGAGGTGCACAGATTGGGCCCACCCAGTAGAGCTACCACCTGCCTAGTGTTATAAATATAGAATAAATGTTGAGCAGCAGATATTAATAAAAAGGGCCTCACTCAGTAGCGCCACACCCTGACCTGCTCACATATTAGTTTCAAAATATAACTAAAAATTGTCCCCGGTTATCTAAGTGATATTTATCAGGTGGAATAAAATCCCATGTAAAAAAAATCAGGAGGGCAAGGAGCAATGAACCCATGGCAAAATCTAACTGGTCAGTGAATACATAAGAATGTCCACACTCTTAAAAAACCTGATGCTGAAATCAGCACTTTGTTCATGAGCAACAATCACCTGGTCAAGAAGAAAAATGAAAAAAATAATTTTGTATGACAAGCCAACAAGGTAAATATAGTTATAAAAAAACAAACAAATAAAAGAACCTACCACAGCATAAAAAATCTTCTTGACTTTATTTCTACAGCAGTGCAGTTCGCCATTTAGCCAACTTTTAGCCGATACACAGAACTAAAAAAAAATGAAAATTAAATATTTGCCTGCACACCAACTTTTAATTAAGAGTTTAGTTCTACAATTCTATGTTTTGTTCCTTTCAGGCTCAGAAACTGAAATTTGCTTCTGAACATCTGGATCCTCTAAAAAGCCATTGTTGAGAATGACATTCGCGCTAAGAAAAATATAACATGAATCAAAACAATATTTAATGGGAAACATTTATTTCTAAATTCTATTGCAATTAAACAAGCTAACTAAAAATGTGTATCATACTTTTGTTTCAACTTGTAAATTTCAGATTCTCCAACGTCAGCGTTTATACACATGTTGAATTGGTTGTGTCTGCAGGCACAACAAAAACAGCACAGCTGGCGGGCTCTTAGGATATAGAGGCTGTGTGTTATCATTTAATTCGGACAAATTTGACTCATATTATTTGATTCCAGACACCATTATTTATTTCGGACAGTCTCTATATTTAGGCATAAATAAACTCAGATTTTAATTCTATAGACTATATTAACATTTACGTAATTTTAAGATCCCCATGTATAGCGAATGTCCAAATTCATGTAATGTCCGAATTAAATAAACTACTAGAAACTAATTATTTATGTACAAAATTATTTATAAAAGCCAAAGTCCCTAGTCTAGATTGGTAGATAGTGGATCTCATTTTATATAATATAATATATTTTAAAAAATTATAATAGATCTATATAGACCTATATCTATAAATTAAATTAATTCACCCTAGATTCTACTCTATTTAGATTCTAGATCTATAAAAATAGATCTACTCTAGTCAATCTAGGTCTAGTATCTAGAGACTAGATCTAGCAGTGGCGTAGCTAGAGTATATGATGCTTGGTGCGGAACCTAAAAAAAACAACTAACTAATTAATAACATTGCAAAACCTGTTCAAAATAATCTGTATTCATAAATCAAATATTGTTAATTCAAAAAAAATCACTTCAACATAAACATACTACAAATGAATTTTACGCGCTTTCTTGCTGGCAAAAGTATCAATAATTTTATATAAATCCATTTTTTTCCACCAGCTCTTGTTCAATGGACAAAATGGCCAAATTAGTGAGTCATCGTTGATCGCAAATAATTCTTGATCAGTTTAAGTTTGCAAAAAACTTCGCATGTAGCGACGCTTACCACAATAGTCAAAAATATGCGAATCATGATGACGATATTCGGAGCTGAATCATCTAGCTGATATTTATTTATAAAATTCAAGAGCTCAACAAGTTTTGGAAATTCGAAGGCTTCTGATGAAACTGTGACAAACCGTTAAGCCTCTTTCGCTCCAGCAGAAATTTGTTTTTATCAATGTCGCTAGGAGTGCTATCGAGATTGATTTCGACCTGACGATTTAATAGCTGGGAAGGCGACAAAAATTCATATCTATCTGCTAAATCTTGAAGTTGCTCGAATCGGGTGATTATTTCTTGAACAATCCTGTCCAAGGTAGAATAAATTTCCCTTCGTAGCTCTTCTTTGTGTGTAAGTACAGAGTAGTCACTTTTCTCACCAGGCATCTTTTTCTTATGGTCAATACGTTTTTGAGGTTTTGTACTGATTCTCATATCTGAACACAGCTTTCGGCAAAGGTAATGCTGGCTTCAGCGATGTCCTCTCGATTACTACTTAAAAATGTCTCTAATGTTTTTAGTTTGAGTGAGCAGTCTCGAATAGACAATCCTTGTTTTTGAAGGTAAAATTGAGCATCAGTTAATTTCAGTTAATACAGAAGCCCAAAATCCAAGATAGGTGAGAAAATTTAAAGATTGAACAGCAACCAATAATCCCCCTGCTTCAGATCTGGTCGATGAATTTTCATCTTTGCTAGTTAATGTCTCCAGAGTTTGAGCAGGCAATGAATAGTGACTTCTAGAGTACGTTTTTGGACACCGTAGTTTTGACCTTTCATGACCGCAGCATTATCACAGCCTTGACCCCTGCAGTCCATTATGTCTAAGCCATCCGAACGCAGTTTCTCTAGAATCATCTCTGCGATTTCAGCAGCATGCTTGTCCCTTGTGTCGATGAAGTCAATAAAAGACTCACGAACCTGCACCCCGTCATTCTCCATGACAACGTACCGTAAAATTTGAGAAATTTAATCCAGCTTTAAGATGTCAAGTGTACTGTCAAAAATAATAGAGAAATATTTGGCTTGTTTTACTTGCTGTCTAATTTTTTTTTAGCGTGATCCCACAATATTGTAATAAACTCATTTTGTATTTGTGGAGACATGTATGTATTCGGTCTGGAACAAAGGTTAGTTCGAAACACATGATCCCTCAAGAGTGGATCGTACTTTGATAGTAAATTTACTAACTCTCCAGGTTTTCGTCTCTTGTATAATCAAATCTTGGGCTTTGTTGTCCATATTGTTTCCTACACTCAGGCGAACTTCAAGTTCCTTCCAAGCAAGCGATGGCTGAATGTGAGCTCTGCTGGTCTCATGTTTTTCTATTTTCGGGGATAACCTTCACCACTCATTGAATCCATCTTTGGATTTAAATGAAGATGATGAAATATTAACAAAAGTGATAGAATTCCTATTAGAAGAATTAATACTTGCCCTCCGTGGAGGAGAATGCTAGCCCCACAAATAAACATGTCCCTTATAGGGCAAGAGGGAGCCACCAAGAGGCGATTAACATCTGCCATACTCCAAAACTTGGCATCAGCTACACTAAAGTCCTACCCATCAGATGCCATTTTCTGGTACACCGATGGGTCGGTAATGAGGGACCCCGATAGATCTGGGTATGGGGCCCTTATAGACTACACAGACTGGACAGAACCAGATATGCCGATTTCTCCGTCTGAACTTAAAAGGGTTTTGAGGCGCCAGCCAGACTAGTCAGTCTTGATCACTGTTCATCATTTTGTTTACGTTACAGTATTACAATTAACTAGTTAGTTAAAAAAACTCGTAGAAAACAAAAGTTAGCTTATTTTAAAAAATTGACATTAATAGAATTATTACAAAAATTAAACTATTAAGAATCATAAAGAAATGAATAAACTAAGACAATTGTTTAGAGCTAGAGTTTAGTAATATATTTGTAAACTCAATATCTAGATCAAACCAATGGACTAAACAATGAAGTAAAAAAAGGTTGGCCTATCTTCTTCTTCCTTATATTACAGAGCATCGATTAGTGTAGTAACAACATGTACCGTGTGTCCGAAATAAATCTAGTAAATTAGATACAAACTGTTCTATTGCTTACATTGTATGGAAGAAATAGTCAAGGAGATGAAACAAAATAGCGATATGACTAGTTTATTAATCGTTAGTTCATGTTTAAAATACAGTAGTTTATGTTTGTTCGTGTCCAAACAATTAGTCATTTTTACTGAAACGCTCAGGGAAATAGGAAATTAATACACATTGGGGGAATTTTGGTGCCCCTCTCCACTTGGTGCCCTGCGCGGCCCGCACCACCCGCACATTGGTAGCTACGCCACTGAGATCTAGTTAGATATCTATAGTATCATACTAATAGTATAGAGTTCGTTTTGTGTAAATGTAGTAGTTAGCAGGCTTATGACAGAACTTACATAACTTAGCAATACAAATATAAATAGAGTTCGTTTTGTGTAAATGTAGTAGTTAGCAGGCTTATGACAGAACTTACATAACTTAGCAATACAAATATAAATAGAGTTCGTTTTGTGTAAATGTAGTAGTTAGCAGGCTTATGACAGAACTTACATAATTTAGCAATACAAATATAAATATTAAAAAATATAAAAACCCGGGACCGTCGAGATAATCAGTCCAGCGCAATAACCGCACGACGAGGCATTGCTGTTTACGTAATAACAAACTAATATAGCCTATTATTGATAAAGAGATATTATAGAGATGGGAATCGAACCCAGCTTTCAAAGTTCGGGTTCGGTTCGTTAAGTTCGAAGTTCAGTTCAGTTCAATGACGAGTAGGCCCCTATGAGACGGGCTCAGTTCGGTTCGGTCAGGTCTAAAGTTCAGGTAAGGGCTCAGTTGTATGTTATGAAATTAGGTACATGTAATAATGTTTAATTCAATTATTAATAACATAAAACAGCAATGTGAAGCTTTTTCAGCTGGTAAGCTATTTTAATTTCCAATACTTTGTCGCGGGCCACATAACAAAAGTTAAAAAAAAAATTATATTTAAAAAAAAACAACACTTTTATTAAAAACACGTGAATTTAATAATAAAAAAAAATTCCCTTTTAAAACCTTACGATCTATAGGGCAGATGATGCAAAGGTCATTTATTTCTGTGGTCCACGGTTAACGGGGGTTTCATGTAACCACCACAATGACCAACCACCTTTACATTTCCCCGAACTAAATAAAGTCAATTAGCCATTAGAACGCATGATGGAGTCAGAGGTGAAAAATCTCAGTCTTCACCAAGACTCAAGCCTGGGAGCCCTCGGATCGTAAGCCAAACTCTTTTCCACTCAACTACTGCCGCCTCCCACGTGTAAATAATATTTACACTAATTCATGGGATGTAGGAAGTTTATCCAAAACCAACTTCTGAAGATCCAACTGCACCAAGTTGAAGCACTGAATATAGATGTTCATCTCTGGGGCGATTACGCCACAATGGTTTCGCCCCTTTCTGCCTGCTAAATAAAG